>NC_053146.1:43446808-43810619 GCF_016808335.1 Panicum virgatum | reverse complement strand
ATAGGAAAATTTTCAAAATGGGTGCCTATCGCTCATCCAGTGGGCGACAGGACCTAAATGTAAAAAAAATTACATTTAGGTCCTGGCGCCCAGGCGCATTAAACAGTGAACTTGTAAAATCGATATAAAATTGTAAAACACATCGGGAAAAATACAAACTCAACTGTTATGGATTCTATGAAACAAGATCTGCAACTTTTGTTACATAAAGTTTTTCATTTGATCAATGTATCTAAATCAAGAAAAATAGTTCTTGTACCTAGAAAAATCTGAAATAATTCATTTGGTCTAGTTGCTTATCTAAAATTTACCAAACTTTTTTATTGCTCTAGGAATACAATAATGGTACTGTAAAGTTATGGCTTCTAATACTCAGTATACCAGCATGGATAAATAACCCATTTAAACTAGATATTACAAGATCTAATTTAAAACTTATTCTAAAAATATTTTTATGGACCTACCAATTTTGTACAGCATATGCTCACCATATGCAACACTCTGGACAACGATGACATGCATCCAAAGGATGGATCTTGAAATTTAAATAAAGTGCATTAAACTGGGTATTTAAATAAAGCAAGATCATTGATTAAATAAAAAACTTTATGTAATAAAAGTTGTAGATCTTATTTCATAGAATCCAGAACAATTGAGTTGTATTTTACGATTTTATATCGATTTTAAAGTTCACTGTTTAATGCGCCCTGGGCGCCAAGACCTAAATATAAATTTTTTTAGGAAAAAGTCTATATCACCCCCTCAACTCTTTGGAGTGGACTACATAACCCCCCAACCTATGAAACGGTCTATATCACCACCTGAACTTTCAAAACCGGTCAAATTATCCCCTAAAGCAGTTTTAGAAAATCATAATAAATCACAGAAAATCATAAAATAAAAAATTCAATTGTGTTGGACTCCAAATGAGTAGGGCTACATTATATGGTATGTTTCAGTATATTTTTTACAGCTATGAAGAAAAGTATAGATCTAAAGCTACATCAAAAAAAATATTAAAACATACCATATTTATGTTCACTGTGTAGATCTACTCATTTGGAGTCTAAGAAAATTGGATTTTCCATTTTATGATTTTTTGTGATTTATTATGATTTTTTTCAAAACCGATTTAGGGTGTAATTTAACCGGTTTTGAAAAGTTTATGGAGTGATATAGACTATTTTTATAGGTTAGGGGATTATGTAGTCCATCCCCCATAGTTTGAGGGGTGATATAGACTTTTTCCATTTTTTTTTACATTAGATCCTGTCGCCAACTGGATGGGCGACAGGCACCCTGTTGCCCATTAGGGGGCGACACACCCGACAGGCACCCATTTTTGAAAAATTCCCTATTCGACATATATTTTTGAATTTTTTTTAAATAAAAATAAAAAGCGCGGCAGCGGCGGGCTGCTATGAGCCTCTCAGGGCCTGAGGCGGACTGAATCGCTTGGGGTGTTTTGAGTGCTTGGGCCCGTATCTGCGTAGTTGGACCTCAAGTAGTGGCAATCTACTGGGCCTTTGTATTTTGGGTAGCCCGACGAGAATTCAGCCTGGCTCGTAGATGGCTAGATGGAAGACTGAAGAAGCCAGGAGAAAGGGTATGGGCCATCTAAAGGTTGGGTCACCACTCACGTGGAGAGAGGAGAAGAAATGAGCTTGTTCTCTCAACAAATTGAACCGCACCAAGGGCTGTGGCGGCCCAAGCCCAAGAGGCATAGCCCGGTAGTCTAGGTTCATCTCTAAAAGACAAACCTGCGCTTTTTTCTTTTTTATATTTAAAAAAAATCAAATTTCAAAAATATATGTCCGTTTTGAAATATTTCAAAACTACCCGGTCGCCGTCGCCCCCCATAGGGCGACAGGCCCTAAGTATTTTTTTTCTTCAATTTGCAACGAGGTCCCTGGCCAAAAAAATGCAAGGGGGCCTGTCGCCCACCCAGGGGCGACAGGGTCCTCCCCCCTATATAAGCCCTGGCCGCCATTCTCTTGTCATTTGAGCCTAAAAGTTCAGAAAAAAGATGGGGGTGAGGAGAAAAAAGCTGCGAAGCTCTGCCGAATTCCGCACTTGTGATCTACCGGTAACTTCGTATGAATCCATTGATATTGTATAACAATTTAATTTAATTAGCGGATTAGCTGAATTAGATTTGGTGCTTTAGAACACTCGTTTAGTATTACAATTTCAGTACTATTACAGACTTGTTTTTAAATTAATTATGAATTAGAATAGAATTATGACAGTACCTTATTGATATTGCAGCATAAGTCAATGACTGCCTCCAATTGTGGAGATTTTCACGGACCGAAGAAAAATCTAGTATAATACTTGATATCATGACCCATCTTGTTATCAGTAAGAAGTTGGATCCGTTAGCGGATGGTACGATAGAGATGGTGTTGTCCAAAGTAATAGAGTTTAAAAGATTTGACATTATTTCGAGGTATTACAATGCAAGATGTAAATGGACACCTGCTAAGAACGTCGGAAGATATACATGAGAGTATGTGAACTAGCAATCATCCTAATATCATTGGATTCTTACAAAGTTCTTGTAAGATATGGATGCGGCCAGAAGTATATGAGATGCACATTAAGGTAACTCTTATTCAGTTCTAATCCCGTGCGTCATTGGAATCCATATGTTTGAAACCGTAACATTGTTGTTTAATATATGCTAGGATTACCCCGAGGACACGGAGTTGATTAACAAATCGATAACCAAATTTCCGTAAATTGGTATGTATCTTTCGGTGGACTTATGCCGCAAAACTAGGCGAAGGGAGGTGGAGAAGATCTTCGGGTGATAGTACTTGGCCTCCACAAGAACAAATGACCGGAGGTTCGTCAAGTCATGCTGCAGCACCTCAAGCACCAAGCTGTGTTAACTTGGATGATGACATGGATGACTTCATGCCCCCCAAACCATGGCCTCCAACACATGATGTTCCTTCCCCTGTACATGAGCCTAGATCCAGAAAAGAGAGAAAGGGAAAAGGGAAGAGGTTCGTCAAGTCATGCTTGCAGCACCTCAAGCACCGACTTGTGTTAACTGGGATGACGACATGGATGACTTTATGCTCCCAAACTATGGCCTCCAACACATGATGTTCCTCCCCCCTGTACATGAACGTAGATCCAGAAAAGAGAGAAAGGGGAAGGCAAGAGGTTCGTCGAGCCATACTACAACCACCTGCAGCACCACCATCTGTCAACTGGGATGACGACCTAGATGATTTCATGCCATGATCTATAACATATGATGTTCATCGGTTAAGATGTATTCGCATTTAGTATTATTAATGTTGTATTATGCTTGTATGTATGTCTCGTACCTACTTGCATTCACTGGACATGTACATAATGTCGAGTTTGAATCGTAGTTAGTCCTAATGGAGCATCGAAGCATAAACATACCATCTGGAGTCAAGCTGTCGGAATTACATCATAATACAACGATAATGAAACAAACATCACACATGCAGTGGCATGGCAGAACCCGTTGCAAACTACGGTAAACAATTCTGGACTAACCTTAACATGCCTTAGGTAATTTAAAAAAAAACACAACAAACACAACGATGCAGCATGTCACTAGCACTAGGGTAGTCCTAGTAGCCGTATCCCCACGTAGCAAATAGCGTTGAGCCTTCTCCGCAGTATCCACCCTTTGCCGGTGGTGCAGGCGGTGGTGCCGGAGGCGCAGGGCCCTGCTTCTTGTGACAAGGGCAGTTGCAGTAAGGAATAGTGCATGGTTCATCCTGTGAACCGACAGCATTGCTGGTATCATCATCTTTGTCGACTTTGTTTCCCTCGCTCACTTCACATAATGGTTCACTTGTCGCTCAAGGTGACCCTCTTAGCCCTCTGCTGGGCACGGACATGGCCCTCGGAGTAGGTGAGAACATCCGGAGACCTCACCTGTCGCTCAGGACGCGCAAGGGGCTGTGGTGTCTGCTGCTGAGAGATCCCAAGTGGTGCTCCTCCTGGCTGTGAATACCCCAAGACATCGGGGTCACCTTGCGCGGCAGGCTCTTCTGGAGTCAAGCTGTCACGGTCGTCTAAGGTGAAGCCCTCGTTATCCTCGTCGAAAGGAGCAAGAAGAAGGTCCGGCGCCCGCATCGGGGTAGAATCCTACGCATAAAATGCGGATGTTAGCGTACGCTCGTGTCTTTCATCATGACATGTAGAAACCGAAATACGAAACATAAACTAACCTGTGTAGGGCCGGTATCTGTGGCCCCGGTACCATCCCTGGATACGGTCCGCCAACTGGTGTTGTCTCTCTAAACATTCCAGTATGGCCGAACGCAGTAGCAGGATCGTATCCTGTTTGTGATATTAGTAAATATGTAGGAACACTTGATCTAATTTTAAAGAGATATGTACGTTACCTGCACGTGGGAAGAACTGCGACGTCGGCCCGTGCACGGTCGACGGACACGGGAACGAGGACGAGGCCTGGGATGACCCGTGGCTGTCTTCGTACTGCACACGGCTTCCCAAATTGTGCACTACCTGACGTAACTGGTCACGCTGCCTCGACCATGCCTCTGTCTGCTCAAACTGGGTCATTGGGGATCCGGCACGTACCCTCATCAGGTAACTCGAGCAGTCCGTCTCCATCATGTTGCAAAGGCGAAACTGCATCCATTCAGTAAAGGAACAGTTAGAAACACATGAATTATCTTATGAATATTAATATATATATATATATATGCAAATATGATCAAGAGACTAACCGCGCCAGCTAGTGCCTCCACGTGGTGCCGGGCATAGCCATCCTGAGGCCTCGCCTGGTGTGGCTGCGGGTGAGTGTCAACATAAACCAGACGAGCCCGAGTCCGGGGTAAGTACCAGGTGAGGTAAGCCCTAAAGGAGCTGTTTGTGTGTGGTCCTGTTGGATGGACCAAGTGCTCGTCTGCCTGTTCCCATTGGTCCACCCACGGCTGCATCTTGGTGAGCCAATCATCAGAGCACGGCAAGCCACTCCTTGACAACCTACAAAAGTGGACCACGAAGAATCGTTAGATTCGACACGAATGTATGAGCCAAGTTCATTCATAATTACCTGTGGTCCTGGCGACTGACACGTTCCAACGCGGTGGGCACCAGAAAACTCCTGACGCTGCCCAAATTGTCTCCTGACTCTCCAGGGGCAATATGCCTCAACCGCGATGTCATAAACCAGGACGGCTGTAGTAAGCCACAGGCTCGCATTCGCGGAGCAGTGCGAAGACAGGCCTGCTGGTGCACGGGTAGCCACAGCCTCTGGGCTGTAAGGCTCCCAGACAACGTCCTCGGGCGTCAGCATGTCGAGCTCCGAAACAAACTCAGGATATGCGCGTCTAACCTGCGCATGCGCCCAGGACCTCTGCATTCCGAATAAGTAAAATTAAAAATGTGCTAATGCTGTGGCGGAACCACCCAAAAAAATACTGGGCCCGGGTGCACTGATCTTCGTTGCTAAGCAACTCCGACCCAAACTGGCACTCACCGGTAGTTCCTCGAGTGAAGCCTCGATAAAAGCCACGCTATTCCAGAATCAGCAGACAACACCCACACGAAGGTGAGCCCAGAGATTACAACACAGAACAATTCTTACATCTCAGAGTGATTGCAACGGAAAAACCATTTATTACAAACCATGTTCAGAGAAGTAAAGTACTACAGAGTTCCATCTACTCAATTATTCAAGTCTCATTGTTCAGCGGAAGCATTAAAAGATAACTAGCGACATAACGTGACGCATCGATAAAGCCCGTACGAATGCGTCACTCAGCGGGAGGGTGATTAGCACCAGCTGAAGGGCCATCCCACTCAACAGACCAACCCGGAGGCAAGGTACAACGGCCAGAGTAAGACTTGCACATAGATCCTCGAAGTTAGTACCTGAAAAATAGTGCCACAAGCAAGGCTGAGTATACTAATACTCAGCAAGACTGACCCATCTCCGGATATATCATAGTCCGATAACTAGACATGCAAGGCTTTTTGGTTGGTGGGGTTTATTTTGCCAAAAATGCCGCTAAGTTTTGATCCTTACTTTCAGGTTTTACTTAGCCATATTCTAGTTGGATTAACCATTCTGAATTTGCAACTATCTCTACTCAAGCATGGTAGAGCAACCATTTAATCAACCAACAGTATTATCATCATCATGTTCCACTTGTTACTCTGTGTGATCGAAAACATTAAGCAATCTCATGCCGTGAGAGGCGGACGATTCTGAATCGAATTTCAACCTGGCCAGGGGAACCTAGACCACACGCATGGGGATCGACTTCGCTCCCGCCGACGCTACTTTTCCCCTTTCTTTCCAGTCCGTGGATCCGGCACACCCTCCCCGACTACAGAGTCCGACCACTCTGCACCCGTACGTCGCGACAAAAATGTAAATCCTACTTCTACCAGGACGGTGCGAGATCGTTCCACTCGCCGGTCCAATCAGGTACTTAAGCTTACCGATTACCATATTTCTCGGTATGTGGCTAGTACTTTCAAACGCTTAACGAAATGAGCCACACACCGCGACCTTAGCCATTTTTGACTACACCAGCGGGGTATCACAACTACACAACCCCACCCGTTGTCCTTACATTTCAACAGGAATTAAAGTCAGTTAAATTCCTATTTGTTCGCGAGAGGCAGGAAACCACTCGACTTCTACCGCACCTATTTAGCATGGCAACTAGTCGATAAAAAGATCCGGTAACAAACATAGGTTCCTAGGGATCATGCATCTAAGGTTTTCGATCAACGCCTAGAAAACTTAAATGCAGAAAACAGGATATTACAAAACATTAATAAATAGATAGCTAAATGTTAATTCGGAATATAGTGGGATTATGCTCCGGGGCTTGCCTTCTTGGGCACTGTCAGGCAGAAAAGCCTCTGGGGCTTGGCCCAGGTCTTGAGGCAAGTTAGCACAAATCAGATTAACCTCCTGCTCCGCACGAGAGTCCGCGGGCACCAATTCGTAGTCTCCGTCCGCGAGATTAACCGGTTCTATATGCAATGCAAGATTATGAGTTACTCATGGATAACGATTTCTTTCCTTCACGATAAAGTTGTAGTTCAACAAGTTAAATTTAGTGATGATTTCACTTTTCATTTCATGGGCAGTCGTTTATAGAGTAGTAAACATAACTACGTTTCTTCATGAATGAGTGGGGGTTTTGGTTTTCATTTTCGATTTCAACACATAGCATGCTTTCATTATTTCATAACAACAAAAGTATTAATGAGCTATTGATGAGAAACTAAAGTAACACAGATCCAAACTTCAGTATTCATGGTATAAAATTCAGCCATTGATCATAAAGCCTTTACCACTACTATTTATGTTTGGGTAGGTTTGGGTTCGATTCCGTGCGCGTGGAGCTTAACTAGGAGATGGCGAAGCTGCTGCGGTGGTCGGAGGGGGCAATGTAGGGCTTGGTTAGCCGGTCCGCGCGAGCTGGATCTCGGCGGCCATGGCGGAGCGGCGGGAGGAGGAAGAAGGGGGAGAAGGGGCGCGACGGTGGAGTTCTGGGGGTCTTTATAGGCCAAGGAGCTCCTGGGTGAGGGATGTAGTGACTGGGGGCGGTCGATTTGGCCCTGGGCGACTCGACGGCGAGCGGGCGGAGGAGGCAGCGGCGCTGCGTCGGCCGGGGGTGTCGTGGCGGCTCGGGAAGGGGTCTGGGACGCGTGTGCGCGCGAGGAGGTGCCAAGAGGCGGCCAGGTGGCGCTGAGGGACTCCCCGGGTCCATTTAGACGCGGGCGCGCGGTGGACGAAGTCCACCGGCGGCGTATGGCAGGCGGCGGCCGAAACAGAGTAAGCCGGGAGAGAGAGATGGAGATAGGGGCTCTTTTGCGATTCCTGAAAATTCCAGGGACCTCTCGGTAAACAAAAATTTTCTCCTACTTGGAGGGCTCAATTGGAACAGTGTTGAATACCACTTTTGCATAACTTTTCAAGATCTATAACTTTCGTGTTATGCAAATTTTCATTTGAAACCCACATTTTGAACTATTGGTACATTTGCTAATTTGCACCAAAGGACTTTAGTTTTATTCAGTTTTTGACTTGTTTTTGGCTGATGTTCAATTGAGCACATGTCAATTGAAGCACCTCCCATGAGCCAACTAAAATTTTGTGCACATTTTTTAATTAACTTTTGAGTAGCTTTTCACCCTTTTTCTTTCTCCTTTCATTTCTTTTGCAATAATTTGTCTTTTATTTGACCCTTTCTCTTTGAATTACTTTCCCAAATTTTTCTTTTAACTTTAACTAAGGTGCATTGATTGTATTTAAAAGTACTGACACCTGAGGTGTCACAACCTACCCCCCTTAAAAAGAATCTCGTCCCGAGATTGGATGATTGAATTGAGGTAGGGAAAATAATATACCTGAGGTAGAGCTAAGAAAACCCGGATAATGTCGATTAAGATAGTCTTCCGTCTCCCAGGTGGCTTCTTCTTCAGTGTGATGAGACCACTGAATTTTATATATTTTTACCACCTTTCGACGAGTACCTCTCTCTTTTTGATCCAGAATACTGAGTGGATATTCGGTATATGTGAGATCGGGTTCCACTAAAATTTCTTGTTGATCAATGATTTCCGTAGGAACTCGAACACATTTCTTGAGTTGGGATATGTGGAAAACATTATGGATGGCGGCGAGGCGTGAAGGAAGTCGCAAACGATAAGCCACGGGTCCACATTCTTCAATGATTTCATATGGCCCGACATAGCGAGGTGCGAGCTTACCCCTGACTCCGAAACGTTGAACACCTCGAGTTGGGGACACTCGTAAATAGACGTGGTTACCAACCATGAACTTCAAAGGATCCCTTCTTTTATTGAAATAACTCTTTTGCCGAGACTGGGCTGCTCGGAGATTTGCTTGTACTATTTTTACTTTCTCTTCCGCCTCGACCACTAATTCGGGTCCAAAGATTTGACGTTCTCCAGTCTGGGACCAACTCAAAGGAGTACGACACCGTCGACCATACAAGGCCTCAAATGGTGCCATCTTCAGACTGGCCTGATAACTGTTGTTATAAGAAAACTCAGCCAAGGATAAACATTTGTCCCAGCTCTTGTCATAATGGATGACACATGCTCGAAGCATATCCTCAAGAATTTGATTCACCCTTTCGGTATGTCCGTCAGTCTGTGGATGATAAGCTAAGCTTCGAATTAATTTAGTTCCGAGAGCCTCTTGGAGTTGCTCCCAAAACCTTGCCACAAACTGGGGGCCACGATCCGAGATAATCGTTTTGGGGATACCGTGTAGATAGACAATCCGATCAAAATAGATTTCAGCATATTTCTTGGCTCGATATTCAGTATGCACTGTAATAAAATGAGCGGTCTTTGTGAGCCTATCAACAATGACCCAAATGGAATCATGATGCTGAGAGGTATTTGGTAAGCCCACGATGAAATCCATGCTGATATCTTCCCATTTCCAAGACGGAATTGGTAGAGGTTGGAGAGTTCCAGCAACTTTCAAGTGACTAGCTTTCACTCTCTGGCAGGTGTCACATTCTGCGACGTATTTGGCAATCTCTCTCTTCATGCGAGTCCACCAAAAATTTTGCCGGAGATCTTGGTACATCTTGGTGCTACCCGGATGAATAGAGAATTTAGAGAGATGTGCTTCGTCCAGGATTTGTTTCCGCAGCTCAGGATTCTTGGGAACGACTAGGCGACCCTCGAACCACAAAATTCCTTTATGGTCCACTCGAAAACACTTGTATTTATTTTCACCTTCTACTACTTGCTGCTTGATGATACCAACACTTTTGTCGTGTAATTGTGCCATGATGACCTTGTCATAGAGTGTCGGTTCCACTGAAATATGATTCAAAGAGCCCTGAGGAATGATTTCTAATTTCAGCTTTTGCATTTCAGCACACAATGTGTCATTATACGACTCCACTGAAAGGCAATTGCAGTGAACCTTGAGACTGAGCGCATCGGCTACAACATTAGCCTTGCCCGGATGATAATGAACTT
This sequence comes from Panicum virgatum, assembly GCF_016808335.1. NCBI lineage: Eukaryota > Viridiplantae > Streptophyta > Magnoliopsida > Poales > Poaceae > Panicum > Panicum virgatum. The sequence continues at coordinate 43,800,605 of NC_053146.1, read as the reverse complement.
CCAGGTCATAATCTTTGATTAATTCCAACCATCTTCGTTGCCTCATATTTAGCTCACTTTGAGTGAAAATGTATTTGAGACTCTTATGGTCGGTATAAATATTGCAATGAGTGCCCATAAGATAATGTCTCCAAAGCTTGAGAGCATGAATGACTGCGGCTAGCTCAAGATCATGAGCGGGATAATTTAGCTTGTGTGGCCGAAGAGCTCGAGAAGCATATGCTATAACCCGATTGTCTTGCATCAGAACACAACCAAGACCAGTACCTGAAGCATCATAATAAATGTCGTAGGGTTTATTGTTGTCAGGTTGAGCCAAGACTAGTGCAGTGGTTAGATGTGCTCTCAATGTATGGAATTCTTGATCGCACTTTGCATTCCATTTAAACTTGACATCCTTCCTTAGTAGTTCTATCATGGGCTTAGCAATTCGGGAGAAATCCGGAATAAATCTGCGGTAATACCCCGCCAAGCCGAGAAAACTACGGATCTGATGAACTGAAGTGGGAGGTTTCCAGTCCATCACTTCTTGCACTTTGCTAGGATCAACTGAGATGCCTTCACTAGAAATAGTGTGACCCAGAAATTTGACTGTGTCTAGCCAGAATTCACACTTGGAGAATTTTGCGTACAGCTTATGATCTCTGAGACGTTGAAGAACAATGCGCAAATGTTGCTCATGTTCTGCCTCATTCTTGGAATAGATCAGAATGTCGTCAATAAAAACCACGACAAACTTGTCAAGTTCCGGCATGAATACCGAGTTCATGAGATACATAAAATAAGCCGGAGCATTGGTGAGACCGAAAGATATAACCAAATATTCATAGAGACCATATCGGGTTGAGAAGGCGGTCTTGGGAATATCACAAGGCCGGATTTTAATTTGATGATACCCCGAACGGAGATCAATCTTGGAGAAGATCTTTGCTCCAGCCAACTGATCAAACAGTACATCAATGCGGGGAAGTGGATATTTATTTTTGATGGTCACCGCATTGAGAGGCCGGTAGTCAACACACAACCTCAGACTATCATCCTTTTCTTTACGAACAATGCTGGATAGCCCCAAGGTGAAGCACTTGGGTGAATAAAACCCTTGTCCAACAGTTCTTGTAGCTGGATTTTTAGTTCAGCTAATTCTTTAGGCAGCATTCGGTACGGCCTTTTTGAAATAGGTGTTGTACCAGGCTGAAGTTCAATGACAAATTCGATATCCCAGTCTGGCGGCATACCAGGTAAATCGTCTGGGAACACATCTGCATATTCACGTACTACCGGAATATCTTCGAGACGAATATCTTTCATGGCATAGGCACAAGAGTTGTTACATTGGTGATGAGGTAAATATAGAACCGAATGACCATGGGTTGGAGAATTTATTTCAACGGCTCGGGAAGAGATATCTAACATTACCCCATGTCTTTTCATCCAGTCCATTCCCAGAATAATGTCCATACCTTCTAGTGGCAACAATATCAAGGTGGTAGGAACGGTTTTACTTCCCACACTAAGTGGCGCATTATTAACGATTTGGTTTGATGCAACTTTACCACCCGGAGTAGATATCATGAATGACCCTTTCATGTGGCAAAAATCTAACCCAACTTTTGCTCCAAATTTAGAACTGATGAAGCTATGAGATGCACCAGAATCGAATAAGATAACTGCAGGGTGATGGTTTATAGAGAATGTACCCGACATGATTGGTGCTCCCTCGGGTAGTGCAGCAAGGTTGGTGAAGTTAAGTCGGCCCTGCCTGACTTGAATGGTTTGTCTCTTGCCCTTGTTCTGATCATTTCTGCGAGAAGCCTGCCCTTGAGTTTGTCCCGCCTGGGGGCACATCTTGGCAAAGTGATCCGGACTCCCGCATTTGAAACAACGGTTATTATTATCGGGGCGAGCGGCTGGCTGAGTATTCGGCCTAGGACTGTTCTGCTGCTGCTGAGGTGCAAATCGAGCTTGCTGAGGAAACCCGAATCGAGTCTGCTGCTGCTGTTGAGGAGGCCGAATAATCCAACGCCCGGGCTGAGGGGCCTTCTGAGAGGGTGCGGGTGGGTTATTCTGCACAATACGATACCTCAGTGCAGAGGCACTCGAGGGTCCAGCAGGTGCCTTGTGCTTCTTTTCAGCGCGGTGTGCAGAAATAAGATCCTCCTGAGAGATAGCCATATTCACCAATTCATTGAAAGAGTCTGCACGGACAAGATTTAGCCTTTCTTGTAACTTGGTGCTAAGGCCTCGATGGAAGCGTTCATGCTTCTTAGCGCCGGTATCCGCGTGATGTCCACCATATTGACACAATTGATGGAATACTTGGGCATACTGCACCACAGTACGAGTGCCCTGAGTTAAGGCCAAGAACTCGTTAAGCTTACGGTCAAGAAGTCCAGCTGGAATATGATGATCTCGAAAAGCCAATTTGAACTCATTCCAATTCACCACATGATCGGTCGGCAGCATCCCGTGGTAGTGATCCCACCACATACGAGCTGATCCACGAAGCTGTTGCGCGGCATAGCGAGTCTTGTTCGCTTCGGAACAAGGAGTAGTCAATAGAGAAAACTTGGACTCGATTGTGCGAATCCAAGCGTCCGCGTCCAGAGGCTCATCCGCTTTACTAAACAGCGGAGGCTGAGTGCTGAGGAAATCTTGGTAGCTCGCCTCTTGTGCGTGATGAGCATGATGCCCACCCCGCGGTTGTTGCTGAGCTTGAACCAGCTGCCGCAAAATTTCCGTCTGGGCGGCAAGAACCTCAGCGATACCCACTGGTGGAGGAGGTGGAGGTGGATCGCCATTCCCCCTGGCTCCAAAACCACTAGGGGGTGCCTCGAGTTGATCCAACCATCTGAAATGTGAGTACTTTTGCATTAGGCTCAACATTATCATCATTTCAAACGGAATGTACAACTCAAAATGACATGGAAGTAATGGGAATTGCTTAAATCATGTGGTGCAGCAGAACCAGTGATACGAAAACGCTCATAACTGGAGTTCTGTACATGATATATACTTGAAATTTTTACAAGAGATAGAAAATTTCATGAGCTACAACTTTGGTAGTCATCACAGAGTCAGATTTCCAGAGTAAGTTAGTCGAAAAATTCATTTACTCCTCCTCTGGTCTTTTTGTTTTTCCGAAAACAGAGCTTCTATAAGTGGCGATTATCTCCTGTGTTACTAATCCGTTTGGGCTGAAATTTTGCGGGTATTTCCATGATGAAATTTGGAACAACTTTGGTATTCAACTTAGGAGCTAAATCCGAAAGGAAAAGAGGATAAAAATTCAAACTTGCTGCTGCCTTCCGCTTTTCACAGATTATTGATAATTCACATTAGTAGCATTTAGGGATTCATTACATCCATCATCCTCTCATTTCTACTTGGTTACTTCTAACATCAGTACTAAGGGGTTACTCAACTCTAAGTTAGCCTAGTAGCCATGATCCAAAAGTAGGCTACACTAAGAGGAGTCTACAAAAGCTACGAAACCAGCGCCTCGGTCTACATGTTGACCGATGCCTCACTTGCCGCGGGAGTGTGAACCTCAACCGGTGCGGGCTGCGGCGCCTGGTCCTCGGAGTCTGTGGCGGAACCACCCAAAACTACTGGGCCCGGGTGCACTGATCTTCGTTGCTAAGCAACTCTGACCCAATTTGGCACTCACCGGTAGTTCCTCGAGTGAAGCCTCGATAAAAGCCACGCTATTCCAGGATCAGCAGACAACACTCACACGAAGGTGAGCCCAGAGATTACAACACAAACCATTTCATACATCTCAGAGTGATTGCAGCGGAAAGAAAATTTATTACAAACCATGTTCAGAGTAGCACAGTACTACGGAGTTCCAACTACTCAATTATTTAAGTCTCATGTTCAGCGGAAGCATTAAAAGATAACTAACGAAATAACGTGACGCATCGGTAAAGCCCGTACGAATGCGTCACTCAGCAGGAGGGTGATTAGCACTAGCTGAAGGGCCATCCCACTCGACCGACCAACCCGGAGGCAGAGTACAAGGCTAAGTAAGACTCGCAAACAGATCTTCAAAGTTAGTACCTGAAAAACAGTGCCACAAGCAAGGCTGAGTATACTAATACTCAGCAAGACTGACCCGTCTCCGGATATAACATAGTCCGATAACTAGACATGCAAGGCTTTTTGGTTGGTAGGGTTTGTTTGCCAAAAATGCCGCTAAGTGTTGATCCTTACTTTCAGGTTTTACTTAGCCAGATTCTAGTGGAATTAACCATTCTAAATTTGCAACTAACTCTACTCAAACATGGTAGAGCAACCATTTAATCAACCAGCAGTATTATCATCATCCTGTTCCACTTGTTACTCTATGTGACCGAAATCATTAAGCAATCTCATGCCGTGAGAGGCGGACGATTCCGAATCGAATTTCAACCTGGCCAGGGGAACCTAGACCACACGCATGGGGATTGACTTCGCTCCCGCCCACGCTACTTTTCCCCTTTCTTTCCAGTCCGTGGATCCGGGTCACCCTCCCCGACTACAGAGTCCGACCACTCTGCACCCGTACGTCGCGACAAAAATATAAACCCTACTTCTACCAAGAGGGTGAATGGTCGTTCCACTCGCCGGTCCAATCAGGTACTTAAGCTTACCGATTACCATATTTCTCGGTATGTGGCTAGTACTTTCAAACGCTTAACGAAATGAGCCACACACCACGACCTTAGCCATTTTTGACTATACCAGCGGGGTATCACAACTACACAACCCCGCCCGTTGTCCTTACATTTCAACAGGAATTAAAGTCAGTACAATTCCTATTTGCTCGCGAGAGGCAGGAAACCACTCGACTTCTACCGTACCTATTTAGCATGGCAACTAGTCGATAAAAAGATCCGGTATCAAACATAGGTTCCTAGGGATCATGCATCTATGGTTTTCGATCAACGCCTAGAAAACTTAAATGCAGAAAACAAAATATTACAGTACATTAATAAATAGATAGCTGAATGATAATTCGGAAAATAGTGGGATTATGCTCCGGGGCTTGCCTTCTTGGGCACTGTCAGGCAGAAAAGCTTCTGGGGCTTGGCCCAGGTCTTGAGACAAGTTAGTACAGTTCAGATTAATCTCCTGCTCCGCACGAGAGTCCGCGGGCACCAGTTCGTAGTCTCCGTCCGCGAGATTAACCGTTTCTATATGCAATGCAAGATTATGAGTTATTCATGGATAACAATTTCTTTCCTTCACGATAAAGTTGTAGTCCACTTAAGTTATTTTAGTGCCGATTTCACATTTCATTGCATGGGCAATCGTTTATAGAGTAGTAAGCATAACTATGGTTATTCATGAATGAGTGGGGTTTTGGGTTTTCATTTTTAATTTCAACACATAACATGCTTTCATTATTTCTTAACATCACAACTACTAAAGAGCTAGTGATGAACACTAAAGTAACTCAGATTCAAAATAAGTAATTATGGTATAGATTTCAACATTTAACCATAAAGCAAAAACTATAACTAATCATGCAAAAGGATTACTCTAGTTACTTCATATTTTTGTACAGAATGTTCCACATGGATTATGATGCTACAAATTTTATGCAAGCAACTTCAAAGCATGAACTCAGTACTGCAATTTTTCCAGATTTTATACACTTATATAGCAGAGGTGATAAAAAGATTAAAAACAGCAAGCCATTTACAAAGATTAATTCTACAGAAAGTTTTACTGAGGATTTGGTTCTAAAATTTTTACCAGAGACTAGTCATGAGATAAACATACTTCAGAAAATTTTTCAAGATTTAACTCACTATGATAATTAATTATTCAGTTAACTTAGCATGAGTTTGCATAAATTTATCAAGGTGCATTTGACCAGTATTGCATTTGAACTTTTTATTACAGATATAATATACTCTAAACAAGATCATGCCCAAAAATCATGCCCAGAAACATTGTGGATTACTCAAAACAAAAATAGTAAACCTAACCATAAGATGCTAAGCATGATTATTCGACAAAGCCAAACTCAGTAACTGCAGATCAAAATTTTTAGACAGGAACACAGAGCTAAAATGAGACTCCAGAAATAAACATGGATTTTTCTGAGCATAACAACTATATATGAGGAATTAAGTTGATTAAACAAGCATAAATCATGGTATATAGCAAATGAACTCTAATAAATCTGAAATTTAGGTATTAGCAGTGTTTTCGTTTTACATGCACGCAGTAAAAATTTCAGAGCAAGTTCATGTGCATATTTTCCAGAATTAAATCGAGAAAGCTAACCACAGATTAGAGAATCTTGATTGTTCTAACATGATAACTGTTTTGGTTTGGTGTCATCTTTTTACTGTGACCTTATCATCCTATTAGTGATAACATATCCAAAAATCAAGGTCATTTGATGAGCAGAACTTCATGAACATGCACAAGGTGGTTTTCTTAATCTTTTCCCTAGATTAAATTCGGTTGAGTTTCTGCAAATGTGAATGTTACAAAATTTGTAGATTTTGTTACAAGGATTCCAAATCAGTTGAGTTTGCATTTTTCTGATTTTTCTGTGATTTGTTTCGCATTTTAGAAGTTCACTGGTATACACTGTAAATCTTGCAGAGACACCCTTGAACGAAAAAAACAAATTACAACCGGGTCCTTCGCCGGCCTTCTCCGCCGTGGCATCTTGCCGGTGGTGTTCTGCGGTGCAGGGCTTACCGGGGCTGCCACGGGGAGGCGCGTGGGGGAGAAAGGATCGAGGAACACCTACCCTGGTCGACGTTCGAGCGTTTGGAGCACAGGTTCGAGCTCGTCGGCGTTGATGGCGGGTTGGTTGTTCGGTTCGCCGGCGCTGGAGGTGAAGGAGGGCTCGGGGTAGGGGAACAAGGCGCGTACGAGCACCGCGTGAGCTCGTGGATGCTTCTGGGGTAGCTGTCGGGCTCGGTCTTCCCCGGAGATGGCCGGTCCGCGGTGAGCCTGAGCTCGCCGGCGGCGGCGCAAGAAGGGAATGGCGTCGGGAGAGGGTCTAGGTTCGATTCCGCGCGCGGGGAGCGTATCTAGGAGGTGGCGAAGCTATTGCGGTGGTCGGAGGGAGCAATGTGGGGCTGGGCTAGCCGGTCCGCGCGAGCGGGATCTCGGCGGCCATGGCGGAGCGGCGGGAGGAGGAAGAAGGGGAAGAAGGGGCGCGTCTGTGGGGTTCTGTGGGTCTTTATAGGCCAACGAGCTCCTGGGTGAGGAATGGAGCGACTGGGGGCGGTCGATTTGGGTCAGGGGCGCACGACGGCGAGCGGGCGGAGCGGCAGCGGCGCGGCGCATGGCGGGGGTGTCGTGGCGGCCCGGGAAGCGGCCTGGGACGCGTGTGGGCGTGGGAGGGTGCCAAGGGGCGGGCCAGGTGGCGCGGAGAGGCTTCCCCGGGTCCATTTGGCCGCGGGCGCGCGGTGGACGAAGTCCACCGGCGGCGTACGGCGGGCGGCGCGAACAGAGCAACCGGGGGAGAGAGAGATGGAGATAAGGGCATAAATGTGATTTCTGAAATTCCAGGGACCTCTCGGTAAACTAAAATTATCTCCTATTTGGAGGGCTCAAATGGAAAAGTGTTGAATACCACTTTTGCATAATTTTTCAAGATCTACAACTTTCGTGTTATGCAAATTTTCATTTGAAACTCACATTTCGAACTATTGGTGCATTTGCATATTGGCACAAAAGGACTCTAGTTTTATTCAGTTTTTGAATTGATTTTGGCTGAAGTTCAATTGAGCACATGTCAATTGAAACACCTCTCATGAGCCAACAAAAATTTTGTGCACCTTTATGAATTAAATTTTGAGTAGCTTTTCACTCCTTTTTCTTTTTCCTTTAATTTCTTTTGTATGATTTGTCTTTTATTTGATCCTTTCTCTTTAAATTAATTTCTCAAATTTTTCTTTTAACTTTAACTAAGGTACATTGATTGGATTTAAAGGTGCTAACACCTGAGGTGTCACAACCTACCCCCCTTAACAAGAATCTCGTCCCGAGATTGGATGATTGAATTTGAGGTGGGGAAAAGGATATACCTGAGGTAGAGCTAAGGAAACCCGGATAGTGTCGATTAAGATAATCCTCCGTCTCCCAAGTGGCTTCTTCTTCAGTGTGATGAGACCACTGAATTTTATACATTTTTACCACCTTTCGACGAGTACCTCTCTCTTTTTGATCCAAAATTCTGAGTGGATATTCGGTATATGAGAGATCGGGCTCCACTAAAATTTCCTGTTGATCAATGATTTCCGTAGGGACTCGAACACATTTCTTGAGTTGGGATATGTGGAAAACATCATGGATGGCGGCAAGTCGTGAAGGAAGTCGCAAGCGATAAGCCACGGGTCCACATTCTTCAATGATTTCATAAGGCCCGACGTAGCGGGGTGCGAGCTTACCCCTGACTCCGAAACGTTGAACGCATCGAGTTGGGGATACTCGTAAATAGACGTGATTACCAACCATGAACTTCAAAGGATCCCTTCTTTTATCGAAATAACTCTTTTGCCGAGACTGGGCTGCTCGGAGATTTGCTTGTACTATTTTTACCTTCTCTTCAGCCTCGACCACTAATTCAGGTCCAAAGATTTGACGCTCTCCAGTCTGGGACCAACTCAAAGGGGTTCGACACCGTCGACCGTACAAGGCCTCGAAGGGTGCCATCTTCAGACTGGCCTGATAGCTGTTATTATAGGAAAACTCCGCCAAGGATAAACATTTGTCCCAGTTCTTGTCATAATGAATGACACATACTCGAAGCATATCTTCAAGAATTTGATTAACCCTTTCGGTCTGTCCGTCAGTCTGTGGATGGTAAGCTGAGCTTCGAATTAATTTAGTTCCGATAGCTTCTTGGAGTTGCTCCCAAAACCTTGCCACGAACTGAGGACCACGATCCGATACAATTGTTTTGGGTATACCGTGTAGGCAGATAATCCGATCCATATAGATCTCAGCATATTTCTTGGCTCTATATTCAGTATGCACTGGAATAAAATGAGCAGTCTTTGTGAGCCTATCAACAATGACCCAAATGGAATCATGGTGCTGAGAAGTATTTGGTAAGCCCACAATGAAATCCATGCTGATATCTTCCCATTTCCAGGATGGAATTGGTAGAGGTTGGAGAGTTCCAGCAACTTTCAAGTGACTAGCCTTCACTCTCTGGCAGGTGTCACATTCTGCGACATATTTGGCAATCTCTCTCTTCATGCGAGTCCACCAAAAATTTTGTCTGAGATCTTGGTACATCTTGGTGCTACCCGGATGAATAGAAAATTTAGAGAGATGTGCTTCGTCCAGGATTTGTTTCCGCAGCTCCTGATTCCTTGGAACGACTAGGCGATCTTCGAACCACAAAATTCCTTTATGGTCCACTCGGAAACACTTATATTTATTTTCACCTTCTACTACTTGCTGCTTGATGATACCAACACTTTTGTCGTGTAATTGTGCCATGATGACCTGGTCATAGAGTGTTGGTTCCACCGAAATATGATTCAAAGAATCTTGAGGGATGATCTCTAATTTCAGCCTTTGCATTTCAGCACACAATGTGTCATTATATGACTCCATTGATAGGCAATTGCAGTGAACCTTGCGACTGAGCGCATCGGCTACCACATTAGCCTTGCCCGGGTGATAATGAACCTCCAGATCATAATCTTTGATTAATTCCAGCCATCTTCGTTGCCTCATATTCAGCTCACTTTGAGTGAAAATGTATTTGAGACTCTTATGGTCGGTATAGATATTGCAATGGGTGCCCATAAGATAATGTCTCCAAAGCTTGAGAGCATGAATAACGGCGGCTAGTTCCAGATCATGAGTGGGATAATTTAGCTCGTGTGGCCGAAGAGCTCGGGAAGCATAAGCTATCACCCGATTGTCTTGCATTAGAACACAACCAAGACCAGTGCCTGAAGCATCACAATAAACATCGTATGGTTTATTGTTGTCAGGTTGAGCCAAGACTGGTGCAGTGGTTAGATGTGCTCTCAATGTATGGAATGCTTCATCACACTTTGTGTTCCATTTAAACTTGACATCTTTTCTTAGTAGTTCTGTCATGGGCTTAGCAATTCTGGAGAAGTCCGGAATAAATCTGCGGTAATACCCCGCCAAGCCGAGAAAACTGCGGATCTGATGAACTGAAGTAGGAGGCTTCCAGTCCATCACTTCTTGTACTTTGCTGGGATCAACTGAAATGCCTTCACTAGATATAGTGTGACCCAGAAATTTGACTGTGTCCAGCCAGAATTCACACTTGGAGAATTTTGCGTACAGCTTATGATCTCTGAGACGTTGAAGAACAATGCGCAGATGTTGCTCATGTTCTGCTTCATCTTTGGAATAGATCAGAATGTCGTCAATAAAGACCACGACAAACTTGTCAAGTTCCGGCATAAATACCGAGTTCATGAGATACATAAAATAAGCCGGAGCATTGGTGAGACCGAAAGACATAACCAAATATTCATAGAGACCATATCGGGTTGAGAAGGCGGTCTTGGGAATATCGCAAGGCCGGATTTTAATTTGATGATAACCCGAACGAAGATCAATCTTGGAGAAAATCTTTGCTCCAGCCAATTGATCAAACAGTACATCAATGCGGGGAAGTGGATATTTATTTTTGATGGTCACCGCATTGAGAGGCCGGTAGTCAACACACAACCTCAGACTGTCATCCTTCTTCTTTACGAACAATGCTGGGCAACCCCAAGGTGAAGCACTTGGGCGAATAAAACCCTTGTCCAAAAGTTCTTGTAGCTGGATTTTTAGTTCAGCTAATTCTTTAGGCGGCATTCGGTACGGCCTTTTTGAAATAGGTGCGGTACCAGGCTGAAGTTCAATGATAAATTCGATATCCCGGTCTGGCGGCATACCAGGTAAATCGTCCAGAAACACATCTGCATATTCACGGACTACCGGAATATCTTCGAGACGAATATCTTTCATGGCATAGGCACAAGAGTTGTTGCATTGGTGATGAGGTAAATATAGAACCGATTGACCATGAGTTGGAGAATTTATTTCGACAGCTCGGGAAGTGATATCTAACACTACCCCATGTCTTTTCATCCATTCCATTCCCAAAATAACATCAATTCCTTCTAGTGGTAATAGGATTAACTCGGTTGAAATCGTTCTACTACCCAACTTAAGCGGTGCTGTTCTAACCATTTGGTTGGATGCTATTTTACCACCAGGAGTAGATATCATATAAGAGCCTTTGGTGTGGCAAAAATCTAAACCAACTTTTGCTCCAAACTTAGAATTAATGAAGCTATGAGATGCACCAGAATCGAATAAGATAACTGCGGGGTGATGGTTTATAGAGAATGTACCCGACATGATTGGTGCTCCCTCGGGAAGTTCAGCAAGATTGGTGAAGTTAAGTCGGCCCTGCCTGACTTGAATGGTTTGCCTCTTGCCCTTATTCTGATCGTTCCTGCGAGAAGCCTGCCCTTGAGTTTGTCCCGCCTGGGGGCACATCTTGGCAAAGTGATCTGGACTCCCGCATCGGAAACAGCGGTTATTGTTATCAGGGCGAGCGGCTGGCTGAGTATTCGGCCTAGGGCCGTTCTGCTGCTGCTGAGGTGCAAATCGAGCTTGCTGAGGAAACCCGAATCGAGTCTGCTGCTGCTGTTGGGGAGGTCGAATAATCCAACGCCCTGGCTGAGGGGCCTTCTGAGAGAGTGCGGGTGGGCTATTTTGCACAATACGATACCTCGGTGCAGAGGCACTCGAGGGTCCAGCAGGTGCCTTGCGCTTCTTTTCAGCGCGGTGTGCAGAAATAAGATCTTCCTGAGATATAGCCATATTCACCAATTCATTGAAGGAGTCTGCACGGACAAGATTTAGCCTTTCTTGTAACTTGGTGCTAAGGCCTCGACGGAAGCGTTCACGCTTCTTAGCGTCGGTATCCGCGTGATGTCCAGCATATTGACACAATTGATGGAATACTTGAGCATACTGCACCACGGTACGAGTGCCCTGAGTTAAGGCCAAGAACTCGTTGAGCTTACGGTCAAGAAGTCCAGCTGGAATATGATGATCTCGAAAAGCCAGTTTGAATTCATTCCAATTCACCGCATGATCAGCCGGTAGCATCCCGTGGTAATGATCCCACCACATACGAGCTGATCCGCGAAGCTGCTGCGCGGCATAGCGAGTCTTGTTCGCTTCGGAACAAGGAGTAGTCAATAGAGAAAACTTGGACTCGATCGTGCGAATCCAAGCGTCAGCGTCCAGAGGCTCATCCGCTTTACTAAACAGCGGAGGCTGAGTACTGAGGAAATCTTGGTAGCTCGCCTCTTGTGCGTGATGAGCATGATGCCCACCCCGCGGTTGCTGCTGAGCTTGAACCAGCTGCCGCAGAATTTCCGTCTGGGCGGCAAGAACCTCAGCAATACCCACTGGTGGAGGAGGTGGAGGTGGATCGCCATTCCCTCCGGCTCCAAAACCACTAGGGGTGCCTCGAGTTGATCCAACCATCTGAAATGTGAGTACTTTTGCATTAGGCTCATCATTATCATCATTTCAAATGGAATATACAACTCAAATGACATGGAAATACTGGAAGTTGCTTAATCAGGTTGTGCAGCAAAACCAGCGATACGAAAACGCTCATAACTGGAGTTCGGTACATGATATGGACTTGAAATTTTTACAAGAGATAGGAAATTTCATGATCTACAACTTTGGTAGTCATCACAAAGTCAGATTTCCAAAGTAGGTTAGTCGAAAAATTCAATTACTCCTCCTCTGGTTTTTCTGCTTCACAGAAAACAGAGCTTCTGTAATTTGCGATTATCTCCTGCAATACCAATCCGTTTGGGCTGAAATTTTGCGAGCAGGTTCCTGATGAAATTTGGAACAACTTTGGTATTCAACTCAAGAGCTAAATCAGAAAGGAAAAGAGGATAAAAATTCGAACTAGCTGCTGCCTTCAGCTTTTTGCAGACCACTGATAATTAACACTAGTAGCATTAGGGGTTCATTACATCCATCGTGCTCTCATTTCTACTTGGTCACTCCTAACATCAGTACTAAGGGGGTTACTCAACTCTAAGTTAGCCTAGTAGCCATGATCCAAAAGTAGGCCACACTAAGAGGAGTCTACAAAAGCTAAGAAACAGCGCCTCGGTCTACATGTTGACCGATGCCTCACTCGCCGCGGGAGTGTGAACCTCAACCGGCGCGGGCTGCGGCGCCTGGTCCTCGGAGTCCATCTCTGAAACGCCCTCTATCTCCTGGGGCTCGTCCTCCTCGTCCACCTGCATCTCGTCGGGAGGTGCGTGAAGGGAATCCTGCGCGTGCTGTATCGCGTGGAGCTGCCCCTGAGCCTCGTCCACCTCAAGCTGCAGGTCGTGAAACTGGTCCTCCAGGAAGTTGATCGTAGCGTCACGATCCGACACAGTGTCCTGAAGCTCGTGAACCTGGCCGTGGAGCTGGGCGATAAGAGTAGCCCTGCTCTCGAGCTCGGTACTAGCCTCCTGAAGCTGCCCATCTCTCAGCTGGACTGCCAGGTGCAAGGCCTGAGCGTGGTCCACCAACTGAGCGACGGCGTAACTCTGGTAAGTGTGAAGCCTGTAGAGGCCGTCCAAGCACATCGCTGTCGTCCGAAGTGCCCCGACCGGGTCAAGGGTAGCGACCACGTCCACGTGTGCCATCCGGTCGAGCCAAAGCGGGTCTGCCGGGTCAGGTGCAGGGAACAACCCGAACGCGGTCAGAACTACCTCCAGAGGGCGCAAAGAGCAAAAGGTGGTCATCGCCCTCATGGCGGTAAGCTCCCAGGTGTCCAACAGGTAGTGACCGACCATCTGAGTCACGATCGGCTCCCACCCGTTGAGCGGGTGCTGCGGAATCACCATTGTCACACTGCAGCGACGAACTCCGTCCTCCACAAACTCGTGGCCATCGTAAACCGGTGGCTGGAGGTAACCGGCTGCACTCAAAAGCTCCCAAAGACGGCGGGGAAACCCGTCCCAGTGCAGGCAGGTGGAGTGCACGTGCCCCTGCGCGTCAACGACCAGCAGCTCTTCCATCTGTCCCAACAAAAGACCGATGGATCAGCTGATGGTAACAAGAACTACTAACTCTGGAACAGTGAAAGAAATGGCCAAAACTGTAGAGAACTTGCTTCAAAAATTCTCAAAAATTTACACAAGATCCCTCTGATATTAAGGAACAATTCACCTAGTCATCACTAAGGTCAATTCAGATTCCATGGGGGTGATATGCTCAGGTATTCAGAGTGATGTCAACCAGGAAAACTGAGTGTCCAGAGAGGGTGTATTTTGACTATAACTCTCAACCCAGACGTCAAAAATTTTTCAAATTTTTATGGTAAGCTCATCACTTAGTTGTCTACAACTTTCATGTTGAACGATTTTTAGTTTGAACAACTTATAAAGGTCGAAAAATTTCAGTTGTATAGACTGTTCAGAGTTAACAGTTTTACACATGGTTGATCCAAAAATACAAAGGCCATGCTAGAAGGCTTCAAAAATTTTCAAATTTTTACAGCAGCTTGATAACTTAGGAAACATCATTTAGTCTTACTACCCCAAGTCGATTTGAGTGACTTAACAGAAGGTTAAAATTCGTGGAAACCAGGTTACAGACTTTCTGGATGCTCCGTAGGATAGTATTTTCGCTGATTTACTTGCGATTTCTCCAGAGATTTATTTGCTAACCTTTTTGAGAATGAATGCAGAACCTATACGTCCTCACCAAGGAAAAATTGCCAAGTAACCTTGGTCTTACGCGATGACTTTGGTGGCATACATATTACGTCTCTTACTATATAGCTACTCGATATAGCTAGATAGCCTATAATTCGATTTCGAGTTAGCGTACCTGCAGAAGATTGACAGTATATAAAATGAACCTTTCGTGCCAGCACTCACGAAAGCGTCCCCATACATTACCGATCACTATAGAATCGGCATCCATACCATTACCGCCGTATGGACAACGTTAAGCATACGTTATCGAAACAACGTATTGACTGAGTACCGTCTTTGACGGGGAATTGAATTCCAATTTCGAACCATTACTCCCCATATACTCAACCGAAGTTGGTATATGGGCAGCAGCTCAAGTAGGCCACTGCTTGAGCTTCAGCGTTCGGCTCGCATCACCGACGGGAAGGTCAGACTCCCTCAGCTGACTGAGTAAGCATACCTTCGTAGCGACGATGTAGTTGCAGAATTTAAATTGCGGAATTTAAATACTGAAAAGTAATGTGCTGGAAGTTAGCCATACAAAATAAGCCACCTGATTATACCCATAAGATCCCCTAGGGCTTTACGTCCTAGACTTGTCCTTGGAGATCCTAAACTCTTTCAAAAACTTTAGTAGTTTTGAAGTCAAGTTTTGATTTATTGTTTTGAAAACCGAGGCTGTCATCTCTGGTAGGCTGTCTGCGAGCTCTGATGCCAGCTGTGGCGGAACCACCCAAAACTACTGGGCCCGGGTGCACTGATCTTCGTTGCTAAGCAACTCTGACCCAATTTGGCACTCACCGGTAGTTCCTCGAGTGAAGCCTCGATAAAAGCCACGCTATTCCAGGATCAGCAGACAACACTCACACGAAGGTGAGCCCAGAGATTACAACACAAACCATTTCATACATCTCAGAGTGATTGCAGCGGAAAGAAAATTTATTACAAACCATGTTCAGAGTAGCACAGTACTACGGAGTTCCAACTACTCAATTATTTAAGTCTCATGTTCAGCGGAAGCATTAAAAGATAACTAACGAAATAACGTGACGCATCGGTAAAGCCCGTACGAATGCGTCACTCAGCGGGAGGGTGATTAGCACTAGCTGAAGGGCCATCCCACTCGACCGACCAACCCGGAGGCAGAGTACAAGGCCAAGTAAGACTCGCAAACAGATCTTCAAAGTTAGTACCTGAAAAACAGTGCCACAAGCAAGGCTGAGTATACTAATACTCAGCAAGACTGACCCGTCTCCGGATATAACATAGTCCGATAACTAGACATGCAAGGCTTTTTGGTTGGTAGGGTTTGTTTGCCAAAAATGCCGCTAAGTGTTGATCCTTACTTTCAGGTTTTACTTAGCCAGATTCTAGTGGAATTAACCATTCTAAATTTGCAACTAACTCTACTCAAACATGGTAGAGCAACCATTTAATCAACCAGCAGTATTATCATCATCCTGTTCCACTTGTTACTCTATGTGACCGAAATCATTAAGCAATCTCATGCCGTGAGAGGCGGACGATTCCGAATCGAATTTCAACCTGGCCAGGGGAACCTAGACCACACGCATGGGGATTGACTTCGCTCCCGCCCACGCTACTTTTCCCCTTTCTTTCCAGTCCGTGGATCCGGGTCACCCTCCCCGACTACAGAGTCCGACCACTCTGCACCCGTACGTCGCGACAAAAATATAAACCCTACTTCTACCAAGAGGGTGAATGGTCGTTCCACTCGCCGGTCCAATCAGGTACTTAAGCTTACCGATTACCATATTTCTCGGTATGTGGCTAGTACTTTCAAACGCTTAACGAAATGAGCCACACACCACGACCTTAGCCATTTTTGACTATACCAGCGGGGTATCACAACTACACAACCCCGCCCGTTGTCCTTACATTTCAACAGGAATTAAAGTCAGTACAATTCCTATTTGCTCGCGAGAGGCAGGAAACCACTCGACTTCTACCGTACCTATTTAGCATGGCAACTAGTCGATAAAAAGATCCGGTATCAAACATAGGTTCCTAGGGATCATGCATCTATGGTTTTCGATCAACGCCTAGAAAACTTAAATGCAGAAAAACAAAATATTACAGTACATTAATAAATAGATAGCTGAATGATAATTCGGAAAATAGTGGGATTATGCTCCGGGGCTTGCCTTCTTGGGCACTGTCAGGCAGAAAAGCTTCTGGGGCTTGGCCCAGGTCTTGAGACAAGTTAGTACAGTTCAGATTAATCTCCTGCTCCGCACGAGAGTCCGCGGGCACCAGTTCGTAGTCTCCGTCCGCGAGATTAACCGTTTCTATATGCAATGCAAGATTATGAGTTATTCATGGATAACAATTTCTTTCCTTCACGATAAAGTTGTAGTCCACTTAAGTTATTTTAGTGCCGATTTCACATTTCATTGCATGGGCAATCGTTTATAGAGTAGTAAGCATAACTATGGTTATTCATGAATGAGTGGGGTTTTGGGTTTTCATTTTTAATTTCAACACATAACATGCTTTCATTATTTCTTAACATCACAACTACTAAAGAGCTAGTGATGAACACTAAAGTAACTCAGATTCAAAATAAGTAATTATGGTATAGATTTCAACATTTAACCATAAAGCAAAAACTATAACTAATCATGCAAAAGGATTACTCTAGTTACTTCATATTTTTGTACAGAATGTTCCACATGGATTATGATGCTACAAATTTTATGCAAGCAACTTCAAAGCATGAACTCAGTACTGCAATTTTTCCAGATTTTATACACTTATATAGCAGAGGTGATAAAAAGATTAAAAACAGCAAGCCATTTACAAAGATTAATTCTACAGAAAGTTTTACTGAGGATTTGGTTCTAAAATTTTTACCAGAGACTAGTCATGAGATAAACATACTTCAGAAAATTTTTCAAGATTTAACTCACTATGATAATTAATTATTCAGTTAACTTAGCATGAGTTTGCATAAATTTATCAAGGTGCATTTGACCAGTATTGCATTTGAACTTTTTATTACAGATATAATATACTCTAAACAAGATCATGCCCAAAAATCATGCCCAGAAACATTGTGGATTACTCAAAACAAAAATAGTAAACCTAACCATAAGATGCTAAGCATGATTATTCGACAAAGCCAAACTCAGTAACTGCAGATCAAAATTTTTAGACAGGAACACAGAGCTAAAATGAGACTCCAGAAATAAACATGGATTTTTCTGAGCATAACAACTATATATGAGGAATTAAGTTGATTAAACAAGCATAAATCATGGTATATAGCAAATGAACTCTAATAAATCTGAAATTTAGGTATTAGCAGTGTTTTCGTTTTACATGCACGCAGTAAAAATTTCAGAGCAAGTTCATGTGCATATTTTCCAGAATTAAATCGAGAAAGCTAACCACAGATTAGAGAATCTTGATTGTTCTAACATGATAACTGTTTTGGTTTGGTGTCATCTTTTTACTGTGACCTTATCATCCTATTAGTGATAACATATCCAAAAATCAAGGTCATTTGATGAGCAGAACTTCATGAACATGCACAAGGTGGTTTTCTTAATCTTTTCCCTAGATTAAATTCGGTTGAGTTTCTGCAAATGTGAATGTTACAAAATTTGTAGATTTTGTTACAAGGATTCCAAATCAGTTGAGTTTGCATTTTTCTGATTTTTCTGTGATTTGTTTCGCATTTTAGAAGTTCACTGGTATACACTGTAAATCTTGCAGAGACACCCTTGAACGAAAAAAACAAATTACAACCGGGTCCTTCGCCGGCCTTCTCCGCCGTGGCATCTTGCCGGTGGTGTTCTGCGGTGCAGGGCTTACCGGGGCTGCCACGGGGAGGCGCGTGGGGGAGAAAGGATCGAGGAACACCTACCCTGGTCGACGTTCGAGCGTTTGGAGCACAGGTTCGAGCTCGTCGGCGTTGATGGCGGGTTGGTTGTTCGGTTCGCCGGCGCTGGAGGTGAAGGAGGGCTCGGGGTAGGGGAACAAGGCGCGTACGAGCACCGCGTGAGCTCGTGGATGCTTCTGGGGTAGCTGTCGGGCTCGGTCTTCCCCGGAGATGGCCGGTCCGCGGTGAGCCTGAGCTCGCCGGCGGCGGCGCAAGAAGGGAATGGCGTCGGGAGAGGGTCTAGGTTCGATTCCGTGCGCGGGGAGCGTATCTAGGAGGTGGCGAAGCTATTGCGGTGGTCGGAGGGAGCAATGTGGGGCTGGGCTAGCCGGTCCGCGCGAGCGGGATCTCGGCGGCCATGGCGGAGCGGCGGGAGGAGGAAGAAGGGGAAGAAGGGGCGCGTCTGTGGGGTTCTGTGGGTCTTTATAGGCCAACGAGCTCCTGGGTGAGGAATGGAGCGACTGGGGGCGGTCGATTTGGGTCAGGGGCGCACGACGGCGAGCGGGCGGAGCGGCAGCGGCGCGGCGCATGGCGGGGGTGTCGTGGCGGCCCGGGAAGCGGCCTGGGACGCGTGTGGGCGTGGGAGGGTGCCAAGGGGCGGGCCAGGTGGCGCGGAGAGGCTTCCCCGGGTCCATTTGGCCGCGGGCGCGCGGTGGACGAAGTCCACCGGCGGCGTACGGCGGGCGGCGCGAACAGAGCAACCGGGGGAGAGAGAGATGGAGATAAGGGCATAAATGTGATTTCTGAAATTCCAGGGACCTCTCGGTAAACTAAAATTATCTCCTATTTGGAGGGCTCAAATGGAAAAGTGTTGAATACCACTTTTGCATAATTTTTCAAGATCTACAACTTTCGTGTTATGCAAATTTTCATTTGAAACTCACATTTCGAACTATTGGTGCATTTGCATATTGGCACAAAAGGACTCTAGTTTTATTCAGTTTTTGAATTGATTTTGGCTGAAGTTCAATTGAGCACATGTCAATTGAAACACCTCTCATGAGCCAACAAAAATTTTGTGCACCTTTATGAATTAAATTTTGAGTAGCTTTTCACTCCTTTTTCTTTTTCCTTTAATTTCTTTTGTATGATTTGTCTTTTATTTGATCCTTTCTCTTTAAATTAATTTCTCAAATTTTTCTTTTAACTTTAACTAAGGTACATTGATTGGATTTAAAGGTGCTAACACCTGAGGTGTCACAGAGTCCATCTCTGAAACGCCCTCGATATCCTGGGGCTCGTCCTCCTCGTCCACCTGCATCTCGTCGGGAGGTGCGTGAAGGGCATCCTGCGCGTGCTGTATCGCGTGGAGCTGCCCCTGGGCCTCGTCCAACTCAAGCTGCAGGTCGTGAAACTGGTCCTCCAGGAAGTTGATCGTAGCGTCATGATCCGACACCATGTCCTGAAGCTCGTCAACCTGGCCGTGGAGCTGGGCGATAAGAGTAGCCCTGCTCTCGAGCTCGGTACTAGCCTCCCGAAGCTGCCCATCTCTCAGCTGGACCGCCAGGTGCAAGGCCTGAGCGTGGTCCACCAACTGAGCGACGGCGTAACTCTGGTAAGTGTGAAGTTTGTAAAGACCGTCCAAGCACATCACTGCCGTCCGAAGTGCCCCGACCGGGTCAAGGGTAGCGACCACGTCCACGTGTGCCATCCGGTCGAGCCAAAGCGGGTCTGCCGGGTCAGGTGCAGGGAACAACCCGAACGCGGTCAGAACCACCTCCAGAGGGTGCGAAGAGCAAAAAGTGGTCATCGCCCTCATGGCGGTAAGCTCCCAAGTGTCCAGCAGGTAGTGACCAACCACCTGAGTCACGATCGGCTCCCACCCGTTGAGCAGGTGCTGCGGGATCACCATCGTCACACTGCAGCGACGAACTCCGTCCTCCACAAACTCGTGGCCATCGTAAACCGGTGGCTGGAGGTAACCGGCTGCACTCAAAAGCTCCCAAAGACGGCGGGGAAACCCATCCCAGTGCAGGCAAGCGGAGTGCACGTGCCCTTGCGCGTCAACGATCAGCAGCTCTTCCATCTGTCCCAACAAAAGACCGATGGATCAGCTGAGGGTAACAAAAACCACTAACTCTGGACAGTGAAAGAAATTGCCAAAATGATATATAATTTGCTTCAAAAATTCTCAAAAATTTACACAAGATCCCTCTGATATTAAGGAACGATTCATCTAGTCATCACTAAGATCCATTCAGAATCCATGGGGGTGATATGCTCAGGTATTCAGAGTGACGTCAACCAGGAAAACTGAGTGTCCAGAGAGGGTGTATTTCGACCATAACTCTCAAACCAGTTGTCAAAAATTATTCAAATTTTTAGGGTAAGATCACCACTTAGTTTTCTACAACTTTCATGTTGAACGATTTTTAGTTTGAACAACTTATAAAGGTCGAAAAATTTCAGTTGTACAGACTGTTCAGAGTTAACAGTTTTACACAGGGTTGATCCAAAAATACAAATACCATGCTAGAAGGCTTCAAAAAATTTCAAATTTTTACAGCAGCTTGATAACTTAGGAAACATAATTTAGTATTACTACCCCAAGTCGATTTGAGTAAATTAACAGAAGGTTAAAATTCGTGGAAACCAGGTTGCAGACTTTCTGGATACTACTTAGGATAGGGTTTTAGCTGATTTGCTTGCAATTTCTCTAGAGATTTATTTGCTAACCTTTTTGAGAATGAATGCAGAACATATACGTCCTCACCAAGGAAAAGAATTGCCAAGTAACCTTGGTCTTACGCAATGACTTTGGTGGCATACATATTACGTCCCTCACTATATAGCTACTCGATATAGCTAGATAGCCTAGATTTCGAATTCGAGTCAGCGTACCTGCAGAAAATTGACAGTATATAAAATGAACCTTTCGTGCCAGCACTCACGAAAGCGTTCCCATACATTACCGATCACTATAGAATCGGCATCCATACAATTACCACCGTATGGACAACGTTAAGCATACGTTACCAAAATAACGTATTGACTGAGTACCGTCTTGGACGGGGAATTGAATTCCAATTTCGAACCATTACTCCCCATATAATCAACCGAAGTTGGTATATGGGCAGCAGCTCAAGTAGGCCACTGCTTGAGCTCCAGCGTTCGGCTCGCATCACCGACGGGAAGGTCAGACTCCCTCAGCTGACTGAGGAAGAATACCTTCGTGGCGATGATGTAGTTGCAGAATTTAAATTACAGAAATTAAATACTAAAAAGTAATGTGCTGGAAGTTAGCCATACAAAATAAGCCACCTGATTATACCCATAAGATCCCCTAGGGCTTTACGTCCTAGACTTGTCCTTGGAGGTCCTAAACTCTTTCAAAAACTTTAGTAGTTCTGAAGTCAAGTTTTAAATTGTTGTTTTGAAAACCGAGGTTGCCATCTCTGGTAGGCTGTCTGCGAGCTCTGATACCAGCTGTGGCGGAACCACCCAAAAAAAATACTGGGCCCGGGTGCACTGATCTTCGTTGCTAAGCAACTCCGACCCAAACTGGCACTCACCGGTAGTTCCTCAAGTGAAGCCTCGATAAAAGCCACGCTATTCCAGGATCAGCAGACTACACCCACACGAAGGTGAGCCCAGAGATTACAACACAGAACAATTCTTACATCTCAGTGATTGCAACGGAAAAACCATTTATTACAAACCATGTTCAGAGAAGTAAAGTACTACAGAGTTCCATCTACTCAATTATTCAAGTCTCATTGTTCAGCGGAAGCATTAAAAGATAACTAGCGACATAACGTGACGCATCGATAAAGCCCGTACGAATGCGTCACTCAGCGGGAGGGTGATTAGCACCAGCTGAAGGGCCATCCCACTCAACAGACCAACCCGGAGGCAAGGTACACGGCCAAGTAAGACTTGCACACAAATCCTCGAAGTTAGTACCTGAAAAACAGTACCACAAGCAAGGCTGAGTATACTAATACTCAGCAAGACTGACCCGTCTCCGGATATATCATAGTCCGATAACTAGACATGCAAGGCTTTTTGGTTGGTGGGGTTTGTTTTGCCAAAAATGCCGCTAAGTTTTGATCCTTACTTTTAGGTTTTACTTAGCCATATTCTAGTTGGATTAACCATTCTAAATTTGCAACTATCTCTACTCAAGCATGGTAGAGCAACCATTTAATCAACCAACAGTATTATCATCATCATGTTCCACTTGTTACTCTGTGTGACTAAAAACATTAAGCAATCTCATGCCGTGAGAGGCGGACGATTCTGAATCGAATTTCAACCTGGCCAGGGGAACCTAGACCACACGCATGGGGATCGACTTCGCTCCCGCCCACGCTACTTTTCCCCTTTCTTTCCAGTCCGTGGATCCAGCACACCCTCCCCGACTACAGAGTCCGACCACTCTGCACCCGTACGTCGCGACAAAAATGTAAATCCTACTTCTACCAGGAGGGTGCGAGATCGTTCCACTCGCCGGTCCAATCAGGTACTTAAGCTTACCGATTACCATATTTCTCGGTATGTGGCTAGTACTTTCAAACGCTTAACGAAATGAGCCACACACCGCGACCTTAGCCATTTTTGACTACACCAGCGGAGTATCACAACTACACAACCCCGCCCATTGTCCTTACATTTCAACAGGAATTAAAGTCAGTTAAATTCCTATTTGCTCGCGAGAGGCAGGAAACCACTCGACTTCTACCGCACCTATTTAGCATGGCAACTAGTCGATAAAAAGATCCGGTAACAAACATAGGTTCCTAGGAATCATGCATCTAAGGTTTTCGATCAACGCCTAGAAAACTTAAATGCAGAAAACAGGATATTACAAAACATTAATAAATAGATAGCTGAATGTTAATTCGGAATATAGTGGGATTATGCTCCGGGGCTTGCCTTCTTGGGCACTGTCAGGCAGAAAAGCCTCTGGGGCTTGGCCCAGGTCTTGAGGCAAGTTAGCACAAATCAGATTAACCTCCTGCTCCGCATGAGAGTCCGCGGGCACCAATTCGTAGTCTCCGTCCGCGAGATTAACCGGTTCTATATGCAATGCAAGATTATGAGTTACTCATGGATAACGATTTCTTTCCTTCACGATAAAGTTGTAGTTCAACAAGTTAAATTTAGTGATGATTTCACTTTTCATTTCATGGGCAGTCGTTTATAGAGTAGTAAACATAACTACGTTTCTTCATGAATGAGTGGGGGTTTTGGTTTTCATTTTCGATTTCAACACATAGCATGCTTTCATTATTTCATAACAACAAAAGTATTAATGAGCTATTGATGAGAAACTAAAGTAACACAGATCCAAACTTCAGTATTCATGGTATAAAATTCAGCCATTGATCATAAAGCCTTTACCACTACTATTTATGTAAGTAAACTACTCTAATTACTTCATCTTTTTGTACAGAATGCTTAACATGGGTTCTGGTGCTAAAAATTTTACGAGAGAAACTTCATAGCATATACTAAGCACTAAAATTTTTCCAGATTTTATTCACTTATATAGCTGAGGTGACAAAAAGGACAAAACAACAAGCTTTTAACTAAGATTAATTCTACAGAGAGTTTTACTAGGGATATGGCTCTCAACTTTTTACCAAAGACTACTCATGATCTAAACATTCTCCAGAAAATTTTTCAAGATATAACTCAATATGATAATTTAGTTATGCAGTGAACTTAGCATGAGTTTGCATAGATTTCTCAAGGTGCATTTATCTAGTAATGCATATGAACTTTTTATTACAGGTAGAACATACTCCATACAAGATCATGTCCAAAAATCATGATCAGAAACATTGTATATTACTCAGAACAAAAATAGTAAATCTAGCCCTAAGATGCTAAGCATGATTATTTCCCCCAAAGAAAAACTCAGTAAATGCATCTCAAAATTTTTAGACAGAAACACAGAGCTAAAAACACACTTCATAATTAAATATAGATTTTTCTGAGCACAATAACTATATATGGAGAATTAAGTTGATTAAACAAGCATAAATCATGGTATATAGCAATTGAACTCTGATAAATCTGAAATTTATGGATTCACAATATTTAAGTTACACATGTATGCAGTAAAAATTCTAGAGCAAGATCATGTGCATGTTTTCCATAATTAACTTGAGAAAGCTAACAACAGATTAGAGAATCTTGATTGTTCCAACATGATACCTGTTTTGGTTGGGTGTCATCTTTTTACTGTGATCTTAAGATTCCATTAGTGATAACATATCCAAAAATCAAGGTCATTTGCTGAGTAGAACTTCCTGAACATGCATAAGGTGGTTTTCTTATTCTTTTTCCCAGATTAAAATCAGTTGAGTTTCTGCAGATGTTACTGTTACAAAATTTGTAGATTTTATTACAAGGATTCCAGATCAGTTGAGTTTACATTTTTCTGATTTTTCTGTGATTTGTTTCGTATTTTAGAAGTTCACTGGTATACACTGAAAATCTTGCAAACACACCCTTGAACGAAAAAAACAATTTACAACCGGGTCCTTCGCCGGCCTTCTCCGCCGTGGCATCTTGCCGGTGGTGTTCTGCAGTGCAGGGCTTACCGGGGCTGCCACGGGGAGGCGCGTGGGAGAGAAGGGATCGAGGAACACCTACCCTGGTCGACGTTTGAGTGGTTGGTGTACGGGTTCGAGCTCGTCGGCGTCAATGGCGGGGCGGTTGTCCGGTTCGCCGGTGCTGGAGGGAAGGAGGAGGGCTCGGGGTAGGGGAACAGGGCGCGCACGAGCATCGCGTGAGCTTGTGGATGCTTCTGGGGTAGCTGTCGTGCTCGGTCTCCTTCGGAGCTGGCCGGTCCGCGGTGAGCCTGAGCTCGCTGGCGGTGGCGCAAAAGGGGAACGGCGTCTGGAGTAGGTTTGGGTTCGATTCCGCGCGCGTGGAGCTTAACTAGGAGATGGCGAAGCTGCTGCGGTGGTCGGAGGGGGCAATGTAGGGCTGGGTTAGCCGGTCCGCGCGAGCTGGATCTCGGCGGCCATGGCGGAGCGGCGGGAGGAGGAAGAAGGGGGAGAAGGGCGCGACGGTGGAGTTCTGGGGGTCTTTATAGGCCAAGGAGCTCCTGGGTGAGGGATGTAGTGACTGGGGGCGGTCGATTTGGCCCTGGGCGACTCGACGGCGAGCGGGCGGAGGAGGCAGCGGCGCTGCGCCGGCCGGGGGTGTCGTGGCGGCTCGGGAAGGGGTCTGGGACGCGTGTGCGCGCGAGGAGGTGCCAAGAGGCGGCCAGGTGGCGCTGAGGGACTCCCCGGGTCCATTTGGCCGCGGGCGCGCGGTGGACGAAGTCCACCGGCGGCGGCCGAAACAGAGTAAGCCGGGAGAGAGAGATGGAGATAGGGGCTCTTTTGCGATTCCTGAAAATTCCAGGGACCTCTCAGTAAACAAAAATTTTCTCCTACTTGGAGGGCTCAATTGGAACAGTGTTGAATACCACTTTTGTATAACTTTTCAAGATCTATAACTTTCGTGTTATGCAAATTTTCATTTGAAACCCACATTTTGAACTATTGGTACATTTGTAAATTTGCACAAAAGGACTTTAGTTTTATTCAGTTTTTGACTTGTTTTTGGCTGATGTTCAATTGAGCACATGTCAATTGAAGCACCTCCCATGAGCCAACTAAAATTTTGTGCACATTTTTTAATTAACTATTGAGTAGCTTTTCACCCTTTTTCTTTCTCCTTTCATTTCTTTTGCAATAATTTGTCTTTTATTTGACCCTTTCTCTTTGAATTACTTTCCCAAATTTTTTTTTTAACTTTAACTAAGGTGCATTGATTGTATTTAAAAGTACTGACACCTGAGGTGTCACAAATGCATCATGTAACAATGAATAACAAAATTAGATTTGTTGCGAACGTACCTGACGCCAGATCCAAATAGTTCCCATAGTGGGCCTGTCGTCCTCCTCGTCGCCGTACAAGGCCCCGTGGTAAGGCTCGTGGCGGACCATGGGTCGACCAACGGCTAGCCTCTCGTACGACCAAAGCTGTAGCAGTAGTGGGCACCCCTGCGAGGATAGCGTTCCCATGTGTCTTCATGCAGCCGTCGCAGAGTCCACGGTAAGTGGCTGCAAGTACCGCCTCACCCCAGCTGTAGGGCGGTACGTCCTCGTCCCCATCCGCAATCTCCCGTGCATACGGAAGGAGAATCCTATCGACCGAGTTGCCATGAGTGTTGTTGAACATGATGTAACCAAACAACCAAAGTAGGTACGCCTCCAGCAATCTGGTCACACTGTACTCGTCGGCATCCGCAGCCAACAGGGCAGGTTGCATAAACAATTAAGATTAATGGTTTCAACTGACAATGGAACATGTGAATTGTAACAATTAAATTTAAATATGGAATGAATACGTACTGTAAAATGTAGGAACCAGGTCTTCGAAGGACCTGCTGCTCGCGGGTGCGGGTTGATCGGACCTGCTTCTTCCACGTGGTCAACCAGGGCAAAACGGGCCTCCAGGTCATCCTTCCACGAGGCCGCCACCACACGCGGACCTACAGCCTCCCCGACGATAGGGAGGCCAAGGAGGTAGGCCACGTCCTGCAGCGTAGGAGTCATCTCCCCACACGGGAGGTGGAACGTGTGTGTCTCCGGCCTCCATCTGTCAACGAGCGCCGTCAGGAGGGATCGGTTGAGCTGAATAGGCCCACCCTCGACAAGACGGCTCAGAGTCAGTAGACCGGCCTCACGTAACCTGCAATAAACAAAAGTGATAAACAATAATATTTCATACCTGTCACACCAATCGTGGTGTATAGAGATCGAATACATAAGTGATAAATAATAATATTTCATTACATACCTGTCACACCAATCGTGGTGTATAGAGATCGCCTCCCCGGGTGGACGAGGACGTAGCACCTCTAGGGCTCGGTGCTCAACTGCTGCAAAGTAAAACCTGTGGTTCGAGTCGATAACTGGGTCTAGCAAGGAGTCCATCTCCATACCTGCATTCAAAAATATATGAGAACACATAGGTACATATATGTTTCATACAAACTGGACGCGTAATATTTATACATTACAGATAGGTTCGATACAAACTCCACGCACGATTACTATATATTACAGATAGGTTCGATACAAACTCCACGCACGCTATTTATACATTACAGATATGTTCCATACAAACTGGACACACGATTACTACATATTACAAATATGTTCGATACAATTGTGGATCATGACACTGAATGCCTTCCACGAGCAATTCTCGCCGATGGTCGTCTGAACGTAGGAGGTGCTCCATCTCTGGGATTTCCAGAAGGACCGACGTCAGCAGCATCGTGAAGTGCATTCTGAGGACACTTCTTGTAGTTGTGACCCAATGCTCCACATTGGCTGCAACGCTTTTGTGCCTTGCTTGCTTCGGACTCGTCCATACCATTCCGAATACGACGTGTCTGACGGCGGCATTTGCCTTTCTTAGTGGCTGGATCAGGAATAAACATCTTATTCTCATTATCCTGAATGAAAGGCCCCACTATTCCAATCCCGTATACCTCATGTCCCCAGGTGGATACAGCTGCTTCCTTGCTGAAGTAAGGTGAAATAAATACTCCTGGCTGCAACCCAGACTCTGCACATGCCGCAATGAGATACGAGCATGGCAAATGCAATAACTTAGGCTTCATGCAGGTGCAGAAGGCTTTGCCATCTACTGTAATCAAACTCTACTGTACCACCCTATCTCTACGGATACCACGACCAGTTCTATCCTTGCATAGAACCTCAAATCTATGCTCCATTGTACCTGTCAATATGACGCGGTGCAGTTTGGCTTTTTCAATCTTCTCTTGCATATATTGTGTCACTGTTGTGCAAAACTGAATTTGGGAGTTGCTGATGTTTATGCTTGCAGCCATGTAACGCTCTCTGAAATACTTCATGCACCCATACATGATGAACTCAACAATTCCCACAAGAGGAAAGACACGACAAGAACGCATAACCATATTGAAACACTCCGCATGGTTTGTTGTCTGAATACCATACCGTATTCTGTTGGTATCATAAAGAAATGATCATTTCTCCTTAGGTGCACCTCGAATCCAGTGTGAAAATGGCTTCTCCATTGAATCCCTAGCCTCTGCAGCCTGACTCATGCCTGTTCCTGATGCCCTTACCTTCACTAGCTCTGTAGTCAACTGATCAAGCATCTGCCATAATGGATTGAATTTTCTCTGTTGATTTTGGGTGCACAACCTCTTAAACAGGTTCTTAAGATCCTTGTTCTTGAAGTGGTCATAGAAGTTTGCACCCATATGCCTAATGCACCACCTGTTTTGGACATCGGGCCACAATGGAGGCGTTGTCGCAGTTCCACGTTGCAATTTCAGTATTGATTGCAGCAGACCTGCATGCCTATCACTAATAAGGCACACATCTGGACGTGCAGCAACAACATGAACCTTCACTCGTTCAAGGAACCAATACCAACTGTCTAAGTTCTCATTCTCAACAAATGCAAATGCTAGCGGAATTATTTGGTTGTTGCAATCTACCCCCGATTGCGGTGAGTATCTGACCTTTATACCTTCCAGTCAGAAATGTGCCATCAATGCAGGTCACCGGAAGACAACACTGAAATACTCTAACACAACCACCTATGCAAAAGAAGGCTCGTTGCATAATTCTTTGCCCCTAGTCACGGCTGGTACGAGGTATGTGTCATAAAAGCTTCCAGGATTTCTATCAGCAACCTGGAATAACATACGAGGTAGGTTATCATATGATGCCTCGTATGTGCCGAACCGCATCTCGAACACCCTTTGTTTAGCCCGCCATGCCTTCAAATAACTAATGGTGTACTGGTAAGTCTACTCAATGTGTCGAACAATCATTTTTGGCTCATAATTTAGGTTGTCCATAATCTACCCATATATTTGCTTTGCAACAAAGTCGCATGATATATTGCGATACGAGGGAAGAACTTCTGACAGCAAACATGTGTGCTCTGTCACAATGGAACATTTCCAGTTCGACTTCCATTTTCCATTGAATGCGTGTACTCGCCATGGACATCCATCATTCACACACTTCACCTCATATTCTTTACTGCCAGACTTTACGACTCTGAATTCTCGTTTCAATGATATTGCACATAGTCTCACAGCATCTTTTACGGCTTCAATGTTTGGATATATTGCACCTTGCACTACCTCATTCCCTCTATACTCACACTCCTGATTTCGTACGTCTTCTGCGACATGACTGCCAAAACCATGCTCCTTCCACTCTTTTGGTAATGAGTACTGCTCGTCATCAGATGAGCCCTCATATTCTTCCATCTCTATTGCGGTTTGGTTTTCTGCCTCCATCTCGTCCACAATGCTATGTATCATCTCTCCCTCATCAACAAGGCCCTGTGGTCCCATGTTTTGATTCTCTGTCTCTTCTGACTCATCTTGCTCAACATAATTGGTCTCTCTTCGAATACTCGGAGTTGCTAGATGTGCCAAAACTCCTTTCCAGAGGTTTATCTATGGCCATCACATGTGTCAAGAGACTGGACGGTGATCACATGTGTCAACGTATCAACACGGAACCCACGCTGCAGCCATTTACATATGGAACCAAAACTCCTTTCCAGAGGTTTATCTATGGCGCTAGATGTGCACTTAAAGGCAGAAAGATCTACTCCATTTGGCCCATACAAAACATTGTAGTCACCATAAAATACTTGAAACTGCATCTTGCTCGACATATCTGTATATCACAGAATACTTATTGAGTTATACTCTTTACTTCACATCATAATTCAAGCTGTTCTTGATAATCAGGTTCTCAACTACCTGTGTGCTTCATTGTACGACAATCAGTCCCATTACATTCTCCCAATCCAACAAAAAAGACAATGGCGACCTCAGAGAGGCACATGAGGCACAATGAAGGCCATTGCCGGCCGCCACCGCGCGGCATGGCATAGGCCGTGGGGGTTTCAGAGATAGGGTCGATGGTTCCAGTGGTGCGTCACGTGTCTGGGATTGGTGTTGTTGCTTGGAGGCCCCGCGAGAGGGACGGGCAAGCGTTTGGCGGACAATGAGCCGATGGCTGCGGACGCTCGCGGGCGAGTCATGGATTGACATGCTGTTGGTGTATACTTGGCCGTCCAGCCCGCGGCCCATCGGCACGGCCCGTGGCCCAGGCCGATTGTCGAGCTCCGTCGTCCGCCGGTTCCCCGTGCTGTAGCTCCCTCGCGCCTCTTCCCCGCGTGCGCCGGTCGGCAGTGGCTCCCACGTGCGCGGCGGTGCGAGTGGCGTGCCGGGAGTAGTTCCCTCGCGCGGGCGGCGCGGCCGTCTCCCTCCCCGCCTCCTGCTCTCCTTTTGGAGCTCGGCACGGCTGTACTTTTGGGTCGGCCCGCCGGCCAGGCACGAGTACGCCGGAGGCACGGCACGGCGGTGGCACAATGAGCACCGGCACGGCACGACACGACGTGCCGCCGAGCCATCCCGGCACGGCCCGTTGGCCATCTATATGTTGGTGTGTGCGGCCGCAGCACTGTAACGGATTAAGGCTCTAATACTCTTTCATAAAATGATTTGATATTTAATAATATTTTTAGTTTAAAATTATATACGATTAAAATCTGGGGAATATATCTAGTAGAAAACATAATCTTTGTGAAAACCCGTGCAAACCACGGCAAAAAAGTCGTCTGAATTCACCAAAAGAATCACAAATATAGATGATATGATGATACACAATCTTGTGAAATATCCTGTCCATAATCAACTTTATTTGTGAGATATAAAAATAACAAATTTCTAACAAATCATCTAACCATTTTAAAATCTGACGCTTAGATTTTTCTTAGAGCCGCCTAACGCTTAGATTATATAGGTTATTAAAATTAAGGCTCTTCGCCCCTGAGTGGACCGTAGAAGGTTGGGCCGGTTTCTACTTCTGTTCGTAACATAGCCCAATTTAACGAGCTAATGGGCTGACTAGGCAACCATTCAACGGCCCACCCCGGCGTTGTTTTTTCTTCGTCGTCTTCCCAAGCGGTCGTGGGCTCGTGGCCACCGCTCACTCCGCCAGCGCGTGGCATCAGCTAGCAGCTAGCTCGGCACCGGCACGGCTACTACGTACTACCTACCTCGCCAAGGGCGCGGGGGTTTCCACGCTTAGTCCCTCCCATCGCCCGCGCCTCTCCTCCACAAGCCGTGCCGAATCGTCTCTCCAAGCGGAAGATACAAATACCAACTAGTACTACCAAGCTTCCTTCAACTCCCTCTCGATCGAAAAAAAAAAAAAACTCCCTCTCGCTCTCCGCCTCCGCACCGCACAGGATGAGCGCCTCCGCCCCCGACGAGGTCGTGCACGCCGGCGGGTGCCACTGCCGGCGCGTGCGCTGGCGCGTCGAGGCCCCCGGGAGCGTCGTGGCGTGGGTCTGCAACTGCTCCGACTGCTCGATGCGCGGGAACCCCCACTTCGTCGTCCCGGCCGCCAGGTTCAGGCTGCAGCCCGGCGCCGAGGAGTTCATCGCCACCTACACCTTCGGCACGCACACGGCCAAGCACACCTTCTGCAAGGTCTGCGGCATCACCTCCTTCTACACCCCGCGGTCCAACCCGGACGGTGTGGCCGTCACCGTGGCCTGCGTGGATCCCGGCACGCTGAGGCACGTCGAGTACCGGAAGGCCGACGGGAGGAACTGGGAGGAGTGGTTCGAGCGCAGCCGCATCGCCGGCTTCTCCAAGGGGAAGGCGGAGGCGGCGGGGATGTAGAGAGTGGTCACTGTTCAGGTGTGCTGCACTGCCGCTCTGGCGGTCTGCCGAGTGAATAAATAAATCCCGGCCTCTTTGGGGCTGATGCTTGTGATATGTGTGGAGCGAAAACGGATGATTCGTTGAACTAATTAAAACAGATATGAAAGGTGTCAGTCATATTGGGACCTGCTTTTAGAGCAAGCTCAATGTATATGGCAAAAGTAGTCTATAAGAAAGGGTCCACCACAAGTAGTCTATTACTATTTCTCCTTCCACAATGTGCAACTCTTAAGATGGGACCTATACAAAATAAAAAAAATCTTCATACACCCAACCAACCAATATGCAGGAACTAGGGAGAGAGAATGAGAGAGTGAAAGAAACTAATATTTTTTATTGTTTATGGGTAGCCCATAAGCTTATGGGTAGTTTTTACTATAGACTACCCTATGAATAGGTTCCACAATGTTTCAGCTAGCTGGTGGAGAATATTTTAGTTCTATAGACTACTCTTATGGACACATTGTGGTTGCTCTTACTTGTGTTCAAATAAGGACATGTTGCCTTCGAGTTTACTCAGCTTAAGCCCTATTTAGTTTCCAAAAATTTTTGCACAGTATCCGTCACATCGAATCTTCGGACACATGTATGGAGCGTTAAATACAGTTAAAAAAATAACTAATTACGCAGCATAACTGATTAACACGAGCCGAATCTTTTAAACCTAATTAGTCCATAATTGAACATTATTTGTCAGTAACAATGATATGTGCTACAGTATCAAAATCCAAACTTTCCACCAACTAAACACACCCTTAGTTTGTGGCACAACTTTGTAAATTTGTAGTAGTAATTTGGTAGCAGACAGTTTGGTTGTATATAGTGCTAATATGGTTGTTGTTACTGCTAGTTCATAAATGGTTTGATACCATAAATTTTGGATGGGTTACTTCATACCTCTTGTTCAGCACTTCATTCTAGACAGATGGCTTCATTCTTGATGTTTATACTATTCTTTTAAAATATAATTTGTGTACTTTTTAAAATAAAATTTTTACACTTTTTTAAAGTAAAATATTTATACTAGTTATGAACATAAGAATAATAGGGGTGATGAATCAACATATTTCATT
Source organism: Panicum virgatum (assembly GCF_016808335.1). Classification (NCBI taxonomy): domain Eukaryota; kingdom Viridiplantae; phylum Streptophyta; class Magnoliopsida; order Poales; family Poaceae; genus Panicum; species Panicum virgatum. Next base: position 43,767,113 of record NC_053146.1, on the reverse strand, counting down.
TCTCAAACTAAATAAGAATTTTTTTGAGAAGGAACTAAATAAGAATTTGAGGAGTAATATAACTAATATAACCTTCAAACATTGGTTCTATTTTTATTGATGCCAAGCCTACGACTATTATACCTACGACACACAAATTCCGGTTGCCAAAGAAAGTGTGGTCAATAAATTAAAGGAATAACTATAGTCAAATTTAGGAACAAAAGAAGCCAATAACATGCGGGACATAGGACTAAGAATTTTTTTAGCAAACTACAACTGTGGCATTGAGCCAACAAAGAAACCGTGGTACACCATAAAACCTTACTAAAGTTCATTTGATTTGTCTTTTTAAAATCCTCATATATCCATTCCATTTATACGGAAGCTCGTGATTTAACGAACGTTTGAGGGAGTATCGAGAAAAGGGGGAAAGTTCAGATCGAGCTTCCTGTTGAAACAAAAATAGATCGTGTTTTCGTAAAAAGAAGGAAAAAAACCAAAATCTGAGCCGGGCTGAGGCTGCCGCGGTACGGAATCAACTGCAACAGCTGAAATTTGCGAGCATCTCCTCTCCAGCTCGCGGATCTTCACGTCTTAGAGCAGGTATTACGGCTGCAAGCCGGCGGAATCTCACATGGAGGAGAGAGAAGAGAGGAAAGAGAAGAGAACGGGCGGTTCGCTTGCTGCCAGCTGCTGCGGGCGCGTGCGACTCTGCTTGTGGCCCCGCATGCCCCTTGCCGCCCACTCCCAGCTAGCAGCAGGCACAGAGCAGGCGCACAGCAGAGCTCCCAGCCGACCGCGCGGGTTGGGTTATTGCCCATACTCTTATGAGGCTGTGTTTAGTTACCCCAATTCTTCCAAATTTTCCAAATTTTCTATCACATCGACATCACATCAAAATATTAAATATAGTAAATGACGCATGCATAGAGTAATAAATGTAGGTAAATAAAAAAACTAATTATATAGTTTTGATATATGTCGCGAGATAAATTTTTTGAACTTAATTAGCCTATGATAAGACAATATTTACTATGTACAAATGAAAATTGCTATAGTACTTTTCGCAAACAGTTTTCGTATACTTTTTGCAAATAAACACAGCGTGAGACGGCGGTCGTCGTCCACAGCGGCGGCTGCCACTGCCGGCGGGTGCGGTGGCAGGTCGAGGCCACAGCGAGCGTGGTGGCGTGGATCTGCAACTGCTCCGACTGCTCCATGCGCGGGAACACCCACTTCATCGTCCCCACCGCCAAGTTCAGGCTGCAGGCCGGCGCCGAGGAGTTCATCACCACCTACACCTTCGGCACGCACACGGCCAAGCACACCTTCTGCAAGGTCTGCGGCATCACCTCCTTCTACTCCCCGAGGTCCAACCCGGACGGCGTCGCCGTCACCGTCGCCTGCGTCGACCCCGGCACCCTGAAGCATGTCGAGTACAGGAAGTTCGATGGGAGGAACTGGGAGGATTTTTTCAAGCACAGCGATATTTCCCAGTTCTCCAAGGGGAAGGCGGAGGCGGCGGAGTAGTGGGCACGCCACTTTGTTTTCTTCCCGTCAAGGTCAGTTTGGTTATTGCTTTGGGTGAATGATTATCATACCATGATTAAATTCCTCTTCGTCTTGGTGAATTGCAAACTTGTGTAGTGGAAAATGTAGTGAGAATAAATACGCAGTTGCTAGTTGTAGCTGAATGTGGTATTTGATTTGCTCTTAGGATTTCCAAAATGTATGGTTTTAAGTGATCTGTAGTGCCCGTGCCCAATTCAACCGACAACTGCTAGTACAACATGACAGTACTAGACTGTGCCTAAATTAGTACTGAACTGTTCCTCACATCTTCTGAAGTTATTTTAGTAGCATGATAAGAGATTAGCCGACTTGGTTAAAATTCAGAAAGTAAACATGAAGCAAATCGAGAGTTGGAGGAATAATTCGCGCGAATTGCAACTTTTTCATAGAGTGCTTGTCATGTAAGGTAGGCATACGACATCTTTTAATTTTCATAGCAATATAAACGAAAACTCAAAAGTCTCGTGTCAGACTAAAAGCATGAAGTATGGTGTTAACTTGAATAGAGATAAGGTAGCTTATATATGGGCCTTTTGCATTCAACATTGTAAGTCTGCAATGGAGTCACATAGCAAAGAAACAATAGCAGCCAATATAAGGAGTCTTCAAACAAGTGGTCATTACTTTCCAATATAGAAGTTGAGAACAGTAGATGAACTCAGGAGAAGCTGTAGTATAAATGCATAATCCATAACCGATACAAGGAGACATACAAGACTCTGCCAAAGATGCGAGGTTGCCCTCTGCGGTGTAAGCTTTCAGGCACGGCCACCCTGCAGTTGAAGATCATCCATGGCTTCGCCAGCAAGCAGTGCCCATGCTGTGAATTGACGAACAGCAGACGGAGGCAAAGGCCATGAGAAGTGAGGCTAGCTCAGATGGTGATGATACTGCAACATGTAGTGGATGATCAGCATGGGAGAGAATTAGTCTTTTTGTAGGCTCGCACTGGAAAGGGATCTACCTCGCATATTCTTCGAGCACAAACTTATTGGAACCCTTTAGCCCCTTTATGGGTCTCTTCTTTATGCTTCACTAGCAAATGGGGATCTAGTGCAAAGCTTTCTTAGTTTGTCACTTTCTGCAGAACCTGTTGGTGGTTGAGAGAAGGAAGTGATATGCTCTTGTTTAAAAGTGCTGTATCACATTGCTGAAAATCAGTTCTAAAAAGGAATATAACTGATACAGGGGACTATGCAGTCGTACGTCGTGTAAAAGATTTGTATAATTGTAAAAGGAGCTATTAAACAAATACTTTACCAGGAATATAGCATTTGCATGCTCAATAACAAAAGCGATAATATAGTAGGTTGAAGTTGTGCACTAATTTGCTGCAATCATTTTCATTGATTTCCAAGGGGGACTCACATGACAAGGTAGTTTCAGAAATTGGGTACATGAATTCCATTGGAATCGGATGCGGAAAATGAGTGTGAAAATTACATTAAGCCATACAACTGTGGAGGTTTCTGCCCTAGCAAACGCATCGCATCTGATATGGCCTATGGATTTCCAAATTTTAGTTGGTCAATTAGACTTTTGTTCCTTCTATATATATATATATATATATATATATATATATATATATATATATATATATATATATATATATATATATATATATATGCAGACATCCTTTTGTGAACCTGGTCATTTTTAGTTTTTCTTGTCAGCGCATCATCTCAATTCTAAAGGTTGGATCAGCTTAGTGTCCTTTTTATTTTAACCATGTGCATCGCTTCTCTTTTAGATGCATTTCCATTTACCCCTGTGGCAACTTAGACATCCTTAATCTGCTAATCTCTCTTCTCCCACCTTCAGAATTGCACTTCTAGGTTTCTGATACTATGGAACTTCCTTGTGTATGACCAAAAAGGGTATGGACCACACAATTTTGTATCAAAAAGCAGAACATCCACTCCTGTCGAGTGACTTTGCACAGCGCATTCCAAAATATGAAGTATGAACACTGTAGGAGCCGATGATCTGATGCCTGGAACCCTCTTGTGACAAAGCATCAGTGTTTCGATTGGTGGATAATAATGCAGCCGCACCTTTTCTAGAATCGGCCACCAGTGATTTATTTGGCCATGAACGCACCGGTGAAGCAACAGCGCTCTCGGCTAGTTCCTGGTGAATGTCCACAGGTCTGTGATGCTGCTGCTGGGAGGATCTGATCTTTGGTGTGGCGTCTGGATCCAGATAGATACAGTACAGGGAGTGGTTGTCTTGCTGCGAGCAGTTGATTTGCTGTGCAGCGATACTATGTGCAAGCAAAAAGCTGTTGAAAGTGCCAGGTCAGACCACTGACTTTTGAGAAGTTTTTTCTGGAGTGGGTAGCCTAACCTACCAATACCACTTTTATGCTGTGGCAGTGAGTCTGTTAGCAGATCGGAGGAGGAAGGGTAGGTGGAGAGGTTCGTGAGGAGCAAGTAAGCAAGAACAGAACGGAGAGAGGAGGAGGAGGCCGACGAACAGAGGTCGTCTTCCTGATAACAATGGCCCGTTCGGTTGAGATAAAAATCGCTGGTTGGGCTGGGCTGATGGCCGGAATGCACAGTAAAAGATGGATTTTACTGTTGATGGAGCTGAAGGAATTGACTGAAGGAAAGAACGGCTGCACATGATCTGCCGAACGGCTGGCTGCCCAGCCGTTCCATTCCCAGCCCAGCGCCGTCTTTTTAGCTCAGCCGAACGGGGCCCAAGTATCTGGTTACAGAGTTCATGATCCACTCGCATCTCTCCACTGGCTATAAGTAAGCTACAGCTGCCACTCTGGGCCGTGAAGACGGACATTGGGCCGAACCACTCGCTTGGGCCTTGGGCTTGGACAGTCAGTGGTGCTAACACTCCCCTCCTCTTGAGAGGCGACTTGTCCCCAAGTCGCAGCACGCGGAAAACGGCGGTGCAGATCATCCAAGTTCTCCCAGGTCGCCAACGACTGTGACAATCCTGACCACCGGATCCACCCTTGGAGGACTGGGCGATCACCTGAGGAGAGGCGGCGCTGGAGGATACGCTCTGGCACCTGATAGTAAGCAGAACCATCCGGAAGAACTGAAGAAACGGGTTGATCGCCGACGGCTTTCTTGAGCTGGGACACGTGAAACACCGGGTGGATGGAAGCCGAGGAAGGCAACTCCAGCTTGTATGCCACAGACGCGATGCGCTCGAGAATGCGGAAGGGGCCGAAGAACTTGAACGACAACTTCTGGTTAGCACGCGGCGCTAGTGAAGTTTGCACATATGGTTGAAGTTTCAGAAACACCGAGTCCCCGATGTTGATTGAGCGTTCAGAATGGCCCTTGTCAACCTGCCATTTCATCCTGTCTTGTGCACGCAAGAGATGCTGCTTAACTAGATCTTGCATAAGTGCATGCTCGTGGAGCCAAGACGACAAGTCCGGAGCAGAAATCGCAGAAGCAGGGTCTAGTCCAAAGTGGCGTGGGGAATGGCCATAGAGTACCTTGAATGGGGAACGACCCAAGGAAGCATGACAGCTAGTGTTGTACCAAAACTCCGCAAGAGAGAGCCACTGAATCCACTTAGATGGGCAGGCATGAACAAAGCAACGGAGGAACGTCTCCAAGCACTGATTAACTCATTCTGTCTGGCCGTCGGTTTGTGGATGATACGACGAACTCATGCGCAGCTGAACACCGGCCAATGAAAACAATTCCTGCCAGAGTTTGCTGGTGAACACACGGTCGCGGTCAGACACAAGCGACAGAGGCATACCATGAAGCTTGTACACGTTGTCCAGATATGCCTTCGCAACAGAAAGAGCAGTGAACGGATGCCGGAGAGGAACAAAGTGAGCGAACTTGGAGTACTTGTCGACAACCACTAGAATAGAGTTAAAGGACCCAGAACGTGGAAGACCCTCAACAAAGTCCAAAGAATCCATCTGCCAGGCCGAGTCGGGCACCGGCAACGGCTGGAGTAGACCTGGGTAACGAGCCCGATCAGGCTTGGCCTGCTGACAGACAGTACACGCATGGACAAACTGTTGCACTGAAGACTTCATAGATGGCCAGTAGAAATATTGCTTGAGGCGACTATAAGTCACAGGAATGCCGGAATGCCCGCCGACAGCAGAAGAGTGCATGGCCGAGATCAGCTGGGTCTGAAGGGCTTTGTCATTGCCGATCCAGATACGGTAATAAAAACGGAGAACACCACCAGACAATGTGTAGTTAGGCACAGCATCGGGGCTAAGGGAGAGCTTTGTAATCAACTGAGTTCCCTGAGGGTCAGAGGTATAAGAGGTAATCACAGCTGACAGCCAGGAAGGTGTGGCCGTGGACATAGCGAAGGCTTGAGCTGCAGGAGAACGTCTGGACAGCGCATCAGCGACGCGGTTATCGGCCCCTTGCTTATACATGATTCGGTACTGCAGACCGAGGAGCTTAGTAAAAACTTTTTGCTGCCACGGTGTATGTAGGCGTTGTTCATTCAGATAGGTTAGCCTCCGTTGATCAGTATAGATGATGAATTCGCCAAGCCAAGCCAAGCCAAGGAAAGATCTGAGTTCTTTGACATTAGAAGGAATCGGCCAATCCAATATGGCTTGTACCTTGGCAGGGTCGGTAGAGACACCCTGTTCGCTGATGATGTGGCCCAAGTAGGCAACTGAGCGTTGAGCAAACTTGCACTTTGACAGTTTCAATTTCCAGTGATCCTTTGCCAACCAAGAAAAGACTAAGGCAAGGTGCTGCAAGTGTTCATGGTAAGTGGCACTATAAATGAGAATGTCGTCGAAAAAGACAATCACAAACTTGCGCAAACCAGGAACCAAAGTGACATTCATGGCACCCTGGAAGGAGCCAGGAGCACCTGTAAGACCGAAAGCCATAACTCTGAACTCGTACTGACCAAAGTGCGTCCGAAATGCAGTTTTATGTTCTTCTCCGGGCTTCAACAAGATCTGATGGAATCCAGCTCGCAAACCCAGATTAGAAAACCAAGAGGTTCCAGACAATTCGTCCATCAGCTGATCAAATACTGGAACAGGAAACTTGGATTTCAGAGTTAAGGCATTTAGGTGACGAAAATCCACACAGAACCGGTAAGTGCCGTCTTTCTTTTTCACAAGCAGTACAGGGGAAGAGAAGAGGCTTGCACTAGGCTGAATTATCCCTTGATGCAACATCTCTGACACTTGCCTTTCTATTTCATCTCGCAGAGCCGGGGGGGGGGGGGGGGGTGTAGCGATATGGACAGATATTTACTGGTCTAGCACCCGGGATGAGAGGGATCTCATGATCACAAGCTCGGGACGGTGGTAAGCCCACGGGGTCCTCAAAAACATGGGCAAACTGGTCAAGGAGGACTGCACCGCAGGAGGCAACAACGGCACTGCACGAGCTTGGGAGTCTGAAGGAGTCAGCACACAATTGCAACAAAAGTTCATCAGGTCGGTCAGGTAACATGCCCTGCAGCAAAACAGAATTGCCTGCATAGGAAATTTCCATCCACTTGTGCAGCCAGTGAACACGCATCGGGCTGTGAGCCTCGAGCCAATCCATTCCAATGATAAGATCATATGCTATCAAAGGAAGAACCCGGAGATCCGACTGGAAGGCAATATCATCAATAAACCAAACAGCCTGAGGAATGACAGATGCACAGGATAGAATACCACCGCCAGCGACCTGCACTGAAACTGGGGTCGACAAAGGAGAAACACCTGACAACTTCTGAGAGAGATGAGCACTGATGAATGAGGTAGAACTGCCTGAATCGACTAGGATCGAGACAGTCTGATGCTGGATAGAACCACTGAACTTCATAGTACGGGAGCCCACCTGACCAGACCAGGCTGCTTTTGAAATGGCCAAGAAAAGCTGCTCAAAAGCACTATCCGGTGAAGAAGAAGTGTCAGCAGATAAATCCTCCAACTGAAATAATTCCCATAGTTCCTGTACTGCATGAAGTTGCACGGTAGGCGAGCATTTATGATCACGACTCCATTTCTCTGCACAGCGATAACAGAGACCCATGGCTCGACGATACGAGCGGAGAGCGGACTTAGCATCAGGAGAACTCACAGGGGTAGCGTCCGCGCTGCGACGCTCATCCGGTGGTACTGTCGGAGATGACCGAGTACGAGTTGGGGGAGGCGGCAGAGGAAGAGCTCCCCGAAGCTGAGGCTTTAACGACGAACCTGGATCGGACCGTCGTGAATCCTTGCGGCGAGAGAAATCCCCAACTTCATCCTGCAACGACGCAAGAGCAACAGCAGTATCCAGATCGCGAGGACGTTGCACTAACACAACAGATTTAATGTCTTCACAGAGACCATCAACAAACCGTAACACATAATACAGGGGATCATTAGAAGAGGAATAAGCAGCTAACTGGTCAACTAGAGCAGAAAACTCCTCGATGTACTCTGACACCGAGGTTTGCTCAATGTGGAAAAGCTGACGGATCAAGGACTCATGCTGGTCTCGCCCAAACCTATCCTGAATCAAGGAACAGAAATCCTCCCAACTAAGAGACATGGGCTTGCGCTCGATCGACTGCAACCAACGTGCTGCTGCATCCTCGAACTGCATCGCAGCAACACGGACCCAAACCGACTTATCCACGCCATACATATCAAAGTAATTCTCAGTGCGCGACTGCGCAGCAACACGCACCCAAACCGACTTATCCACGCCATACATATCAAAGTAATTCTCAGTGCGCGACTGCCAAAGTTTAGGATTCTCTCCAGTGAGAATGGGGAAGTTAGTTTGGGGAGGCGACCGGTAGCAGGGAACATAGCAGGACCCGATGAACTCTGAAAGCGGTAGAAGCCGGAATTACGCGAATCGGACGCGGCACCAAGCGGATCGGAGGACGTACCCTTGACCGGGAGGTGGGAGATGGTCGTAATTGACCCAAACCCAGACTCCCGGTGAACGTTGTCGACGCGGCGCCCATCAGGGCCGACGGCTGTTGTGCCGGCAGGTGTAGTCGCCGCAGCCGCCACTGGGCTCGGTAGGATGCCGGCTCCCGGAGGAAGACGCTGCCGGCTCTTGGAGGAAGACGCTCGAGGACCATGCGATCCAACTTGCTGGAGAAGGAATTCAGTTGATCCTTGAGGTTGTCAATGGCGCCGAACTTGGTGGTGAGATCCGCGACAGCGGTGTCGATGTCGGGCTGCCACGCGGAGAAATCGGAGGCGCACTGCTCGACGGTGCGGAAGCGGTCGGTGATGGAGCCCTCCAGGCTGTCGACGCGCGCTTCCACCAGAGCGAAACGGTTGCCCAACTTCTTCATGTCGTCGAGGAGGAGCTTGGAACTCGGATCCATGGCGCCGAGGGACTTCTGCAGGCGGGTGTAGTGGTGATGGGGATCCAGACCGGAGGCACATGAACGAGTCTATGATACCAGATGTTAGCAGATCGGAGGAGGAAGGGTAGGTGGAGAGGTTCGTGAGGAGCAAGTAAGCAAGAACAGAACGGAGAGAGGAGGAGGAGGCCGACGAACAGAGGTCGTCTTCCTAATAAAGTACTCCCTCCTTCTCTGTTTATAAGACACACACGCATATCAAGATTCAAACATTTATATCTTTGACCAATAATTTAACTATTAATTTTTAATTTTTATAATGTAAATTTTATATGATTGGATTCGTCATCAAATATAGTTTACAATGATTATAAATTTATAATTATAAGTGATATAATATATGATAAATAAATAGTCAAAGTATCGTTTGGAAGACCGTGCCATGTTCCACCGTGACTTATAAACGAGGAAGGAGAGAGTATCTGGTTACAGAGTTCATGATCCACTCGCATCTCTCCACTGGCTATAAGTAAGCTACAGCTGCCACTCTGGGCCGTGAAGACGGACATTGGGCCGAACCACTCGCTTGGGCCTTGGGCTTGGACAGTCAGTGGTGCTAACAGAGTCATTACAGTGAAGAACTTTATCACGCTGCTGGGCAGCGGGAGGGAGACCCATGACTTTGGGCGGTTGGGCCAGGCAAATCGGACACCCGACCAAAATTTTCACCTAAGGCTTCGGCAATTGTTACCCGTTTTGGAGCCCTATTCGATGATGACCGAAACATTGCATCTAATCTGGCGTCGGCTTGTAAAACAAGGTCACGCAAAGCATCGGGCCCTATTCGAAGAGAGTTGTTCGGGCACATTTTTTCCTTCAAAAATAAAACAATTTCTTGTCGACCTTTGCAGTTGGTCACCGTGTCCATTGGTTGGAGGCTTGGAGCGCAGGGGAGAGACATTCCTTGGCCGAGCCTCGAAGCAAGTCTGTGCCAACCGCGCGGGGGCACGGTGCGAGTGCTCTCCTTTGCTTGGACACGAGGCAAGCCGGCCGGGGCACTCCGGCACCGTTCAGTCCTCCTCCTCCATCGCAAGTCACCATGTCCGGCTGCACCCAGCGGGGGACACCGCCCGGCCCGGCTCGTGGCTCGCGTGTCGCGTCACACACACCGGCACGTCCACGTGACCACGTCCCGGCACGGCAGCCGCGGCACAAGCCGATCAGCCACTGGCACGCGGGGCCCACGTCGCTTCACCTGCCACCTGCCACCGCCGTCTCTCGTCGGTTCTTCCCCCGTCCCGTCCGACCCACCCTCGCCGCCTGCGCCTCATCTCCCTCCCTCCCTCCGCGCGGCTTTCTCGCACGTGCCCGCCTTCCCCGCTCCCTTCCTCTCTCTACCTCCCAGCCCGCGTCCTCGCCGGAGGCTGCGTGCGACGACTGCCGCCCAGCACTGGCAGCAGCGCTCGGGGCCCCGGTGCGCCGCCGACGAGCAGGTGAGCCCCGCCGACACTCTCCGGTAGCAGGCCCATCCGCAAGCTCAGATCCTTCGTCCCAGTGAAGAATTTGTAGGCTCGGATCCTGTGCGCCTCGCGCCCCGTCTCGGGAAATTTGCACCCGACGTTCCAATCTTCGCGCCGTGCTGTCGCGGTGGATGGATCTCGCCCGCGCCGTAAATGCTGAACGCGGCTCGATTGGGTGCATTTGCTCGGATCATCAGGGGGTGGTCGATTGCTGGCTTTGCGCGTGCCTGCCTCTGCGGATTTGATCGGCAATACATGTGCTAATTCGCTCAGATTAGATAATCTGAGTCGTCCGGGGAGAGGCTGGTGTCGCCATCGCCCGCGTGCGTCGTCAATTTGTCAGTAGATGGTCCGGTTGTCTGGTCTCCAAATTTTGGTGTCACGGTTGCTAAAGAGTTGGAAAGGAGGTTTCCGTTGTTTAGTTCAGTGCTTGTCTGCTTGCTAGTTGCTGCCTTCCCGTGTTGTTTCCATCTCTATTGCATATTACCAGTAATATACTCAAGTACTGTTAATTGTTTTTAGATGGCCTCGAAATATGAATCTCTGATTCTTTTTGTGTGCTATATTCTGAAGTTCTTTTGTTACAACTATCAAGTGCAATGGCCTTTCCAGCTTGATGCTGGTTTCATCTCTGACATAGCTCCAACAATGAGTGCACATTTCCTGAATTTGGACCTGAACCGTGCAGGCTTCTTGGCTCTTTGGATCTCCAGGGACTTGAATTCAGATCAGTATCTGATCGACTTCGAGGTGCCAGATAGGTCCTATGCTGCCTTCCCAGGATGAAAGGTGGCTGTCTGCATAGGCTCCTCGTCAGCAAGCTATGCTTCGGCCTGGTGCTTCTCCTCACTGTGCCGATCATTGTTTTGTTACTGGAAGGAGCCCCAGTCCTCACAATCTTCAGCACAACACCGGAGCAATTAAAAGTCCTCTCTCATGGTAGCCTGAAATATGCATGCTAACTTTTTTGTCTTGCTGCTTCATTTGCCAATTCAAAATCTACTCTCTGCTGTGTTTGTTGATGTGTTTTTATTCCCCTTGGCATCAGGCATCCTACAGAAGCAGGAGCAGGAACATCTTGGAGATGATGGAGCAAGCCTAGCTGGATTTCCAGGTCGATCTTCCAGGAGCCACACGCACAAAAGTAGGGACAAAGTGAACAAAGGTAATTCCTTATGCAATGTCTTGCTCTTAAACTTGTTTTCTTTATCATTTTCTCCACTGCTGTTTCATGCTTGCTGGCTTACCTCAAGCTTTGATAAGCACACTTTTTCTGGTGCTTGTTTACAAACCAAAAATTATGTGGTCTATCCACATTTTACATGCTAAAACCTTAGCAATTTACATTTACATGATAGAGTGCTGCTTTTGCATCCTAGAGTGTGACTATACAGTGCGGTACCATTTTATTCTTGTTTATTCACCTCAAGCATTTGAAGCCACAATTTTTTTTGCTGACCATAATTTGTTTTTGCAAACATCAAATTTGACCATTCTTATTCACAGTTTATATGTTGAATCTGAAGATTATTTTCCTTTGCCTCATGTAATGTTGATTACTTCATAGATTGTAACTATGCAAAGGGGAAGTGGGTAGCAGATGAGAAGCGGCCGCTGTATTCTGGTAATGAGTGTAAGCAATGGCTGTCGAAAATGTGGGCTTGTCGAATGATGCGGCGTGCACATTTCTCCTATGAGAATTATCGGTGGCAGCCACATGGTTGTGAGATGCCTGAGTTTACAGGGCCTAACTTCTTAAAAAGGTATTTAGTTCCATTTTCTCTCTGCATCTTCTTGAAATCTGGAGTTCTTCTAACATATTTTGTGGATTTCAGGATGAAAAACCAAACTCTTGCTTTTGTTGGTGATTCACTTGGCAGGCAGCAATTTCAGTCGATGATGTGTATAGCAACTGGTGGCAAATACAGTCCAGAGGTTGAAGATGTTGGTTGGAAATATGGCCTTGTCAAAGCCCCAGGTGCTTTAAGACCTGATGGGTGGGCTTATCAATTTCCAGTGACCAACACTACTGTTCTTTTCTACTGGTCTGCTACTCTCTCTGAGTTGGAACCTTTGAAAACAGAACCCGCAGTCACCAGCTATGCATTGCATCTTGATCGGCCAGTTACATTTTTGAAGAAGTATCTTAACAGTTTTGATGTTCTAGTACTTAACACCGGCCATCACTGGAACAGAGGGAAATTCAACAGAAATCATTGGCAATTGTATGCCGATGGGAAGCCTATTGGCAATGGTAGTAGGCTTGCAGACCTCAATCGCTCAAAAAACCTTACACTGCATAGCATTGCCAGATGGATGGATTCAGAACTTGCACGGCATCCTCACAAGAAAGTTTTCCTCAGGACAATTTCACCAAGGCACTTTGTAAATGGTGACTGGAACACAGGTGGAACATGCGGAAATACCATTCCCTTATCTAATGGAAGTGAGATCTTGCAGGATCATTCAATTGATATACCTGCAGAAAGTGCTGTGAAGGGGACTCGGGTTAAGCTTTTGGATATCACTGCTATCTCAAAACTACGGGATGAGGGGCATATCTCAAACTCTAGTTTCAAAAGAGCTTCGACAGGAATCAATGACTGCTTGCACTGGTGCCTACCTGGTATACCAGATATGTGGAATGAGCTCCTCTTTGCACAGATATAGTATCACAGTGTAGTTAGGGGGGACCTTTTTCAGAGCCCCAAGATTATTTTCTGTTCGTACCATAGAACCCCAAACCTCTTCTGTTCGTACCATAGCAGGACATGTACATTTATAGAATTTCAGTTCACCCATGTGGAGGTGTTTACAGAATCAAGATGACACTGTTGCTTTCTAGAAGTAATTTACTGTTTGGTCCAGATTCTTCCAGCTTCCTTTTGGATCAGATTGTCATATATGGAATCAGCTGCTGCAGAGCCCTATCTGACTGCTCAATATTCTCCAGGCACGTTGGAATTCATTTTTATTTTTCCTCTGTAATATCCTATCACAGCTTACCATGCAGCATATATTCTTCCAAAAAATGTTCATACAAGTTGATCAAAATGCTATAATTTCGTTTATATACACTTGCAAGTGCAATGTTCCATTGATTTTTTGTTACCTGCTCAAACTCCTGTATGTGTAACATTTCACAAGATAATAGTTTTTGAACGAATTTCCCAGATAATAGGTGACTTGATATCCGATGCATCTTATAACTATTGCAGACTGTGGATACGTTGTACTTTTGCAGTTCTGTGTTATTGCTTAATCATACTTACTGAAATACTGGTCTTTCCCCTGATGTTCTGTGGAAATTCTTTGTTTCTTAGAGAACAGTGCTAAATGTTTTTCCCCTGAGTACATGAAAGTAAATGTGCATCATTTTTTTTCTGTAGCCATACTGCTTGTTAGATTAATTTCTCGTCAACAACTCAAAATAAAGTTTGACTCTCAAATTCACGGACAGCTTGTAGAAGCAAATGGAGGGGTTTCATATTTATGCCCCTTGTTCTAGAAGAATTGAATAAAGCAGATGCCAGAAGCATAACTTTATTTTTCAAAAGAATCAAATTACCGTGAAACCTTCATATAGAAATTATGAGGATTGAAACTTTGAAAGACATCATGAACCTATCATGGATTAGACAAGGGTTGGACGAAAATCCATAACCACTTCCCTCTAGTGCATGTTTGTCCCACAGCTCTCCTTCTGGAAGCCAACACCTTCTATTCTGAAAAGGAAGGGCTAACTACCTTCACTTGTTTCAGTTGATGAGTCAACTCAATGTGGGTACTTAGGGGGTGTTTAGTTGATGAAAATTTTTGGTACAAAGGTCACATCAAATGTTTGACTAGATGTCGGGAGAGATTTTCGGACACTAATTAAAAAACTAATTTCAGAACTCGCTTAGAAACCGCGAGACGAATCTTTTGAGGTCTTTGACCGCATCATTAGCATATGTGGGTTACTGTAGCACTTATGGCTAATCATGCACTAATTAGGCTCAAAAGATTCGTCTTGTCGTGTACATCTAAACTGTGCAATTTGTTTTATTTTTTAACTACATTTAATGCTCCATACATGTGTCTAAAGGTGGGGCAAAAATTTTTGGGTGAAAATTTTTGGTAACTAAACGTGCTCTTAATGCGCAGTTATCCTCATCTTCCGGAACAGCTACCGACAAATAGTTTTGGATGATGAAGAGCTTCTTGGTTTTGGACCTGTTTCTTGGAAGTGGTCAAGTGGAGGCTGGGGCAGTGTATAATTATTCCTAATATAATTACTGATACGGGACTATTGATACCCCTGTTGGATGTCATAGTACTAGCACTAAAGATATTTCCAGGCACTAGAGTAGAGACACAGAGCAAAATACTAGATCTTCGGTGTGTGTTTCGAAACGGAGGTTTTTATCCATGATTGTGCTGATTTATCCTTGTGTGCTTTAAGCTGGATATGTCACCATGCTGAACTCTCGTATTCTTACTTGTCAACGAATAGACTAATGCAACAAATTCACAATGTTTTAGCATTAGTACATAATGCTAGGGGTGTTGTTTTGGATTGCTGCAGCTAAGACACTAATTTTTTTGCTACTGATGAATGTATCAAGTTTAGGCATGTAAAATAATATGACCCTACTTTTTCTTGAATTTTTTTTTCACACTGCTATCTTTGTAAACATATATATTATAAATAGTTAGCGATTGGAGAAGCACATTTGGAGAGACGGTTGTTGAGGCAAACTACTTCGAAGGCCTCTTGTCGTCCTGATATAGGATTGTCATAGAAATTCCAAGTTTGAGCCCTCTAATCCATATTCATTTTGTGGAGAAATCAGATCCAAATTTGCTTATGCTCCAAGCTGGCCCCACTAATCCTCTCACGGAGCAGCAGCAAATGACAAATCCCCGAGCCTGTGCGCAGCAGACAAGTGGCCCGTCCATCACCCTGCCAAAAGATTAGCCGGACACGTACTCTCCAAAGACAAGTCGCCCGTAGAATAATCGCAATCCTGCACCGCCGCCTCCATCACCCAGTCCGGCGACACCGACTCATTCATCTCTCGGTCTCCGGATAACCGCGACGCGACGTCGCGCGGACCCGGCCGGCGCGCGATCCTTATCGCGACGATGATCCTGACGCGCGGGGGCGGGCACGTCGGCTCGGCGCGAGCGCGACGCGCGCGACGACCCCCGCCGCGGGCGACGTCGCTCCCCGCGTGCGTGCTCACGCCACCGCGCGCGTCATCGCCCACGACCCCGAGGACGACAAGCCGCCGCCGGCGGCGATGCCAAACGAACAAGCCTTGCTTGGATCGCCGTAGCCCCTCGTGGTCGTGCCGCGAAGCCAGTGTCTGCACCCGTAAGAGGAGCGGTTCCAAGCAGGCAAGCAGCAGGGAACGAGCCGCCCCTGGCCTTGTCTGGCCGCCAGCGTGTTCTGGCGTGCGGCCACACTCCACTCCAGCACCGGCCGTGCCCACTGTACCCCCCCTCCTCGCCCTCCCGTCCGAGGCAGGACGCCGGTGTCCGGGCCAGGACGGCAACCGGCCACCCGCGACGAGACGCACCCCGCGCCGATCCACCCAGACCGCGAGGGCCGGGAGTCTCCCCTTATCCCCTTTGCCGAACACGGCAGGCGTGATGGCGCCGGGCGGAAGCCTTATCCTACCGGCCGGCACGATCGGGCCCGAGGATAAGGCTTGCTTGCCCCAACTGTGCCGTTGCCGTGCAGGTCAGCAAGTGCAATGCAACCACCGCGCACCTCCACTCCACTGTTGTTGCTTGCCATCATTTGCCGCAGGGCTACAAAAAAGCCTCATCCACAACATGATCCTTCGCAAAGGGAATGGGATCGAAATCATTGACGCCTCCACTACGCGACTAGCGTGAACGATGCCAGATGCAGTACGGGTCGGTGACACTCACCCTGTTCGGCAGGCTGGAGCTGGAGGCTGGAGCTGGAGTTGTGTGAGAGAAAAACACTGTTGTCTGACTGGTGGCTGGAGCTGGAGTTGTGTGAGAGGAAAATACTGTAGAGGCTGGAGGCTGTCCACCAGCCGAACGGGGTGACTGGGAGCCCGAGCGCGACACGAACCTGACGAGAACTCGACGCTGTCGATGGAGATGATCTGGAGGAGTTTATGTACACATCGGCTGACAGTTCGACGAAGCAGCGCACTCGCAAGCACAGCACGCACTTGCGCGAGTTCGTTCCTAGAACAATGTACACATCTGGGACCAACGACCGAGCGATGCTCCCTCCCCCTTCCGAGAGGTCGGTCTCTCATACCGCCTACTTGAGCTTAACTGCGCGCGGGCGGGCAGGTGCGGTGTCACCTCAGGACGGTGGCGGCGGCCGCTGCGGCATCGTCGGGCAGGGTCGCGCCGCTGCCGCCGTGCGACGCCTGGTCGTTGGAGACGTTGGCGAGGCCCTGGATGAGGCGCACGATGTCCGCGGGGTCGTCCAGGTAGTACTTGGCCTTGCTGGGCTTGCGCCCCACCGTGCACGCGAACACCTCCGCCTCCGGGTGCAGGGAGGAGGGGCCCCGCGCCGCCGCCGTGGTGATCACCTCGAACATGTCCTCGTCGGACCGGTCGTCGCCCACGCACAGGATGAAGTCCGGCAGGTCACCACGCTCCTGCATCGTCGACAAGATCCGCTTCGCCACCAGGCCCTTGCTCACGCCCTGCAGAAAACATGCAAGTGCACGGGTTGGCATTTTCAGTAATACTGTAGGGAGTGAATTGACACAGGCAGAGGTAACTGCATGTTTAGACGGTAACTGTTGCTGTTGTGTGCAGCAGCAAGCTTACCTGTGGCTTCACCTCAACATGGTTCAAGCCAGCTTTCACCGACACCGGCTCGTTTGAGAGGACACTCTCCAGATGGTCGTGGAGCTCTTTGGCCTGGCAGGAGCCAAAATCTGGATCAGCATCCTCATAGCTCCAAACAATTGCAGTCTCCTTGTCCTCAATTGTTGACCCGTCTGTCGTCTCTGTGTAGGTCTTCATCACAGGCTCTGCAATTTGCTTCCAGCTGCAGTCTATCACCGTGACACACTCCTCCCATTCTGCATCTCTTCTCAGCCTACACCCATCAGCAGCATTGGTGTTTTCAGTACCAGATAAATGTGCATTGCAAAGTCAGTTTACATGAGGATTAAATTGCTAGGAAATTGCAGGAAGTGATTCCAAATTACCTGAGAAAGTAGCCATGTTCAGCTGCTAGTCCCAAGTTCTCGCATGGTGAGAACCACTCGCTTAAAGTCGTCCGACTCTTTGTGCTCACAAGGAAGACCATGTTGTTCTTGTCACGGCAAAGGCTGTTCAACATGTCTATCGTCCTTGAGGTAGGACTCTTACCAAACGAAGTCTGCGGCATCAGGGTCCCATCATAGTCCAAGAGAATGATGCGCTTTGTTGTCCTCCGGTAGGCCGAGACCAAGTGCTCAACTGCAAGCTTCTTGAAGTTTGGGTCAAGGGCTACAACCCTGAACTTTAGCCCGAATCCTATGCCCCAGCAACGCCTCCTGTTGTGGTCGAGACAAGTCCTCTCAAGATCTTGCAGGAAGCTGTTCGCCCAATAGCTAACATCGTGTGTGCTCACATATCTATGATGCTTCTCGTGTCTCAAGACCTTCTCCCCTTCTGGCATCTCCAATGCAGAGTCCATCGCATCAGCCACTGAATCAATGTTCCAAGGGTTCACCCGGATCGCGCCGCTTAGGGAGGGCGAGCATCCGATGAACTCTGAGACAACAAGCATGCTCTTCTTCCTTGAAGATGGGCCAAGACCTAGGATCCTGTCGATCATCTCATTCCCTTGTCGAGCAATAATGTACTCATACGGGATAAGATTCATGCCATCTCTCACTGCAGTAACCAAGCAGCACTCGGCAACAACATAATATGCCATCCTCTCATAGAACCGCAGTGGCTTATCAATCAGTATAACAGGCTGGTAATCTGGCTGCCCGAATGCATCATTGATGCGCTTTACCATTGCATCGCTCTCTTCCTGTACCTCTTTCACATCCTTTCCCTTCCCCCTTGCCGGATTGGCAATCTGAACCAGCACCACCCTTCCCCGCCACTTTGGATGCTGCATCAGCAGCTGCTCAAACGCCAAAAGCTTCAAGCTAATTCCTTTGAAGATATCCATATCATCAACACCAAGCAACAGCAGCCGGCTCCGATGATTGAACTGCTTCAGAAGCTCAGCCACCTTGACTCCAGTCTCTGGAAGATTAAGGACTGACTGTAACTGCTCCAAGTGAACCCCCACTGGCAAGATCTTGATTGTGACTGTTCGTCCATAGTACTCCAGTGCAATGTAGCCCCTCTGCGACTCGTACTTGAGCCCGAGCATCCTGCTGCAGCACGACAGGAAGTGTCTGGCATAGTCAAAGGTGTGGAACCCAATCAGATCGGCATTGAGCAGCGACCGGAGCAGCTCCTCACGCACAGGCAGGGTCTTGTAGATCTCCGAGGAGGGGAACGGGCTGTGCAGGAAGAAGCCGAGCTTGACCCGGTTGAAGCGCTTGCGCAGGAATGTGGGCAGCACCATGAGGTGGTAATCGTGCACCCACACAAAGTCCTCGTCGGGGCTGATCACCTCAAGGATCTTGTCCGCGAAGATCTTGTTGACGGAGACGTAGGCCTGCCAGAGCAGGCGGTCGAAGCGTCCGCCGAGCTCCGGCGACAGTGGCAGCATGTAATGGAACAGTGGCCAGAGCTGCTGCTTGCAGAAGCCGTGGTAGAACCTGGAGCGGAGGTCGGCGGGCAGGAAGGTGGGCACGCAGCGGAACCCCTCGAGGAGCTCGTGCGCGACCTGGTCGTGCTCGGCGGGGGGCACGTCGTCGCGGAGGCCGCCGACGTAGACGAACTCGACGTCCCCGCGGCCGTGGTGCGCGCGGAGGCTGTCCTTGACCTGCAGCAGGAGGCTGTCCTCGTCCCACGCGAAGTCCCAACCGGCGCCGCCCGCGCGGTGCGCGGCGCGCACGGGGAGCTGGTTGGCGACGATGATGACGCGCTCCCGCGGCGCGTGGGAGGAGCGGTCGGAGGCGTCGTCGTCGTCGTCGGAGGCGTCGAGGCCCGGCACAATGCCGGGCGCCGTGACGACGCGCGGCACCCGGCGGCGCCCCAGCGACGGCAGCGGCTCCCCGCCCCCGCCGCCCCCGGAGGCGAGCTCCAGGAGGTTGGAGTAGGATCTCGACACCATCCCCGCGCGCCGGATCACGAACCAGATTTGCCGTTGCCGACAGGGAGGGGGACTGCGAGCGAGCGAGCGGGAGGGAGGGAGGCCGGATTTGCCGTTGCCGACAGGGAGAGAGCAGAGCGGTGCGGTGCTTGCTGCTGCTGGTGGCCGCGCTGGGTGGGAAGCGATTCCTGGCTTGGGGTCGCGTGCGGGGGTGCTGGCCGCTGGCCCTTGCGGATCGCAAGAGCTGTTTGTTTAAGTAGCACAAGAGTAGCGAGCGAGAGCAGCCGGAGGGAGATGTGATAAGCTTGGGCAAGCTGGGTACCCTTCCCTTTTTTTAAGGCCGCGGCTTCCCGTTGGCACCCGCGCCCGGCCGGCCGAGCGGAGCAGCGTGACGAGCTGGAGCTGAGCTCCCCGCGGCGGATGGACGGGAGGAGGGGAGCAGCAGAGTGACAGACAGCTCCCGACTAATAATAATAATAATCGCGTCGCCGGTTTTGCAGCAACCACCCCCTGCGCTTTCAATAATTTCCTTCTTACGGCGACCTTCGCCTGCCGTCCTAGCGCTCGCCGCCGCCGCCCCTACCGTGCAGCTAGCTAGCTAGCTGATCGTTCGGAGAGGTCACGAGCAAAGCGTGTGGCGGATCGAACCCAACCCAATCCAACCATGGGCGGGCGGGGGTTTATCCTCCCTCTAGTTTGTGGAGTACGGAAGCGTTGCTTGCGAGACACGGGCTCTGAGCCTTGGTATCCCGTGCCTCCGTCTCGGGGCCTCGGTTCCGTTCCTGCCTGTACAATCTTTTGACTTTGAGAACGACTTTTTCCTCGAGGGAAAAGGAAACCCCCGTCCAGCCGATGCTTTTGCAATCCCGCCGGCCTGGCTGCCAATGGCGTGCCTGCGTACGTTGTCGCCGGCGTCGATCTACGAAGCTAGACGAACAACGACGACTGCACCGCACAGCTGCAGTCTGCAGAGGATCCTAGCCCGGCAGCGCTCGGGCTGCGATTAGCGGAAACCTCAGGGGGGCCGTTGGGAAGAAGACCCGCGGCCGGGGGGCTGGAGCTGGGGCGCAGGCAGCGCGGCAGCACAGTACAGGAGCTAGCTGGAAGCGTGAGTTCCCACAGCCTTATCTGCCGAGGCGAGGCGGAAGGGGGGACCACACGCCGCCCCCACCCTCCGCGGAGCCCTATCCACTTCCCGGGCGCGGGCGGCCCAGCCCCCGCCGTCGGATCGCATTCGGGCGGTTGTCGGACGGCGGCGCGCGCGCGCGGGGTAGGGGGGAGGAAAATATCCGCGTCGGATGAGATCGGGGGCGGGGCGCACGTGCGCCCGACGACGTGTCCGGCGCGGCACGTGCCGAGGCCCAGCTGTCGCCGCGGGCAGCAAGCCAACGGGGCTCCGGCGCGTCGGGGCAGGGGCGCAGGGCTGGGCCGTCGGGAGAGAGCTTGGCCGGGCGGCCGGGCCGGAGAACTAGCTGCGAGCAGGGTTCACCTTTTCGTTTTTCTACCGAATCCCGCCAACTCCCGAAAACGAAATTTCGGCCGAAATTTCGCCGAATTTCGCTAATTCCAAACGAAAAGAGAATTCAAATTCAAAAAACGAAATTTCGGTGAATTCCGACCGAAATTTCGGTGATTTCGACCGAAATTTCGGTGATTTCGACCGGAAAATGATGTCCGTTGTGATTTTCGTACTGTTTCGGAGGTCAAATGAAAAACTTTTGAATACCAACTTTGTTCAGTTTTTCGAGATCTACAACTTTTGTTTCAGAAACTTTTTCATTTGAGCAATGGTTTGAAAGTTATTTAATTATTTCAAAAACTACCAATTAAAAGTCTTGCCATTTCATGTGACAACTTCCATTTTCTCTCTTAGGTCTCAACTAGACTTTTATTATTCTTGTTATTGCGGATATGCCTATTAAATTTCAGGGACATTGGTTGATCCAATTGAAAGTTGTTTTAAATCCAGGACAAACATGATTTGAATTGGTTATCAATTCATGTAACAGTGTTTGAATTTTTTTTTGATTCAATTTGTATAGAGAATTCCTAAAATGTAATTTGTATAGAGCGAGGAGGGGTCTGGAGAAATGCCAAGCTGCGTCGGATACTAAAAAACTATAAATTCTACCTCATTAGACTACAAATAACCTTGTTTTTCAACTAAAATGTAATTTTAGCCTAGCAAATGATTTTAGATTTGAGTGTGTTCTAGTCCTATTTGCTCAGAAGAACACCTAGTTTTTTATCATATTTTTTTCGAATTTTTTATAAATATTTTTGAATTTTTAAATTTGAAAACGAAAAATGGCGAAAAATACCAAAATTTCTCTTCCCGGTAACTAGCGAAAACGAAAAAAAACACCGAATTTCGGCGAAATTCGACCGAAAAATTTAACCCTGGCTGCGAGTAGGAAGTAGGAACAAGGAAGGAGACATCTGAGGCCCTATTTGGAACCAATTTTTTTTCAAAAATCCCTATCACATCAAAAAGAATATTATTATTTTATAGTATTAAATAAAATTTGTTTATAAATGGTTTTTGACAGCTGAGTGATTTTTCGCGAGACGAATTTAATGAGTCTAATTAATTCATAATTTGCTACAGTGATGATACAGTAACCATTCGCTAATTATAGATTAAGATACCTCATTAGATTCGTTTCGCAGTTTAACCCCAGGGTTCTGCAGTTAGTTTTATAATTAATATTTATTTAATACTTCTAAATACTAAAAAGTCACAGGGACTTAAAAAAAGTCACTGGAACCAAACAACTCCTGAGTGAACCAGCAGAGGCGGTTGAAAATTTATGATCTTAATTAACTAACAATTTAAATATGTTACATAAAAATAAGTCCACTTGTTAAAGGGTAAATCCTACTTAAATCAACTACTCCCTCCGTTCTTTTTTATATGACACCGTTGACTTTTTTTCATCGTTTGATTATTCGTCTTTTCTACAAATAGCCAAATCTTCAAGTTAGATTCAAGAGATTTTTGATAATAGACGTAAAAGTACTCATTTCACTTCATTTAACTAACTAATTAATCAAATAATGTTGGTCAAAGTTGAAGAAAAAAGTCAACAGTATCATATAAAAAAGAACCGAGTGAGTAAGAAGTAACGGAGGATAGAAGAGGAGTTAGGGATGGAAGTCAAACCAGCAAGCGCCGCATCCGTTAGGGTGCGCATTCGGTTGCAAAAACGCACTCGCAAGTATTGCGAGTCGGGGCCGAGTTATTAATTTACGGGTCAGCATGAGTCTTCCTTTTCACCCACGGGTGCCGGGGCTTGTAATAAAGGTTTTGTGTAAGATTTTCTCCTACAAATCTAGATCCAGAGTTGCCTACAATTGAACAACTTCAACAAAATTTCATAGTCGTGTAAGCATTACCGTGCATATTATCATTTTTCGTTGCTATAAGTTATGTTGGTTTTTTTTAGCTTACTTAACAATTTGTATGCAAAAGTATTGATATCTTATCATATGATTATAGTAATTATTGTACTAT
This sequence comes from Panicum virgatum, assembly GCF_016808335.1. Taxonomy (NCBI): domain Eukaryota; kingdom Viridiplantae; phylum Streptophyta; class Magnoliopsida; order Poales; family Poaceae; genus Panicum; species Panicum virgatum. Next base: position 43,744,048 of record NC_053146.1, on the reverse strand, counting down.
TAATACATCCGCGAGTGACCCGAAATTCAGCGTGCAACTTGTAGCTGTAGGTTCGGGTGTGATATTTCACCTATAGATGTCCATGCAGCCCGCAGCCCGTTAGCCCATCCGAAGCACGGCCAATTTGGCCCGGCCCAAACACGGCCCGTCCCGATCCAATCTGTGCCCGGGCTGGCCCGGCCCGCTCTCCGTGCCCGGGCTTGGGCTGTCACCCCAGCCCGTGGGCTGGCACGGCCCGGCACGGAGTTAGCAGGCTGGCCCGGTAGCGGCCCGCTAACTCCAATAATAGAGCCCAGCCGGCCAGCCCACAGCCAGCCGCGCGCCCCTAGTGGCCCAGTCCCCCACCCCCAATCCCCCCGACCCTCGCTCTCGAACCCTAGCTCCCATTTTCCCACTCGGTCGCCGCCTTTCCACCTTCGCCGCCTGCCCGCCTCCGCACCGCAGCTCTGCTCCCTCACCACACCGTCGAGGCGGCCCCCTTCGGCCTGCGCTCCCTCGCCCCGTCGTGGACGGCTCGACACCGCCCCCGCCGGCCTCCGCACTGGGCTCTGGCTCACGCTCGGTCAACGCGCGCCTCTCTCCCTGCGCCGCCCCCCTCTCTGGCCAACGCGCGCCTCCCTCTCCGATGTGGTGGCGTCGCCCCCTCCTCTCCGACCTCCGGCGCGCCTCCACTCCTCTCCGACCTCCGGCAACCGGCGCTCCCCTCCTCTCCGACCTCCATCGGTGGTGCGGCTCCCCGTGACGAGCAAGCCGCCGCTCCTAGATCCAGGACGGCCAGGGCGGCACGGGGCTTCTAGATCCAGGACGGCGGCGGCCGGTGGGCGCGGCAGCGGCTGAGGATAGCGGCGGGCAGCGTGCGGCGGCACGGGCACGAGAAAGCTCTCGTGCTTCCCGGGCCAGCACGGCACGAATTCGGCCCGTGGGCTGACCCGGCACGGCCCACTAAGGCATCGGGCCAGGCTAGGCACGGCCCAGAGGTGACCGGGCCCGGGTCGGGCCGGGTGGCCCGGATAGACATCTATAATTTCACCTAAGGACAGGCGTGATCAAGTAACGCGGATCTTATCGACAGTGGATTTTAACCCCAAGGCCCACACCCGATCCGTTGCCATCCGTAAGTTCCCGTTGCGACAGTGGATTTTTTTCCCAGGAGCAGGTGCAAATGTACCTCCTACAATAGGAGTTGGGTACTGTAGCATTTCGTCTGCCCTTAGAAATACATCTTTAGGGGCGGGTGACTGCACCACCCACCTCTGAAAATAGAGCTATGATTTCTAGGGACGGCTGGTGGCATCAGCCACCTCTACAAAAGTTGAACCAGATGCGCGGACTTAAAAATACCGCAGCAGCAAGCACGAGGCAGTAGCAACCACGTCTTTCTCCTCTCTCTCGTCCCTCCTCGTCCTTATCTCTCGAACTCTCCATCTCCATCATCACTGCGTTGGGCAGGCTGGAGTTGGAGGCTGGAGCTGAAGTGGTGTGAGAGAAAAATACTTTTCGGCTTGCTGGAGCTGGAGTGGTGTGAGAGAAAAATACTATTGGGCTGGAGCTGGAGCAACAAGCCGAACGCAGTGATGCACGACAGGCATACCTCCTCCTCCCTTATCCTCTCACTCCTCCCCTCTCTCTCCTCCCCTACTGCTCCGTAGAGCGCGGCGGGCACCGCGGCCGGCGAGCGCTGCGGGCAAGCAGCAGGACCTATGGCCGGCGGGCGCCACGGCCGGCGCGCCCCAGCAGGACCTATGGCCGGCGAGCGCTGCGGGCGCCGGCCCCGTCGAGCGCGGCGGGCGGGCGCGAGCGCGGGCGTCGACAAGCGGCTGCGTGGACGAGCGGCGGCCTGGCGCGAACGGCGGCCGCCTGGACGAGCGGCGGCCTGGACGAGCGGCAGCGGCGTCGACGAGCGGCGGCCTGGCACGAGCGCGGCGGCGTCGACGAGCGGCCGGCCTGGCGCGAGCGGCAGCGGTCTGGACGGCCGGCGTGGCTTTTTTAATTTTTATATTGGTTAGTAGGGGCGGGTGATAAACCTGGGAATTTATTTGTAAGGACGGGCGCCTTACTTGCCCCTACGGACATCATTTTTAGCTGTGGGGGTAGGCACGGGTACTGCACTCGTTTCTACGAATATAAATTTACCCGCTCTTACAAAATATTTATGTAGTAGTGGATTCGCCTGACACGGCCGTAGCAGCCGCCGGCCCCAGCATAAAATATATCTCCAACAGAGTCCATGCTCCTACGATCTGCACGCGGCCGGGCTTGCTCGAGTGCTTGGTTTGGTTTGCCCATCTACCAGCTAGTCAACTAGTAGGAGATAAGGATCAGCTGGGAGAGAGCGTCCTGGTACGGTTTAGTGTGGGCAATCAGTATCCGGTGGCGTGTTTCTTTAAGACTTGGTACAGATTCATCCATAAAAGCGCCATCTTGATCTAGGTCGTCATGTGAGCCGTGCATTTTCTTTCCTGGCAGTGCGCTCACAACTAGGAGTCCATATGTGTGCACATGCATCCTGATTGTTCAACTAAAAAAATTAGAGGAACTTTTCCGAAACACTTAAGGGATGTTAATATGCACCTTGAAAGATTATTGAATCAGCAAATCTCGAAATTAACGAAAATAACGCCAGTCAAATCTCATAATAAATTAAAAAAAATACGAGTATTGGTACCGAGTCTAGAACACCACATGGAAGGTTAGGTTCCACCACAACAAAATATACCAGCTGAACCATACGCAGTTAGTCGACACCACATTTTCAGTAGAGTTGCAGATCCTTCCTTGATGCTTCGAAACGGATCTTTGTTCCATTAATTCTGGTCGGGTTAATCATGATTACACTAATTTCGGTGCGCCATTCAATAAAAGATGGGCTCCATATTTTATTTTGGACCTCCTTTTTTTAATATGCATGCTTCCCATTTGGAAAACAACTTTCTTCAGTATTTTCTTCGACAGCCAGGATATAGCTTTGTGCCACAAAGATATATATATAACCAATTCCTCTATGTCAAATCCAGATATATATTGTGGTGGGGCACCTTCTTGATCATACAACATTTTTCTCGTTTTCTCAACCCACCACAAGACGTCGATAAAGGCAACTAGCCCTGTCGGCCATCTGAAAACTGTGATGATCGATCTGTTTATCCAGCTGGCTCCAGACGAACAAATTAGCCAGCAGAGAATAAGGCTCCTTTCCCATGCATTCTCTAAACCCTAGCTAAATACCAAGTACAAGCACGACCCCCACCTCAATCGATTTGCACGGCTGTCACCAATTGAAAGGGCAAAAAAAGGTTGCATGTTCAGACGCGGGCACGATTAAAAAAACACTGAAAACCTCATCCGAAATAGTGTCCGTGAAAGCAACATCTCACGTTCCATCACGTAATATCAACAAACCGTACCTGAATAAATCTGGACTTGACAGCGAATAATCACTGTGAATATGAATATGTGATAATAATAAGAAAGGATGACTGTGCACACATGTTTAACCACTTAATCAGTGTAGCGAACGTTGTCGTAAAGCCGCCGGCAAACAGCACCCTGACTATTTGTATCTTCGGGTAGTAGTAGCATATAACCGGAACTATATATATCTTCGGGTGGATGAAATGGCACTAGTACGGAAAAGGGTTTTTGATCCTCTACATTTACCCCGGCCGGTATGTATTAGACCTGGGACAAATATGAATATTAGTTCTGGTTCCAATGGTTAGGAGACCAAAGGGCTATTTAGTTCCGGTTAGAGCCTCCAACCGGAACTAAATGTTTATTTTTAGTTTCGGTTAGTGTTACAATCTAGTACTAAAGGTCACCATTTAGTCTCAATTGGAGACTCCAACTGGGACTAAATAAATGATTTTTTATCCTGGTTGGTGACACTAACCGGGATTAAAGGGGTGCCATGGGTTGTTTTATAACGAAAGCAGTCCAAGTATAGTGTCACATGGGTTGTGTAAGTAGAGTGGTAAGAAAGCTATGCACGAGGTAAGAAGTCACGGATACTAAAGATCGAGGTCTTTGATACCGAACTCGTAGTCCTAAAACTAGGACTAAAGAGATTTTGCTTGGAACCGGGACAAAAGGTTGAATCTGTACTAGTGTAGTCCCATTGCAGGCAAGGTTAATATTAATTAGTACATGCAGGATTAGGAATTTAGGATCAGTTGAGGGTCACTAAAATTAGTTACTGTGGCATTTGTTCGTATGCGGAGAAACCACATGGAAAGAGAAAATGCAACAAACTTGGTAAACTAGGGCTGTTATATGCTAGCCGCTCTATTAATAGGCACTACTAAAGAAACGCTAATTTGTCCCGGTTGGGAAACCCTTGTTGTCCCGGTTTCCCAACCGGGAATGCCAGGCCAGGACAAAAGGGGGGGCCTTTTGTCCCTGGTCTGGCAACCGGGACAAAAGGCTACATTTTGTCCCGGTTGGTAAAACCAACCGTGACAAAAGGTGCTGCCAGTGCCACGTGGCTGGCGCACACTTTTTGTCCCAACTGTGACATCCTAGGTGTCTGCATAATAAAACTACATTTATTTCCTGTGCTTTATGTGTGAAATTGTTTGAGCAAGGGCCTATTTTAAAACTTTAAGGACCTTTGTGCAATTATGAATTGTTCTAAGGTCAACTGTATAGTTTTATTTGAATATGATGTGTGATTATAGCATTTGTGGAGGGTTTATTTGTAAAATGTAGTGTAATCATTATTTGGCAGCAAAATTTACATTTCAGCCTAGTGTAAATTGCCTTGGAAAAGACAAAAGTCCTTTGAATTAAAAATCCTTCTTATGTTTTCAAAATAGCTCTTCAATCTTTTGTCAAATCAAATTTTGCACAACATTAAAGTTGTAGATCTTGAAAAATTGAACAACTTTCATGTTGGGCACTTTTTCATTTGAGCCCTAGATTAAAAGTTATTTTTATTTTACAGCTGGGTCCCTGGAATTTTCTGAATTTGCAACTCAGTCCACCTTCTTCTTCCTCTTGCCTGCTTCTCTGTTTCACCCCCACCGCTGTTCAGTGCCGCCGCCCGCCGCTCAGGGCCGGTCCGGCCACCTCCTGCTTCACTGCCGCCTCACGTGGCGCCCCACAAACCCCTGGACCTACCTCCTCGCGCGCTGGAGCTCCCTTCCCTCGCCACGCCGTCCTGGCCGCGCCCAGCGGCCGCCACATCGCCGTCGCGGTGGCGAGCTCGCTGCAGAGCCCCGGCCCTCGTTCTCGCACGTGCATGAGCACTACAAATAGCCCCGCAACCCGTTCCCTTCGTTCGTTTGCCGATTTCTCAACCCCAAACCCCAGAGCACCACCACCCGACCACCATTAGCGCCGCCGTGCTCCGACCGGTACAAGGATGGCACAAATCGGTCAGTCGCAGCACCAACATTTACGATTAATAGGCACAGCACTTGGCACATGCAGCGTGCTCGTTGATATTCTCTAAGTACAACAACGGCCATGCTGACTGCATCAAATGCTGTCTTCTTATCAATAGGAAGTTCTGGTGATGCGACCAGCCGATTCGCGACGTCCTTATAACGCATCGTGTATCCCCGAAAGATAGTGCCATCACCGTTGGATGGAGATTAACGACGTATACTTGTTTCGAAATAAAGATTTTTTTAGCTTCTAGATGGTTTCAATGTGAGCCTGAATAAATACATCACTAGAGTGTCAAAATAATTCATTCATAATACAAAAAATTCTAATATACTCATTTCATTAATTCATTCATGAATACAAAGATCAACTATCCACAATATGGTCATATATACAAGTACATCACATGGAGTGTCTACACTCATTCTAAAAATTTCTACTATCCACATACTCATCTAAATCCAAAAGAAAATCACACCTACATATGCAATCTAAATGTCCAAGAAATGAGCTAGCTACACATTTTCTCTATTTCTAAAGCATGAAATGAGCTATACAAACCAAGAAAGAAGAGAAAAACAAGCCCCAAACCTTTAGCGCCGATGGATGGACGGGGAATCAAAGATCTTCATAAATATGGTGAAGAAATGAGTAAAAACTCCTCTCTCCCGAGCCAAAAACAGCAAGAACAAGTGAGCTGAATGGCTCGGGCGGGCGGAGAGGGAAGGGGATAAGGGGGCCAAGGAGTTTTGTCCCGGTTGGAGACACCAACCGGGACAAAAGGGGAGCCTTTTATCCCGGTTGGTGGCTCTAACCGGGACAAAAGGCTACGCAGGCCTTTTGTCCCGGTTGGAGACACCAACCGGGATAAAAGGCCACCCTTTTGTCCCGGTTGGTGCCTCCAACCGGGACAAAAGGTCCCTGTCCCCCGCTGGCCCGGATAGCCGTTGGACCCAGGACAAAAGCCACCTATTGTTCCTGGCCTAAAGGCTGCAGGGACAAATGGCCTCACTACTACAGAATAGGCCTTTGTTCCAGACCATTTGTCCCGGCTGTCTTTGGGCCCGGGACAATAGGTGGCTTTTGTCCCGGGTCCAACGGCTAGCCGGGCCAGCGGGGGGACGAGGGCCTTTTATCCCGGTTGGAGACACCAACCGGGACAAAAAGAGGGCTTTTTATCCCGGTTGGTGGCTCCAATCGGGACAAAAGGCTGCGCGGGCCTTTTTTCCCGGTTGATGACTCCACCCGAGACTAAAGAGGACTTTTTATCCCGGGTGAAGTCTCCACCCGGGACAAAAGGTGCGTCTAGCACTTATTATCTCCACCGCTCACTCCTCTCTCTCATTAGTCTCTTTCTAGTCTTCTCCCTCCGCCTGCTTCCTCTCCGAGAGATCCATCCCCTTCCTCCCTCCCTCTCCCTCCCTCCCTCAGCTCCCTTAGCTTTCGCGGGCACTGCCGGCCGGCGAGCCGCCGCTCAGGCGCGGGCCACTGCGTCGCCGCGCGGGCGCGGGCCACTGCGTCGCCGCGCGGGCGCGGGCCACCAGGCACCGGCGCAGACGGGTGCCCGGCGAGCCGCCGCTCAGGCGCGGGCCACTGCGTCGCCACGCGGGCGCAGGCCACTGCGTCGCCGCGCGGGTGCGGGCCAGTGCGTCCCCGCGCAGGCGCGGGCCACCAGGCACCGGCGCAGACGGGTGCCCGGCGAGCCAGGCTCCGGCTCCGGCTCCGACGAGCCCAGCGGCCGGCTCCGGCGAGGGGCACTCGGGGCAACTGCTTCAAGGTCCCGGCGGGGGCACTCGTTGGGCAGGAGGCGGGCAAGCGCGTCCCAGGCGCCGGCGGGGGACAACGAACTGCCGCCGCCGCGTGCTTCTTTTTTTATTTTTTTTTCGTTTGTGATTTTGATGTTGAATCTATATGTGATGTGAATCAAAACAATCTCATATGTTGTGAATTAATCTCATGTATTGTGGATTAGATCTTGTGCTTTCTTACTTGTGTGAATTAGATCTTGATATGTGATGTGTAATGTATTGTGGATTAGATCTGGATTTCAATATTGCAGTTTTGGTCCAATTTTTGGATTTGTAGAAGCCGGCTCCTCGGGAGCTGGCGAGCTGAATTTTTTTTTATTTTGAAAAATTACATTTATCCCGGTTGAAAAGAGACCGGGACAAAAGCCATAGTCACATTTGTCCCGGATGAGCAATCCCGGTTGAAAAACCGGGACTAAAAGTAGTTTGCACCCGGGACAAATGTGCCTTTCTGTAGTAGTGCCTGGAACAAAGGACTGTTTTGTAGTAGTGAGGCGTACTCTGTTATCTTGCTCGCAATAACCTAGCTAGCTGATCAGCAGGTCAATTATATGCTAGCTTAGCTCTAATTTTACAAACCGGTCAATTAACGATCATTAACATGGCCGCCGGTTGCTTGTGGATCTCAGACGACGCGGCTAAGTGTGCAAACTGTCTCTTCCATCTCCTTTATTTTTATGCACGCACAAGCCGTACGTCAGGGTAATATCGCAATCTTTTGGTCTCTAGTTTCTGGATTGTATTAATCGCTGTGATAATCTCGAGCACCATGCATCTCAATTGACGCCGCGCCGGCAGATCATTATCTGATGAGTTGTTTCATCTCTGACGAACTCTTTAATTAACTTTAATTTTAAGTAGGTATAAGCCACTATATTTTCTTCCATGGCATCAACGTTAATTTCTGTGTAGATATTGTATATCCAGCTATTATTAGTTTGTTACCTTATATTATTTGTTTGTTATCACATATTATCAGTTAATTGGGTATATATATGTTCCCTATGCGCGGGTATATATATCTTTATATGAATTTGTTGCGCGACGTAGATTACAAACTCAGTGCAAATTATCATATGTCAGAACTACAATATATGGTGAGTTATCCAACTGTAATATATATCACATTGGCGATTGAGATCGTCAAATAAACTACGATTAATAGGGCAAAAGCAGCGGATCAACTGAGTGGGGGTGGTGCCGCATCTAGTGGATGACAGCTTGTCCATTCTACAATATGCTGATGATACGATCCTCTTTATAGAACATAACTTGTAGCAGGCTCATAACATGAAGACCATTCTTTGTGCATTCGAACAGCTATCGGGTTTAAAAATTAATTTCCGTAAGAGCGAAATTTTTTACTTTGGGGAAGTAAAGAGCTGCGAAAGCCGGTACATGGAACTATTTGGATGTAATCCGAGATCGTTCCCACTTCGCTATTTAGGCATTCCGATTCACTATAGGAATTTGTCTAATAGCAATTGGTTGAAGATCCAAGAACGGTTTGAAAAACCCTTAGTAGCTGGAAGGGTAAAAATCTTTCAACTGGAGGGCGCCTAACGCTTATCAATTTCGTTCTTAGCAGTCTATCCATGTACATGATGTCCTTCTTTGAAATCCCGAAAGGGGTTCGCAAAAGTTGGATTACTTTCGTTCTAGATTTTTTTTTGGCAAAGCGATGAGCATAAAAGAAAATATCGGCTAGCCAAATAGGATATCCTATGTCAACCAAAGAAATAGGGAGGACTAGGGATACATAATTTGGAACTTAAAAAATGTAGCTTTACTCAGCAAGTGGCTATATCGTCTGTTAATGACAGACGGTACTTGGCAGCAAATCTTACGCAATAAATATCTAGGGACTAAGCCATTGGTGCAAGACCATTAGAAGAGCGGAGATTCACATTTCTGGACAAGCTTGATGAAGGTCAAACGACACTTTGGCCCTGTTTGGAGGAGCTTCTAGGAGCTTTTGCTTCTCCAAGAAGCTCCAAAAGCCAAAAGCTTCCCCAAACGGGGTCTGCTATTCCCAAAAACAAAAGCTGGAAAAGCTCATTTTACACTGTCAATCGAAAAGCTCATCTCGTGCAGCTTCCCGAGCTTCTATGGGCGAACCATTCTTTCATTCTTTCCCATCCCCTCTCCTCCACACGGTGCTCGAGGCTCTCCCCCGCCAGCCGTGCCCAGGACCCTCACCGACTGCCGTCCCCCGACTCCTCCCTCGGCCGGAGCTCCACCGCGCCACCATCTCCGACACGGCTGCTGCTTAGGACCGGTGGGGGTGAGCTCCCCTGAGCGGAGATGGCAGGGCCGAGCTCCTTGGCCGCGGCTCGGCGTCGACGGGGGCGAACTCCTTGAGCGGAGACGGCAAGGCCGAGCTCCGTGGCTGCAGCTCAGGGCTGGTGGGGGCGAGCTCCCCCTAGGTGGCGCGGCTGGGGCTCGGGGCTGCCGGAACGAGGGCCCAAGCTGCGCGGCCAGGGCCCGAGGCCGGCGAGGCAGGGCCCCCAGACAGCAGCAGCTCGGGGCCGACGGGGTGGACCTCCCCTGTGCGGCGCGGCCAAGGCTCCCTCTTGGGCAGGCGTGCCGCGTCAACACAACAAGCGTATTTTGAGAATCTCCCCCAAACAGATATGTTAGCTTCTTTGAAAAGTAACTTTCTAGGGAAGCAAGTTGAGCTTTTCCATATAGAGCTTTTGGAGAAGCTTAAGCTCCCCCAAACAGGGCCTTTCTAAGGTCGCAAGTAAGATTCTGGGAAGACATGGCTAGAAAATAGATCTCTATGGGACCAATATCCACAACTATACAATATAGTTAGGAAAAACAAGATACAGTGGTTGATGTATTAAGTACACAGATTCCTAATCTATCTTGCCGCAGAGATTTACTTGGGAATAAGCTAGTGATGTGGAACAATTTAGCATCACGCTAGGCATCTGTTAGACTAAACCAGGAAAGGGATGGGTTTCAAATGGAACTTAGACCAGACAGGTGTTTTTTCAGTTAAATCACATTATCTTGGTCAAATCAATCAAATTGCCCCCAACGTAAATAAGAGATTATGGAAATTAAAAGACCCACTCAAGATAAATTTTTTTCTTTGATATCTCAGGCGAGGAGTCATTCTTACAAAGGACAATCTAGCTAAAAGGAACTGGCAAGGAAACCAATAATGTTGCTTCTGTCATGAAAATGAAATAATTCAACATCTGTTTTTAGATTGCCGGTTCACGCGTATGGTATGGGCTTCGGTGTTGCGGCCTGGGGCATCCCTAAACCACGCAATATGACTAGTATGTTTGGCAGCTGGCTTAATGGAATACCCAAAGAGTTTAAACCACTTGTTCTTCTAGGCGCGGTAGCCCAGTGTTGGTCTGTTTGGCGATGCAGAAACGTCGTGGTGTTTGATAACAAAAGATCTTCCTTTTTGCACGTTATCTACTTGACTACACACTGGCTCCATATGTGGTCTATCCTTCAGTGGCATATATTGTAGGACAAGCTTTTAGCGGCATCTCGTTTCTTGGAGCAGGTGCCTAAGGATTTTTTTGCCCGAGCACATGAGTGGCGGTCTAGTCTTCAGACTGATAGTCATTAGTGTGTACAGCTTGATGTGCCAAGGACAAACTCTTTTAGGTTGTGTGCTGTTATGGCAGAGGCCGAAAAAATTTCAAGACGATGTATCACCTTGATGCATTGCTCTAAAAATCAATAAAGTTTCCCTTTTTCAAAAAAATAATAAACTACCATTGCAATAAAGACCTTGCCACTTGGATATATAATTAGTCAGTGCCAACTGAAAGCATCTAGGCCCCTAATTCGAGTTTTGGTATTTAATGACAATGTTTATGGACTAACGATTTCATTTGAGATGATAAGCATAGGTTAGTCCATGGATGAATGAGGTTGTATCATGTTTGTGGAACATGTTGGAGATGATATGCAAAGCTTGGGCTCAAGGCAAAGGTATAATATAGAGCTTTTGCATTTTACCAATCATAAGGTGATTAGCGGATGAAAAATGACCGGGTTTATAGGATAGATAGTCGTGCTATCAAGAGCGGTCTTTGCACTCGTGCTTGACGGGCCTCTAGTGCTATTTTGCTCAAAATGTCTAGATGCATGTATGAGGGCTAACATCGTTTTGAAAGTTTGAAAACTTGGGTTCAAATTTTGTGAACTGTCTGCCTAGCACGGACAGTCCGGCCATTTGTGGCGGATGGTCTACCACTTGTGTTCAAAATCGTCCAAAGACATGGTTGTCTCTGGTGGGAACAAGATTTGAAGGGTGGATGGTCTGGCCCTGTTTGGCGGATGGTCCGCCCCTAGAAAACCATTTTGTCTAGAGACGTTTTTCTAACTAGTTGGGAGCTGAAAGTCATGGGCGGACGGTCCGGCCCGAGGGCGCGGACGGTCCGCAGGTGACTTGAAGTTTTTGACCAGAGAGGTTGCAAGTTGGGTTGGGCTCGAAGGTTGAACGACGGACGGTCCGCCCCTGGGGCGCGGACGGTCCGCCAGTCAGTTAGAGAAAACGCCCAGAGACGATTTCATCTTTGGTGGGTTGGAAATCTGAACTGCGGGCGGTCCGCCCCTAGGGCGCGGATGGTCTGCTAGGTCTGTAATGGCTACTTCTGACACGCAATTATTGCACTATGACTCGCTGGGTTATAACCGCAGATGGTCCGGTTTTTGAACAGCGAACGGTCCGCGCTTTCGCAGAACAGAATGTAACGGCTAGTTTTTTAGGGGAAGTCTATATATACATACCCATTGGCTGTCCATTTGAGGTTTCTCTTGGCCATTTGGAAAGCACACTTGACATATTTGAGTTAGTCTTCCCCTCTCTCACACACTCTTTGCTTAGGGATAGCATTCTTGTGAGTGTGAGAGCCTCTTAGTGCATTGCATCAAGAGTTTGAGCTTTGTGGCACTAGGAAAACTTCAAGCAAGCATCATCGACTTGTTACTCTTAGGAGTTGCCGCTCCCTAGATGGCTTGGAGGAGTTGATTTCGTGGAGCACCTCCAAGAAGATTGTTGAGGAGTTCCGAAATTGGTTGTGAGAGGTTTTGTGCTCACCTTACCGGAGTGGTGAAGAGCAACTCTAGTGGAATCGAGGTTTAGAGCGGTTCTTTGATTCAAGCCGGCTGTTGGCGCTCCTTAAGTATCCATTTTATCCCCTGTTTAACTTTGATAATGGCATGAATTTAATATCAAAATCACTAACCATTCTAACCTCGGCCCAATTATTGGTCGTTTTTGAGTTTGCACATATATTTTGGAGGTACTTCGTTTTTGCAGGTTTTTGACCAATTTTAGAGCATGAAATGATGAGGCCCACGATCACGCGATAACACGAAGAAAGACGAAGGCGAAAGCCCGAATAAAGGACCGAAGGCCATGATGATTAGAGGCCCGTTCGTGCACATCCACCCTCCAATGAAGCCTAAAGGACAAAGCCCACAAGATAAGATCAAGATACTTCAGGGCTAAGCAAAGAAAAGATAGATTTAAGGAAGGATTTTCCATCCTATCCTTTTCCTCGAAGAAATCTCGAAGATAACGACGTCTAATGGGGTGCAATCGTGAAAGGCATATACTCTAGAAGACTCCAGGAGACTTGGGGAGAAAGGAGGACACGAGGCGGCGAAGAAATGGGCCAGGCCGGCCGGCCTGGGTCCATTGGGCCGGCCGGCCCAGCCCCTTTTTGAGGCAGTTCAGCCTCCCCTTTGACCTAGGGTTTCCTGAGGCTATTTAAAGACCCCTCCCCAAGGTTCACGGAGAGATAAATTCAGGAGACGACGCCAAGGAGCAGAGAAGACAGAGGGACACCTCTCGGAGAGCCGAGGGTCGTGCTAGTTGTCTAGGGGCTTCCCTAGCCGACGTGGGAACCTTGCAAGGAAGACCACAACGGAATTCTGGAGCTAGGATCGTCAAGATCAAGGTAGGGCCCCGGTTGTGATCTTGTGATGTACAATCATTCATGGTGAAGTTATTTGTGATTCCGAATGTTTAGCGACCATGTTCTCTCTTTCGATTTCGTTCTTTTCTTTGGGTTTGCTTCATCCTAGATCTATTATCGAGATAGATCGCTTAGCATGATCTTGTAGTCATGGTGGCTAGAGGTTCATGGCGGAACTATCAAAGGGGGTTCGACTTGCTTCAGGGTACTTTCGTCCAAAGGGGCGGCCTCGTGACAGGCCGTTGCCACTGACTAGGTGGGGTATCGAGGGATCGGATTGGAGATTTTGAGTTTAAAGATGCTTTTCATTGAGATTCACATCTATCTTACTTCACTACATCTAGCTGGAACTACAACATATGCATGATCTAGGTGATCTAGATTGGTAATCTCTAACTTTCTCTTGCTACCTTCGGTGTTTGTCATCTTTAGTAGATTAGATTCGTTTTTCACCATCTCAACACAAAAGGAATCTCTATGTTAGTAGATTGTTTCTTGTATCTTTGGTTCCGTGGACTGATAAACCTTGGGGGAATACTCTAAGGGAAAAGCTACACGAACCGTGCACTTGCGGTATACAAATCGGGGGCGCTAAGGAGCGTCAACAAGCTTTTATGGCGCTGTTGCCGGGGAACCATCGATTTAAGATCCAATCTTACTTGCATTCGTAAATATTTATTTTTCTTGATTTTTCTTTTTGACCTTTTTAGATCTCTTATTTTTTCTGAGCTAACTAAAAAAACGGATCTATTCCACGAAAATCAATCTAATCTAGAGTTTGCTTTATTTTTTTATGTTTTAGATCTTGTATATTCATCTTTTAGATCTGGTATATATTTTTCTTTTTCACTAACCCCTAACAGGAGATGGACGGGTGCCTCTCCAACAAACCCGAAAATTTTGTGGATGATCCAGGAAAAATTTACAGGCAAAGGATACGAGAAGCATGATCAAGGAAGCCGGAACTAGTAGATCCAAAAGTCGAAGCCGACGGTTCATCGTCTTCACCTCAAGCAACTCCACCAACAAGTCCAAAGGAGGCGCCACTTCACCAAGGGATGGCGCTACCGGAGCAGGAGCGTATGATCGGAGAGCTATGCACTCCGGACATTCGGGACTTGCCGATCCAAAATCTCGACAACATCGGAGTTCCATTCGAGATCAAGACTTCAATCATAAGGATGGTGCAAAGCTCGCCCTTCACTGGAAAAGAAGACGCTAATCTACATCTTCAAGCGTTCCTCCAACTATGTCGCACCTTCGACATGCAAGGGATGACTCAAGATCAAATAAGAGCGAGGCTCTTTCTGTTCTCTCTACTTGGGAGAGCGTTGCAATGGTTTCATTCTCTACCACCGCGCACGGTGCAAAATTGGGAGTCCTTGATGAAGGAGTTCATGACGGAGTTCTACTCGCCGGGCAAGAAACAGATTCTGCGCAACAAGATTGCAACATTCGCGCAAGCCCCGACGGAGACTATTGCGGAAGCCTATGAGCGCTTCAACGACTACATCCGCGCCGTACGTCATCACAAGTTCTCAAGGGAGGATGTGGTCCAGAAGTTCTATAAAGGCCTCACTACTGCATCAAGGGGGATCATTGACGCATCGGCCGGAGGTTCTATCATTGAGCTCACGCCTACTCAAGTTTTCAAGCTATTCAAGAAGGTGGCAGACAATGACGCATGGGCATCATCGGGGCGCCTACAACCACTCCAAGCCGTGGGCGCCGCGAAGAGTGTATTACAAGTGGAACATGAAGAAGTGCTAGAAGGGAAGATCGACTCGCTCATGAGAAGGTTGGAGAAGATGGAAGTGGAAAAGAGAGAAGCCCAAGCTATTGATTTGAAGGCGGCCGAAGCAAGGTCTACATGTGAAGAATGTGGAGAGTACGGCCATGTCCAAAAGAATTGCCCGGAGGAAGCCAAGATGCTCGACTACATAAAGAAGGGAGAATGGATTCCGCCACCCAACTTCTGCTACGGGCAAGGTAGACCCCAATTTAATGCAAGCTCTTCCATTCAAAACACGGTGCCTCTTTGTATACAATTGAAGGAGTTCATGGAGGAGCAAGGCAAGATCAACAAGGATACCGTCACCAAGTTCAAGGCTATGGACAAGATCTTGGAGAACATTGATGGCAAGGTGACGGAGGTCGGGAGCTCTAACCTTCAAGTACTCAACATGATGAAGATGCTAGAGACGCAAGTAGCCCAGCTCGCCGGACGCCTATCTAGCAATGAAGGAAAATTGCCCGGGCAACCTCAAAGTCCGGAGACGGCTAAGGCAATTCAAACTCGCTCGGGAAAGGAGACCGAAGAACCCGAACATGCAGCGGGAGCAAGGAAGACTAAGCCAAGAGTTGAAGTGGAGACTATCATCAAGGAGAAGGCACCTACTCCCATGCCAGAGATAGTCACCAAAGAGCCGGAGTTTGAGCCAGATGATATAGATACCAAGATTCTACCGCCAAGGCCATGATACCGCAAAGGTAAACATGAAGATGAGCAATTCAACAAATTTGTTGACATGGTACGCTGGTTGAGCATCAATATGCCGCTCTTGGACGCTCTACAAGTTCCGACGTATTCTCGCTACTTCAAAGACATCATGGAAAACAAGCGCGAGATACCGCCAAGCACTGTCAAGCTAACCGAGGAATGTAGCGCGGCAATCGCTAATGAAGCTCCTGAAAAGAAGAGGGACCCCGGATGTCCTACCATCCCGTGTTCCATTGGATCTCTTATGTTCGAAAGAGCACTTTGTGATCTCAGTGCAAGTGTGAGTGTCATGCCAAAGAATGTGTTCGAGAAGCTACGCTTACCGGAGCCGGAGCCCACAGCCATGTGCCTAGAGTTAGCGGACAATTCCGTTCGCTATCCTTTGGGAATCGCCGAAGACGTGCCCGTGAAGATTGGAGAACACTTAGTCCCCGTTGACTTTGTGATTCTCGATATGGGAGAAGGGAGCAAGGCGCCTCTCATACTTGGGAGGCCTTTCCTCAAGACCGCAAGGGCAAACATCAACGTTGGTAAGGGGGAGATAAAGTTCGACATCAATGGCACCACAAGCGAATTCAAGTTTCGTCCACGCCTCGAGGTATGCAACATGATCAATGTCAAATATGTTCCGCCTCACCGCCGTGTCACAGAGGAGAAGCCAAAGAAAGAAGAGGAGCCGAACAAGAAGGAAGCGAAGAAGGAGATAGAAGTCATCGCGTCCATCGCGACAAAGAAGATCGCTGCACCCGTCAAGAAGAAAGCTAAAAGCCCGCCTGTGAAGACCAAAAAGACGACTAACCTAGAAGACAAACCCGCACCATGGATTGTGCGGAAGTGGGTACCCAAGACTGCAGCGCCATCACCGAGCGTTGGTCCGAAGTGAAGAAGAAGAAAGTCTAGCTATAGACTATAAATGAAGCGCTTTGCGGGAGGCAACCCGTTCGTCGAGTCAAGAATAAAGCTGCTGGGAGTTCAACCCGTTCGTCGAGTCAAGAATAAATCTGCCGGGAGTTCAACCCGTTCGTCGAGTCAAGAATAAGCTGCCGGGAGGACAACCCGCGAGAGGTTTTGGTAAGTGTGTCAAGAATTTTGCTATGCAAGGACATGATAAACTTTTGAACAATTGGTCGTTCGGTCGAACAATTCGATTTGGATTTTATTCGCTCAGTCATTTCGATGGTGTTTCTTATTTTAAACCAATGACATGAGCCATCCTATGATTTATTTGCCTCTTCTTGAGAAAGCCACATCCAAAATTCCATACCCATTTTTGGCGATCGTCCTGTCCGTGACGGCCGGACCAAGTTGAGATAAAACACACGAGTAGAGCCGCGCTATGTTTATATTATTTAAATTCCAGATGCGTAGGTTCGCGCAAACATAGAGAGAATTTTCAGTTTCATTACCATAGGACTAGAATTTTCCTAACCTTAATTATTCTTTTTTTCAAAAATCTCTCTCTCATTTTGGCAAAAATTAGAACCTAAACCCAAGACCCACAGTTGAATTCGAGATTGTTCACCATCAATTAATGAAAGTGAATGGTTCCGGTGCAACCAAAATTAATGTAGTCGGGAAATATTTTTCGATTTACAAACGTAAAGATGTTTCAATTCCCCTCTGATTATTCATTTAAACTCATTGCATGCTTTGAGTCAATTCTGAAATTTTAAAGTTAGAGAATGATTAAACATCTAAGCATGTTTTTGGAAAGGGTTTATGTGCTTGATTAACATCCATTGATCAAAGTGAGTTCACGGGAAGGAATTGTGCTCTCTACCTACCACCACATGCAAATAATCCAAAGGAGGGAGCAGCCATGCATGGGAAGGACATGTGATTTTCAGCAAAGACGGCACCATGTGATGAATGATGAATCATGGGACAAGGTGAATGACACAAAGTGAAGAAATAATGGTGCAAGTGGACATCAAAGGCAAAGAAGGAGTGGTTCACAGGATTTGGATGGTGCAAAGCATGAAAGATGTACTGGACATAAGCAAATAATTGCACTAGGAAGCCACCAGAGAAAGATGAAGTGAAGGAGGGCCAGGAATGCCCTAGGCCGGCCGGCCGGCCTGACCCCTTTTTAAGAGCTCTGGTACTCCCCTTTGACAGGTACGCTCCTCACTCAGTTCATTGCTTATGTTCTTCAAGTTCTTCACCCAGAAACATCAGTTAGAGCCCTGAAAAATTCGTCCACCAAAATCTACTCCAAAAATCTCCGAAAATTCGCCACAAATTCTAGTTTGCTCCACTCTTCGATATATTATTCTCCCGTCGGCAAGAAACCCCCGGTGTGTTTGTTTTCGTGTGTGTGAAGCAAGGAGTCACCATGAGTGGCATCATGAGGTTCGTCACCGGGAGGAGAAGGACGCGTTCATCAACATCCGACGCATCGGCAAGTTCTTCGCGGAGGCACTCGGTCTCCGAGTCTCCGCGGAGTATGGAGGAAGACAACCCCGCACAGAGGAATGACATGTTGCTCCTTGGTGGGATGAGAGACCCGAGAAGCTCCTCCATGAGATTCACCGAAGGGATGCCACCTCCTCCACGACGTTCGACAAGGTCATCCGCACCACCACCATACAAACCCAAGAATTTAGAATATGGGTTTATTATCTTGTCGAAGGAAGAATAAGAAAGGCTCAAGTTCATGAAGGGAAGGCTGCGAGGAAACTATGATTTTGATGATGAAGTATTGGAGAAGTTGGGATTTCATCATGACATCTACCAACTCTTGGAGAACATCGGTTGGAAGTTATTTTCCGACGGTGTCATGGTAGACATGCAAGAAGAAGTGGCTTTGGAGATGTTCATGACATTGGAGAAAACAACGGAAGTGGTGGATGATGAAGAAGTTCCATGTCTGAAATTTTGGCTCAAGAATGAAGAAAAAGTCATCACCTATGGAGAAATAGGGAGTTTGCTCGGATTCAAAAGTAATGCATATGAAATGGTGCAAGTTGAAGATGGAGAGCTTGCTGAATTTTGGAAAAAGATAGCAAAAGATGTCAACCGCCAAAGGAAGAATATAAGTAATGTGACCCTCCAAATATTCCACTCTTGGTTGAGCAAAAGAATTCTCGGGAGGATGAGAGAATCGAAGGTCACCGACCAAGAATTAAATTGGATGTATGCTGCATTGGTGAAGAAGCAAGTGGTTGATCCCACCTACATCATGGTTGAAAGGTGGATTTGTGAAGCATCATCCGGTACGGGAGAAGTTGGTTCAGGGTGTTATCTCACAATGATAGCCCGAGCCATGAATCCGGGGTTACGAGTGATCCAAAAATATTATGTCCCGGGAAGAGATATTGGGATTGAACATTTAAGGCAAGGCCATTATATCGGAGGGGATGAAAAGAAGGGATTCACTATTTCTGAGATGAATATTTCCCTCCCCGATCAAAGGCTGAAATTATTTGCAAGAGGGAAGACAGATTGGCGAGTTGAAAATATTGGAAAAAAGGTGAAGAAATCAAAAAGAGGAAGGTTAATTAAAGGAACATCGGCATCGGCACAACAAGAAGACTTGGAAGTAGACCTTCCACCGCCAAGTTCCGCTTATTGGAGGAATGGATTTTAAGGTGCATCAAGTGGACAAGGATACCCGCAAGGATGGACAAGTCAATGGGAAGGGAATCAAGATCAAGCATGGGGGCATGCTGCGGCGGCGCCCCCACCATTTAGCAACTACGGCTACCCACCCCCGTCATACCAAGGAGAGATGCCCGACCCATCATTTGGAGCACAATACTTTGACCTCCCTCAACCGGAACAAGGAATGAGAATCATAGGTGCCTATGCAAGAAGAAACATGGAAGACATAGACGCCATCCGAAGGCACACAAGCCAACTAGAAGATGGAACCGCGGGAATTGCATATCAAATGGGACTTCTAGGCCTGGCGCCACCGGAACAATTTGATGGAGGAGCATTTCAAAAATATTATGACCAAGGATACAACACAAGAGGCAATCAAGAAGAGTGATCGACGACAAGACCATGAATAAAATGCTCGCACGTGTGGTTTGGGTTTTTCTATTTCTTTTCATTTATTTTTAGCATGTGTGCAAGCTTGTGTGTGCATAGTATTTTTTTGTTTTATTTATTTCAGCATGTGTGCAATTTGCTTTTTTTTTGTTTTCATCACCATGATAAATATATGCATCACCCACGCTTTAATATTATGGTTAGTAATGATGATAGAAAGTTTGTGCCATGATAAAATATGATGATCGTTGCCGCCTTGTCTACTTTCTTGTGCTTGGTTTATGCATAATTAAACTAATGCTCTCTCTAACATGATCTGAAAATTAATTAAATGCCGGCTAATTCAATTGTGGAGGTTATGATAAATTAAGACCCATATCTTTTATTCTTGCTCTCTTACTTAATCTTGTCAAGGAACATTTAATTTGTATTTAATTTTGAGCTAACCTTGTCAATGATACCTTTTGCAATTGCTCTACCCTTCTACAAGCCTAAATGATATATCATAACAAACCATAGAGCAAGAATTATTTTCAGGTGAATTAATTCAGGATTTATCTTCTTTGGTACGAGACTAAGGAGCTGACCATTCCGTATTTTTGTGTACCTCTCTTTTGCTAGCCATTCTATCCATGCATTGTGAGTTTCTATACCGGGAACATCGCAAACCTCACTGGATATCCACCCTTAACCAAAAACATCTTTTTTGTGAAACACCTCCTTGACCACAGCCTATATATTGAGTATATATTTTTATTTCGATGACAAAACAGTGGAATCAAGAGCAAAATTCAGTAAAACATAAGCTTGGGATGCATCAAAGAGTTCGCAGAAGAAAAATCCGAAGAAGTGGAGGCCTACAGGCAGTAGGCCGGCCGGTCCAACACCCCTAGGCCGGCCGGCCTGCCCCTTTTCCTCCTCTGTTGGCTTCAATCTTTCACGAGGAGATGCACCCTTGAATTCCAAAGTTGAGTCCAGAGAATTGATAAAGATTTTGTGCACTCACTCCATTAAGTTATCATCACTTCATTGCTTAAGGACAAGCAAACGTTCAAGCATGGGGGGAGGTGGAGTAAGTGCATTGTGTTGCCAACGGTTCTGAGGAGCAAAAAGAAAGAAAAAAAGAGAGAGAAAAGAAAAAAATGAATGATGATGAAAAGCTCCTCGGTCCCATTTGTTTCATTAAACTCCAGGTACTTTGAAGATTATTCTATACTCAATTATTCCAACCATGTGCAATCCGATAACAAGGACTTCAGTTGTGCCTTGGGATCAATCGTTGCCATTTGCACATGTCCACCATCTAAAGTGTGTGTTCCATTCTCTCCCTCTCCATAAAGAAATTATTTTCCAATGGTCTTTTTGACATGTCTCGGTAAATCCATAAGAAGAATTTCTTGTTTTGATAATATCTTGATTATAATATCTTTTGTTAGGACTAACCTTTCCAGAGCTCCAGATAAAGCCTCACACATACATATGAGAGAAAGAAAGGAGAAAGTTCTAGCAAGATTGAGAGACAAGATGAGCTGAGAGTTTCCATGAGCAAATTGCAATGAGGTTTAAATTATTGATCTTGGTTTAGCATTATTTATGGAACTTACTTTCTTAATTCTGAGACTTGTTTAATTTTGAGAGCTTGTGCTTAATAATTGTGGGGAAGCATTTAACTTGTATCTACCTTCCACATTGAAAAAAGCTGGTTACAACTTGAACTATTAACTGCAAAATATTTTTGGGAGCATTGTGTTTTCTCGTGTATGATCAAGTGCAGGGATTGGACACTGAAAGGCAACGCTGATTTTTATCAAAGAGTTACTCGAGGACGAGCAAGGTTTAAGCATGGGGGAATGTTGGCGCTCCTTAAGTATCCATTTTATCCCCTATTTAACTTTGATAATGGCATGAATTTAATATCAAAATCACTAACCATCCTAACCTCAGCCCAATTATTGGTCGTTTTCGCGTTTGCACATATATTTTTGAGGTACTTCGTTTTTGCAGGTTTTTGACCAATTTTGGAGCATGAAATGATGAGGCCCACGATCACGCGATAACACGAAGAAAGACGAAGGCCAAAGCCCGAACAAAGGACCGAAGGCCATGATGATTAGAGGCCCGTTCGTGCACATCCACCCTCCAATGAAGCCCAAAGGACAAAGCCCACAAGATAAGATAATGATACTTCGGAGCTAAGCAAAGCAAAGATAGATTTAAGGAAGGATTTTCCATCCTATCATTTTCCTCGAAGAAATCTCGAAGATAACGACGTCTAATGGGGTGCAATCGTGAAAGGCATAAACTCTAGAAGACTCCAGGAGACTTCGGGAGAAAGGAGGACATGAGGCGGCGAAGAAATGGGCCAGGCCGGCAGGCCTGGGTCCATTGGGCTGGCCGGCCCAGCCCCTTTTTGAGGCGGTTCGGCCTCCCCTTTGACCTAGGGTTTCCTGAGGCTATTTAAAGACCCCTCCCCAACGTTCACGGAGAGATCAATTCGGGAGACGACGTCAAGGAGCAGAGAAGACAGAGGGACACCTCTCGGAGAGCCGAGGGTCGTGCTAGTTGTCTAGGGGCTTCCCTAGCCGACGTGGGAACCTTGCAAGGAAGACCACGTCGGAGTTCTGGAGCTAGGATCGTCAAGATCAAGGTAGGGCCCCGGTTGTGATCTTGTGATGTACAATCATTCATGGTGAAGTTATTTGTGATTCTGAATGTTTAGTGACCATGTTCTCTCTTTCGTTATTTTCTTTGGGTTTGCTTCATCCTAGATCTATCATCGAGATAGATCGCTTAGCATGATCTTGTAGTCATGGTGGCTAGAGGTTCATGGAGGAACTACCAAAGGGGGTTCGACTTGCTTCAGGGTACTTTTGTCCAAAGGGGCGGCGTCGTGACAGGCCGTTGCCACTGAGTAGGTGGGGTATCGAGGGATCGGATTGGAGATTTTGAGTTTAAAGATGCTTTTCATTGAGATTCACATCTATCTTACTTCACTACATCTAGCTGGAACTACAACATATGCACGATCTAGGTGATCTAGATTGGTTATCTCTAACTTTCTCTTGCTACCTTTGGTGTTTGTCATCTTTAGTAGATTAGATTCGTTTTTCACCATCTCAACACAAAGGAATCTCTATGTTAGTAGATTGTTTCTTGTATCTTTGGTTCCGTGGACTAAGAAACCTTGGGGGAATACTCTAAGGGAAAAGCAACACGAACCGTGCACTTGCGGTATACAAATCGGGGGCGCTAAGGAGCGTCAACACCGGCTCAAGATCAAGAGGTCTCTTGATAGAGGAGCGGTTGATTCTTGGAATCCACCTCAATGTGGATTAGGGGTGACCGGCAAGTCATCAACACCACGGAAAAAAATTCTTGTGTCAAGCTTGGCTATTTTTCTTGCTCTCTTTGATTATTGCATTTACTTCAAGCAATTTACTTTACTAGAGCTTGAATTGTATCTTGGCATCCTAGGTTGCATACCCAAACTAGAGATAGTTGTAGCATGACATAGGGCTCTCTTGTGTTACTAATTAAATTTCTCTTGTGTTTGTGTTTTTAGTTTTAAATCACCTATTCAGCCCCCTCTAGTCAGTGTTCTTGATCCTACACCAACCTAGAAAGCAAATAAAGTTTTTTTCTATATTGTACTATAAAAGTTGAAACAATTGAAATCCTCTCTCACCAAGATTAGTCTCACCGTACCTCTCACAGAGGTCACTTGTCTGGCCAAACGGTTTGATGAAAGGGGGTGGATACTCATTTTTTGATACCGAAGGAAAATGTTCTACCAAAAATGTTTGATGAAGGAAAATGTTTCTATCGAAAAGCTAATACATTTTACACTAGCAATTTGATATACCCACCTTTTGTATCCGCATATTACTTTCCTTTGGCACACACCTTACTTTCCTTTGCAAATGCACATAATTTGCATCATTATTTGTTTTGGAGGGATAATAATTGATATTATTGTTTTATAAAAGAAATTATTTCTGAAAGGAAAATAAATAACATCATTACTTGATGGAAGAAAAATTAAATATGTGTCTATGACATGCACTACCGGATTTCGGCTATTTGACGTGTGCCGAAGGCACACGGCGAAGGCCAGAAAGCACACGGCATATAAGTTCGTCGTGCACGGCCCACGGCGAATGCTCGACGGCGACTAGCCGCGACGGCAAATCCCACTTCGTCGTGTGCCTTTTATCGGGCACACGACAAAGAAGTTTGCCGTGTGTTAGAGGAGCCACACGGCAAATTAAAGTCATTGACGGCGGGGCCGCGGTGGGGACGGTGACGGCACGAGGATGAGAGCGCCGGTTCACTACTTCGCCGTGTGCCAGGATCTGAGGCACACAGCAAAGATTTAAACTTCGCCGTGTGCCAGAGCCTGCGGCACATGGGAAAGTTCCAATCTTTGCTGTGTACAAGTGCTCGAGGCACACGGCGAAGTCAGGTAACTTTGTCGTGTGTCACACTGGCACACGGCGAAGTTTTGTGCAGGAAAGGTCAATATGGTCACTTTGCCGTGTGCCAGGATCCAGGCACACGGCAAAGTGACCATACAGAATTTAATTTTTTTTGTATTTCAACGTATAAATGACCCACACAGACAAATATCACATTTATCATAACAAATGGCATAGGCACCATATATATATATAGCATAATAAAGTTCACAGACAGTTGATATATATGAATTCATGTCGTCTGAGCTCAAATTCTCAATCCAAAGTAACAAATACACAAGTTCACACACCGAAAGACTAGAAGTAGCTCGATTTCACAGATACAAATTTATCTTCTACGACGGAGGTTGGTCGAACGGCGGAGGGCCTGACGGAGGAGGGCCGAACTGAGGAGGGGCAAATGGTGGAGGCCCGAAAGGCGGTGCGAACGGCTGCTATCCGGGGAATGTCGGTGACATCCCCAGCGACAACTCAAGCGTATTCGACGCTGCCGATTGATTCTGCAAAACAAAGTATATATTGTATTTAGGACAATAATCAAGTTTGATGAAGTTATAATCTAAAACATTTCGAATTTCTTAGAATTGTATAAGTGGCCCTAAATCTCTACGTTATTTAAACTGCAATCTAAACATTCAAAATTGTATCGAAGTACCTACATTTTGTAAACTACAATCTCTAGGTCAAAGTGAGTCTAAGTCTGTACATTCTCTAGGTCTCTAATATTTGAAATAAAAGAACCAAGGTTGTCAAGTTGCTCACAGGAGGAGTTGACGGAGCCGGAGCTGGAATCAGCGGGAACACCATCGGAGGTAGTTGTTGACCCATCTGAACCGAAAGACCTTGAATGAAGGAGTACATCTGGGCCATCTGCTGCTGAACCTCGGCCTGTGCCCTCCTCATCTCCTCCTCGCGTAACCTCCTCTCCTCAGCTATTGCCGTCTCGTGTGCTGCTGCTTGCGCCGCCATCTGGGCCTACATAATATTTTTTTGATTGCAATGTTACAATGGAAACTATATTTATATACATATTGACTGAACGATGAATAAATCAGAATTTACCTCAAATTCCTGTACTCGGAGCTCTGCCACTGATAGCCTTGGGCGTATGGGCGGGCCACTGTCCGTGGTCCTAGCTTGAACCTGGGCAAGAGTGGGGGTAGAGGCCGTGTCCAGGGTGCCCTCGCCTATAAAGTACCAGTCATGCTTCTTCTCTCCTCCCACCTTCATGATGAGCTCTCCGCCAAGGTCATGGGCACTCGGATCGCAGTCGGGCCCATGGACCTGCCTTCCCGCCTCTATGTACATATTGATGCGGGCGTGGACGGAGGGATTAGAGTACGCCGAGGGCAGATCGTCCGGGTTGTAGGTGACCTCGGACGCCTTGCCCTTGTGAGCCAAAGCCCATCCCATGAACTGGGAGCACTCAGCGCCTGAATGTGATGAGAACTGCAAAACAAAACGTTGTTTACAAATTATGCATAATTGAGGGTTAGATTAATTAAATGAATATTCATACCCATCTAGCTCTGTATTCCTCGTTGGTAAGGCTTCTTTGATGATGTGCTGGCCCTGGCATAAGCAAATGCCGCTCTCGACCAGCGTTGTGCACGGCCTCCCACTGGGGTGTGAACCACTTGTCAACGATGCGTTCCCAGCACATCGAATCATTACGGCACCACCACACAGGTACCTACACGTGATAAAGTGAATAACATATGAAAAGTGAAATATAAGTAACACACTTAATTTATGTATAATTGTAAATTTACCTGTAAGTACTGCTCCTGGGTCAGCTTCATATTTCTTGCAACTTCTTTTTTGATCTTCTACGTAAGGAACATAGCACTGTAGTTTATGACGCACTGGACTTGCGCCTCGTAGTGCATATCCTTTACAAGCTTGATGCATCGGTTGTGAGACGTAATCGACACGCGTTCCTCGTATCCCTCGTCACACCTGTAGAAATCCTGCATATAACCACGATATATCTAGTAATTTTAGAAAATATGTCAAATGAATGTGTTGTATTAAGGATTGTATTGCGTGAAATACTTACCCACAGTTCGGCCTTGACCCGCTCTGCCTTGTTCTCGAAGCACCTGCCATCCCGATTGAGCTGATCGGGGGTGTGGGCATAGTGCTCCCACGTCCAGGCTGGCTCGTACCTTCCACCAATGTGGACTAGGCCTGGAAAGTGATCCCTGCACAAAGTGCCCAGGATGCCGTTGACCTTGTGCTTGTGAGCACCTCCACTGAGTTTTTGCCAATTCCTGCCAAAAGTCATTTAAGATAAAATATTAGTAGTGGTAACATTTAAAGTTGATTGTGATTTTCAAGTGATGAAATAAAAAATAGTGATAACTTCTAAATTTACTTACCATGGACCAGAGGGTCGAATCAACGGCCGTAGGACAAGAGGAATCGGCCTGTCCGGGGGTCGCGAGCAACAAGACAGGCAGTGTAGTAGAGTCCTCCTCTGTCGCCACCTCCTCCTCTTCACCCCCCCACCACCAGACGACTCCGCGAAAGCTATGGTGTCATCCTCCTTCTCCTCCTCCTCCTCCTCCTCCTCCTCCTCCGGCTCGTACTGCTGCTCCTCCTCCTCAGCACGCCGCCGTGGTCGACCCCTCCCTCGACCCTTGGGGCCACTATTTCCTCGACCCCTAACGACGGACCCCTCAGCTTGTTGGGACCCCTAGGATCCTTGGGATCTTGGCATCAATCTTCTAAACATGGACGCGCACGCTCGCTAAAGGCCGCCACCAACCATCTTTGTTCAATCACCTGCAATAAAAAATAATAAACCAATCAGTACATATAAACATAACGTAATTATAAAGAGAAGCACAATAAACTTGACATAATAAGAAAATGACATGATATTACAACTAATAATTGAATCAGTACATACATTTATTAGAAATAATCATCGTGGTCGGGATTAGCTGGATCATAAGTCTCGTCATCACTATCATGCATGTCGAGATAGTCTGGCCCGTGCTCCAT
This sequence comes from Panicum virgatum, assembly GCF_016808335.1. NCBI lineage: Eukaryota > Viridiplantae > Streptophyta > Magnoliopsida > Poales > Poaceae > Panicum > Panicum virgatum. Next base: position 43,716,915 of record NC_053146.1, on the reverse strand, counting down.
AGGAGCAATGTCAGTATCAACCCCTAATTGTAATTGCTCAAGTAATTCTAAGTCTTTGGCATTATAAACCTCATCTCCAGCGTCCTCGTCCTCATCCATTTCATCATCGTCTACTTCTACTCCAATCAATCCGGTTAAGTCTATCTCAAAACGGCCTTGTAACCCATTTTCTTGAAAGAATTCGCCATCATATGTATTGGGGTCTATGTTGTAGTCTTCATTGTTTGGGACAGGTAGTTTACCATGTGGTGATACCTGGTACGCAACGTCCCAACCCCTAAGACGGGCATCGGTTTCGTACGGGTATGAGAGATAATAAACTTGTGTGGCTTGTTGAGCCATAATATATACATCTTCTCCTGGATAGATGGATGACTGCTGAATTTCGACTAGTCCAAGACTAGGGCTCCTTCACACTTCATTAGGATCAAACCAATGGCATTTGAATATGACAGGTTTAAGAGGTTTGCAACCACGAAATGTTAGTTCGTATATTTCTTCAACTCTTCCATAATACTCGACCGCATCACTGGCTGCCGTACAAACTCCGGCATTTGTGGTTCTTCGATTGGGCCGACTCTGCTCGTGCCTTTTGGTGTGAAAGCGAAATCCATTCATGTCATAGCTGGAGTATGACATGACCCTATAGGCACAACCATCAGCAACCTGCCTCAACTCGGGAGTCATATACACATCGTTTTGACCCTGCATTTTGAAGCAGGATAGGTCGTTGTATTATTCGCAGAACTTGTAAGATGAAACAAAAAGTATGAGATACAGAATGATCAGACCTTTTGCTTGAACCAGGAAATCAAATTGGGCGATCCACGTCCTACACCGTTTTTAAGAAGGGTATCAATTTGTTGCGGGGTCGCTGCCCTTCTTCCCCGCCAGAATTGATGAGTAAATTCTTTGTACGCACGAGAACAAAATCGAGGGGGTTGGATGCAGAATTTTGACGATACGCTACAAATAATAGAGAACTAGTTTGTTGAGAACTTACTCAATGTATGGCTCCATTTCGGAAAGATTGGTCAACACATACATCATGATAGTGCGCCACTCTTCATGTTGCAAGGTCTTAGGAGTCGCACCACGTGCACTTCCGAGTTGCCCTCTAAAGAGGCTGAGGTTCGTTTCATTTTTGTCGGCATTGTAACGAGGGGGTGGATTATGCACGTTAGGCAGGGTCTCTGCATAGTATTTGGTCGTGAAGTTTGACACCTGTAGCGAAAATGGCCTCTCATGCCATATTTCAATATAATATTTTGGCGATTGATGACACACACAACACTTGGACTAATGTGATTGTTAAGATGACTATTCTCAGGCTTTTAGGTTCAAGTGATGACAAAGAAAAGAGAGGCGTAGCAAGGCCCGAAGGGCCACCCCTACGGGGGTTCCGCTCTTCGATCCAAGGGACAAGAATTGAGGCATTTTGCTATCATCGGTTAAACCGACATAGGGCAAAATGAACTCATCGGTGCAATCACAGAGAAGGTCTGCGGGCTAGGGTTTTACACCGGATGAACCGACGCTACAAAAGTTATATACGTCGGTGCATTGGCAGATGAAGACCGAGGAAAATACCTACACTGGTTGAACCGACGTTGCATCGGTCAATTGCATCGGTTCAGTTGTTTAGAGAGGTGGTTTTTGGAGGAACGTGAAGAAGTTACACTCACCGGTTAAACCGACGCTAATATTACATACACCGGTTGATTACATCGGTTAAACCGGCGATACACCAGTTGATTGATAACGGCTAGTTTTTCAATTAGCAGTTTACATACACCGGTTGAACCGATGATGGCTTTTGGGGTATGTCGGATTAACCGGCGGTACGCAGTTTTCTGGCAGCTTTTCTCCAACGGCTATATTTGCTTATGCTGCCTATATATACCCCCAAGGCCGGGTCATTTGAGAGTGCTGGAGTTCAAGGAAGTATACAAGATCTAAAGATCATCTCCAACCACCGTAGAGCTTCATTGTACATCATATAGGCTTAAGCACACTTGTGAGAGTGCTTAGTGCTTGTTTTGGCTTAGTTCTTGAGAGAACTAGCTTGAGAGAAAGCCTTGCTGCGGCAAGCACCTTGTGTACTCGTCGTGTGACCCTCCGACTTAGTGTGGAGTGGCAACGACACTTTGTGCGGGGAAGGAGGCCCCTACTTGGTGTTAAAGCTCCAAGATAGTGAAGACGGTGCCGTGGTGATGCTTCGAGATAGACGGTGGCGGTGACCTCGTCTTTGTGACTTGGCGTCACTTAGCCTTTGCTTGTCGGGAGCCTTGGAGGCGTGGCAAGACGGTGATCAAGCGAAGAGACTCGGCATCACACTTGTTCGTGTTGGACAAGTGGCCGTGGACGTAGGGAGGGACTTTGGTGTCCTAACCGAACCACGTTAAATCGTGTGTCTTGGTGTCTTCACGGGAGTTTGCATATCCTCTCCCTTACCGCTTTACTTACCGCATTACATTTCCGCATTTACTCTTTCTTGCTTGCCTTTACTTTCCTAGTTAGTTTGATTAGGATTGGCTATAGGTTGCAAGTCTTTTGGGGTAAGTAGAGGGTAGCATAGATAAACCTTAGTCATAACTAGCATGTGTAGGGCGTGTTAGGTTTATCTTATGCAATTAGATTGAGCCCTAGGTTAAAAAGCGATTAGCGACCCTATTCACCCCCTCCCCCTCTAGGGTCGGACACCCCGGTGATCCTTACAACACCCCCTCAGCACAATATGCCTCTGCAATGGAAGCTTCAATTTTGCATTTATTTTTACATTTGGTTCGAAGAACCTTTTGTTGTCTCTCAATTGCATAGTACCAGCGGCCCTGCACAGGCCCCCCCCATTCGTGCCTCATACAGAAGGTGCAAAATCATATGCTGCATGGGATTGAAAAAGCCTGGTGGAAAGATTTTCACCAATTTACAAAGCAATACAGGAGCCAATTGTTCCATTTCTGCAACTATAGTCCGAGATAACTCCTTAGCACAAAGGATGCAGAAGAAATTGCTTATCTCTGCCATCAATCGCCACACGTTGTCAGGGAAATAGCCTCGCACCATCACTGGAAGAAGCCGCTCAATCCATATATGGTAATCATGACTCTTGAGCCCATTGATTCGCATTGTAGTTAAGTTCAGCCCCTCCTTAGATTCGCTGCATACCCATCGGGAAACATTAAAGTTTGAAACCATTCTATTACTTCCTTCCTCTGGAGCTTCGTTAGGACGAATTCGGCTGGAGGCTTTTTCCATTTCTTCCCGTCTCTGGGTGGCGGAATGTTGAGTTTTGGTCTATTGCATAACCTAGCTTGATCCACTCTAGCCTTAACGTTATCTTTTGTCTTATCAGAAATGTTCATTACTGTACCAAAGAGTGCCTCTCCGATATTTTTCTCCGTGTGCATCATATCAATATTGTGTGGAAGCAAAAGATCATCCATATAGGGATGCCTCCACAAACCTGACTTCTGAGTCCAGACATGTTCCACACCATATCCCTCAAAGCCACTTTCTTTCTTGACCCTGAGCGCATCTAACTGCGCACGAATCGCGACACCAGTCAACATCTGGGGTGGAGGGTCTTCAACCACGACACCTTTTGTAAAGTTTCTGATGTCGCGTCTGAATGGATGGTCAAGAGGGAGAAATTATCAGTGCAAATCAAACGAAGAATACTTGCCACCCTTTGCCAACCATAAGAACTTGAGAGCTGCCTTGCATACTGGGCATGGAAACTTTCCGTAGACACACCAGCCGCAGAATAGACCATATGCTGGCAAGTCATGCAGGGAGTACATGTACCACACCCGCATAACGGAATAAATCATCAACCAGAGGCTCCATGTACACACACATATTATCTCCCGGGTATCTAGGGATTATCAACGATAGGAATATGTTCTGTCGTTGAAACATGACTCCAGGGGGAAGATTGAGGGGGATAACAAACACGGGCCAACAAGTGTATGGGGCAGCCGCCATTCCATAGGGATTAAACCCATTGTTGTCAGTGCAACACGTACATTATGAGAATCCCCAGCTTTCTCACTATGACGTCTGTCAAAATACTTCCATGCTTCAGCATCGGCTGGATGTACCATGTTCTCAAGACAGTATCGTTTGTCTTCTTTGTGCCATGTCATCTGTTTAGCGGATTCCTCGGTCATGTAAAGCCGTTGGATCTTCGGTATGAACAGAAGGTACAGTAGGATTTTCACGGGGATCTCGAGTTGCCTCTTCTGACCATCACCTGAGTTGACCTCCAGATATCTAGATGATTTACATTTAGGGCAGTACTTTGCATTTGTATGGTCCTTCCTAAACAAGATGCATCCATTCGAACAAGCATGTATCTGCTCGTAAGGCATCTTAAGTGCACGAAGTAGTTTTTGTGCCTCATACAAGTTGCGTGGCAAATTGTGACCAGCCGGAAGCAGGCTGCCAAAAATTGTCAACAAATCATCAAAGCCATCTCGACTGATGCCAAGCTGCCACTTTAGGGCCATTAGACGTCCGATGGCGTCCAGTTGAGAAACATCAGTATGACCGTGAAATGGTTTTTGTGCCGAAGACAATATGTCGTAATAGGCCTTCGCGGTTGCCTCTGGTGGATCCTCCCTAACCTAGCTAGGTCCTTCATCGAACTGTGCTTGATGAAAATCATCCAACATGTCTCCGCACCCAGCATCAGCATCATAATTCTCGATACGTTGTCTCACGACCTCGTCTCTCGCACGATGGGCTTCACCATGACAGATCCACTTGGTATAGTTTGCCACAAACCCATTGGTGCAAATGTGTTTACCCATATTGAACTGTGATTGCAATATCTTGTTTGCACACTGACGGCAAGGACACGGAGCTTTACTTTGTCCTTGCTCAAAAGCTTTTTTTAGAAAATCTTCAACCTTCTGAACGAATTCATCCATCCAGTCACGTTTACCGAACCAGCCCGTGTACATCCACTCACGGTCATCCATTCTAGTTTTAGCAAATTACCGAGACATATAAATCAACTGCATCTATAAGATATCTATCATGCTCTAATGCTCGAGGAACAACAGGGAGGCGATGCCGAAACTATCTCGAATCGGAGCAGACCATGCAAACTAAACCCATCTACACATACTCGGGCTATCCAAAAAACATGGATAATTCAAAACAGATACGATCATACATATGCAAAGATATGTATATTTCCAACCATATCTCTTTCGAACGGGAGACGTCTAACTAGGTTTCGAGATCTACAAATATAATACGAATTGAGGGTTGAATATGGCTCTCACCTTGCTGTGGCGGAGGAAGGTGGCGGGAACCAAGTGGTGGTGACCGATTCCTGCAAAAAAAACAATATAGTGTTAGAGAATAATTTTACCAGCACCTCCCCTGGCACAGTGAGGTTCCCAAAACCAACGGCACGATAACAATCATGATTCCAAAAATAATATATTCGAATTTTGCCTCAGATATGTTGCATTTCCTTTGACCTTGAGCTTGAAGGAAAAGAAACATCACCGGTTGTGGCAAAAAGAGGTTCATAGCAGTCATGAAACCATGTGAGACACACAGCCCAATCATCTTATGATCATAACTGAATTGTTGTTTGGACATGGATGTCTCACATGATTTGATGACGACCATAAAAATTTAAAGTGTACAACAGAAGCTCAAGGTCAACATATGTTACCCAACAAAAAAACTGGGTACAAATTGATATCTTCACAGGCATTGACATAAAATTATTTATCGTGTCTATAAAAAACTAAAATCACAAGCATTTATCACTAATTTGTATCTATATTTGTTTCAAAATCATGTCTAAAGAGCTAACATCACTATTATTCTAAAACTAATTTCATGTCATCACATGCTACTAAAAAAACAATTGACACTCACCCAATGCGCGAGTGACGCGTGCCGGTGGGCAGCGGGACAACGAGCTGGGGTTCGTCCTTGTACTCCCTCTGCCGGCGCGGTGCCCTCCTCCTCGGACGCCGGCACGGTGACCTCGTCCTTCTTGGACGCCGGCGCGGTGCCCTCCTTCTCTCCCTCTCCCTCTCACACTCCTCTTCCTCCTCCTCCTCCTCCTCCTCCTCCTCCTCTCCCTCTCCCTCCCCCTCTCCTCCTCCTCCTCGCTTGGCGCAGAGAACCGAAGATGACGGCGCCGGATGAACGAGGGGGCAGCGCGGGCCTGGTGGCGCCAATCGGGGCGGGGTCGGGGTCGGAGCAGGCCGGCCGCGCGACGGCAGCTTCGGCCGGGCTAGGCGTGCGGAGGAGGAGGGCGCGGCGGCGGACGGCGGGGGGGGGGGGTGGCGTGGGGGCGGACGGGGTCGGGCGGCGCCGGTCGGCCTCGGCACGCGGAGGAGGAGGGGGCGGCTGCGGCCACGGGTGGCGGGGGCAGCCGGGCTCGGCGGGCGGGTCGGCCTGACGCCGCCGACCGGGCTAGGCGCGCAGAGGAGGAGGGCGCGGTGGCGGCGGTGGACGGCGGTGGCGGGGTGGGGGCGTCCGTGACCTAGGCGGGCTGGTGAGGCTGTGTGGGCGCGTGGGTGACGCGCGGGGCGGGGCGCGCCGCGGTTAAGTCCTGAGCATAACTTCGCCGTGTGCCAAGATCTACGCCACTTTCAGTCTGGGCACACGGCGAATAAATTTTCATCATTTCATGTGCATAAGTTTGATAATAAACTTTTCAAAAAAACACTAAATCTAAACACTAAAATTTTTTATATGGCCTCAATAAGTTTGATGAGTTTTTTACTAATTCCATTCTATTGTTTCATGTCATTATTAATCACATTTTACTTATGCCAATTATAATAGTTTATTTGCAATTAAAACATTAAAAATACCAAATGGACCTGGAAAAATTTGAAACTTCAACATGAAGTAATCATTATCGCATATTATCTATAGAAAAAGTTTGAATGTCATACTCAAATTTTTCTATCATGACATGTACAAATCTAACCTCATCCTCTTCTTCTTTCTGAAACTTCTTCGGGAAACTCTCAATTTGTAAGCATCATCGTGACAAAATGTTCATATCGTTCTCAAATTTTTACCATACATTCCGCATATGATAGCATGAAGTTCCGGCAAATCTCATAATTTTCTGACGTCGTTCTAATTTTACATAATTTAAACACTATTTGCCACCACGATCGTCGTAATGTTTCATTACCACAATCTTTGAAATTTTATTTCAAATACTAGTTAAGGTTTTACACTAAAGTCAATATCATGAAAATCATTTTTACAAAAAAATTTCTATTATTTAATGCACTTTTCATTAAAAAACGATTTATACGACAAAAAACATCTAAATGAAATAAATTAGTTAAATAAAACTAACAATTCTATAAAAATATCACATTCAAACATAGAGTACCAAATAATATATGGACAATGTAGAAAAAATTTTAGAGGAAAAATTAAAACATTTTAAATAGATTTGCCGTGTGCTGAAGGGAGGCACACAACAAAGGTTGGTTTTTGCCGTGTGCTGGGTGAGGCACACAACAAAGGGAGCTGTTCGCCGTGTGCCTTTCTGGGCACACGACAAACGCTGACATCCATCAGGCACGCCTCACGGCGCAGCAACTTCGCTATGTGCCTGGCACGCGACACACGGCGAAAAGAAGGCTTTGCCGTGTGCCACGTATAGGCACACGACAAAAAAGGATCTCCGTCACGGGGTGTAACGGCACCGGACGGCATGAGCACGTGCCTGTCATGTGCTGAGCCTTTGCCATGTGTCTGGTAGTCGGCACACGCTGAAGAGTGAGGTTTGCCGAGTGTTTTCTCTTTGCCGTGTGTTTTCTTTGAGGCACACGGCAACTAGTGTCTTTACCGTATGCACGAAAAAAAAGTACACGGCAAAGATTTTGGCACACGGGATATTCGCGTTTTCCGGTAGTGATGTACATCTCCACTGGTAACAAAAACAATTGGCCGAGTACAAGGATGCTGTTTTGTCGCACTGCTAAGTACTAATAATCATCTAAATGACTAATATGTCGTGTCTTAACGAGTAACCTAAAAATATGTATTAATACAACGTTCACCCACGGCAAGTAAAAAAAACTAATAATACATAGTTGCTATTTTTCCTCCTTTTTCTAAATTTTCTAGCACATTGCAGTCTTCTTACTAGTCTTGAAACACGTGTAACCAACTTTTACTGTATATAGAATAAATGCGAAAGAAAACTGAACCACCAATAATATAATGGAAGACGCAAACGTAGTCATAATATGGATTTGGTTGGATTCTTGATAGGCAAAGCTATAAAGAGCCTTGACCAACCTGAGGAACTTTGGATATTCTTGTGTGCCTTGGGATGATTAGGACTATGATCAGATTGTACAAATTGCTAGCCAATGTCTTCAACACACGTCAAACAAAGAAAACTACGGATCTATCGGACCTAACAAAACCACCATAAAGCTAAAAAATTCTTCAACACATCTTAGCAGCAGTTAATTACTCCTTGTAGTGCCGACAGTTACTCCATCGAGTATCTTTATCATGGCTACGAAAGGGACCCACACTTCGTGCCTACTTCTGTTGAAGCTAAAACAAAAATTCTTGTACACAAAGCTAAAAACATTGTTCCGGACGCATAGAATCACTCATCCAGGTTTGCTTAGTCCAAGTGAAAAGGTGGGACATATGACAACGAATGCTAAAAAACGATTTGTATAAACTCCTTTTTTTTCTAGGATGGGTCGAAATGTTACCTGCTCCTATAAAGGTAGCAAGGTTGCTGTAGCACTTGACTTCCCCATGTAAATGAATTTTCAAGAACGGGTGATACCCTCACTAGCCCCTGAAAATTAGTACCATCAGCAGCGTGTGGGTGAGCGCCACGACTATGGTTTTGGGCACGGCTTTGGCTGGCCTGGCACGGCGGCGGCGTCCAGGAGGTGCAACTGGGGCCCCGGCCAGCGGAGCTGGTCGTGCGATGGTGGGGTGCGGCTTAGGCGATACATTTTTTGTTTTGTTAAATTAATTTCTAAGAGCAGGTGAGAAGGAGACTCGGTGACCCGCCCTTGCAAAATGGATTTCCAGGGCAGGAGGGTAGTGCGGTTGACCCGTCTCTAAAAATAATTTTTCAGAGGAGAGCATGTCAACCGTTCCTACAAATAACATTTTTAGCTACGAAAAATAGGGGTGAATACTGCACACGCCGCTAAAGATGGGTCTTCAACCGCTCCTACAAACGCTTTTTCTGAACATATCTATCCCAAAATAAGTGTAGTTTTAGCAAAATTCAGACATATTATTCATCCAATGAAATGGCTTTGCTACCTTAATTACTTCTAGCAATTGTGATTGAAAATCATGTTATTTATTTTGTTTTCTGGATTCTCAATGAATACATATGCATTGGAAATAGAAAAGTAATATATACTAAAAATTTCATTGGTTCTATGTGTTTTTCTATATAATATTTTTTTGTACTTAATATTGCTTTAATTAGATGGATTTAAGTCTTGTCCAATGGCAAGAGCTAGCTGCTAGCTCTGAGCTAGCAACTGCTCAGATGAATAGACTGTCTTGAATACCATGCATTAAGAGAGAAGTGCATCGAAAAGCGTTACAAGCTATCTCTTCACTCCAAGCTAGCTCTTCACTTTTGCTACTGTTTATCAAGTAAAATTCCACTACTATTTTTCCAGCTTAGAGCTACCCTTTGGAGGAGGACGTATTACAAGCTAAAATAACACTTTTTGTAGAATAAAGTTTGAATATTGAAACAACATTTTTTTTTTGGGACGGAGAGAGTAAATGGTAATGCATGTTATTTTATTTCTTGGTTATTTATTTGCACTAGCAACAACAAATTCAATCGTATATATATTATCACTGTGACAAGTGCCGTGCATAGGACGATTGAAGTCTAAGAAATACATGAATCTTTTTTTTATTTTAAACATACACATCACTTCGCACCCCAATTAAAACAAGCTCAGTGGAAAGATAAGCACACTCAGATGATTTATCGCCGATGCATGCTGGCTCAAACAAAAGCGTTGATGAGATGGATAAGCATTACCAAAGGGATCAGCTTAACCGATTAAACAAACAACGCACCGAATGAAAAGTTGTTGGGTATTTCCTGGCTTCGCTAATATTAGAACTGCTTGTCCCATATCGATCTGCACGTCGTTAAAGTAGCCAGCAACTGGCCGGCCAAACATATATTTAATAATAACAACTCTTCTTGTTGTACAATGCAACATACACATGAGATTAGGAGTATATATATATATATATAAAAACAAAAAGAATATATGTGAACATATGCATGGGGTGGGCATCCTTTTTGTGTCGGCCCGCATCTTGTTTCGTGTTTGCAGTAACTTTCAGACACTTGGTCTCGTTTGGTTTGCAGCATGTTAGTGAATAGTGACAGTTTGACTGCTAATTACGGTGTCAAACAAAATCAGTTTACAAAACTAACTTCAGAACCCCCGCGCTAATGACCCTGAAGAATCTAATGAGGCTGTTGGCCGTGCGATTAGAGGATGGTACTATAGTATCACTGTAGCAAATTATAGATTAATTATCGTCATTAGATTCGTCGCGAAAAAATACATCCATCTCTGAAAAGATTTTACAAATAGATTTTATTTAGTTTTTCATACGGAGACTAGAACAGGCGCGCTAGAATCCTAGCGCGCCTCACCAAACAAGTAGGAAGCGAGTAAGAAAGATACGTGTTGACGTTGACTGACGACACACACGTGGCTCCGTGTGGCAGCTTGCGTGGTCCGTGCATTATGTTAGCTTTTGATTATACTAGCTAGCACAACAACCAGAGGCATCTTTTCTCTAGGGATAATGTTGAGATCACGAATGGGTCATACAAAAAAAAACTATAAAAAGTTTGTGTGTGTGTGTGAGCATCGCTAGCTAACTCATACAAAACCTTTGGCGACAACTATATATATTTATATTTGTATTTATCAGTCAGGTGTTCCGATCGAGTAGTCTCTCCCTGTGAAATCAAGAGATGACAAGAAAATGATGACACAAGTAAAGGTGGAGAAGCCACCGCTATATGCTAAAAATTCTTAGCCTGCTGGCATGGACCACTAGCTCGTTGCCAACACTGACTTATTTCCATGGCGCGGCCGCCCGCCCGCATATATTGTTCAATTTATCATGTGTTTTCCGAGCCCACAATGCACACATGGTCGCTCCCATGCATCCATTGTTAGATTAGGTGGCCTTTTGTGCATCTTTGAGCACTACAACCAAAAACCAGCCGTGTGTGCCCTTCCCACATTCACACTCACTCATCTCCTTCCTTCTCGCAACAGTAAGCGCACGATCTGCTGGCACACCCATCCGCATTACGTGACGGGACCAAAAGCCGGCCGGGTTCATTTGCGGCCAAAGTAATTCCAAGCAAAGCATTTTTGTTAGGTGGTGTGCGTGTGTGGTCTTGTTGAGAAGAACATGGATGTCTCTGGCCGACATACGGGTCTCCAATGAACTCCACAGCTCGCGAACGGCGCGGCGTACAGGTTCAATGAACTTTGGCCACATGGGCAGCAACACCTCTCCCGGATTGGATTGGGTGGCCGCCTGATCTGCTTTCGATTCATGTGTAACAAGCTGCAGTAGCTAGTGCTGCTGCTGCTGCTGCTGCTGCTCATGCTCTAGCTCTCGCCATTCCTGCGGCGGCTTGGCTTCGAGAAGCACGCGCCCATGATTAGCCGCCTGCCTGAACAAGGCTGCAGTAGCTAGATTCCCGCAGGAAATGCTAGCTTCTCCGAGAAGAAGAAAAGGAACCCCACGTTCATCACATCCATTATCCATACAAAATGAAAATATATACTCCCAATGATTTACTTGAATCGATCCTTTTAGGATTCGTTCGGCACTGTGGCGGTTTTATTTCCAAAAGCACGTACCTGCAGGGACGATGTGCTTGCTACATCCGATTCAGAATGAGCTGAAGGTATTTGTCCTCCTTTTTTCAGGAGACTCCAATCAATGTTCTAGAACAGGAAAGAATTCTTGCAGCATGAACCCATTGGGATGTATGTAGTGTGAACGGACATACCGGCCGGATCAAATCGGAATGATGCCGATGGAGTCCACAAGAATCCGAACCCATGATTGCCAAAATCCAGCAACTTGGAGGAGAACGCCCTCTGCCTGCCTTATCCATCCATCCATCCATCCATCCATCCAGTGCTGGGCTCCGGATGCTGCTGCCCATCGCGCACTAAAAGTCAGCAGGGATGATTCACCATCCACACCGCATGCTCCAAATCTCTCTCGGCTCTAATGGAGGTCTACGTGGACGCTTCGCACACAACCACATCCTACCCTACTAGCTACTCAAAAAATCCTTTTTATCGCGCACAGTTTGCTCTCGTCTTCTTTTGGGAGGATTCTTCATCACATTGTCACTCAACACAGTGGCTCTCAGCTCCCCAACATGGGCCAAGAATTGTAGAAAACTAAAGGCAATCAGCTTGCTCACTGAGGATGGCTCCTGACTGGGGTTGGGATGATTGATTGGTGATAAAGTGCTGATCATGAGTGCAATATCTCAGTTTTTTTCCCCCGCCGGGGAAAGGTGAATTTGGCGGCATAGTGTAAAGTTTCAGTGATCCCACTTTATACCAACTAGTTACGGCCTGAAAAAGGTTGCTCCAACTAGACTACCAGTCTTTTAATTTCTGTTTCATCAGCAGATTTTACACCTTTCAACTTTTTACCTTCGCAGTGGCCAATTGGCCACGCCAGGTGCAAGTCGTTATCTCTGTGACTGACCAACAAGAAGCTGCTGGCGCTGGTATTTCACTCAATCAGCAAGCATGAGGGGTCTCGATCCCTTGTGCCGTGAAAAGAAAAACTTTTACTCTTTCACAAAAAAAAAGAAAAACTTTTACTCGAGGGCGCCGTTTCGTGAGCTTGAGAGGCCAGGATCAAAAACATCTGCGTGGTGGATTCACCTACTGCGTGCAAGATGCCACCAAGATGCAGAAATCATTGTGGGTTATTTTAGGACAAGAAAAAAAACAGAGAGAAGGCCCAGAGCAATTTCAATTTGGGCCTCCGCTTGCCGAATCAATACAGCCCATTTCATCAGCCATGCATTCGCCGCAACAGGATTGACAAGCGATCCAAAAAGCCCAGCAGGCCACACTTGATTTTGCCCCTAAATAATCCACACCTCCTTACAAAGTACAAACACAACACTAACAACACGTCGCTTGAACACTACACGCAACCAGCAAACAAAATACACTACCAGCAGTAGCACAGTTACACTACACGTTGCCATCTGCACAGCTACCAGCAGCCACGTATACATTGCTGCGCTTATTTTTCTTGCTAGCTGCACACACACACACACACACATATATATATATGGACTGTGCAGATGGCAACGTGTAGTGTAGCTGCATGATGACCGGTGCAGTGATCGTATTCATATGGATTGCACGCCCCTGGCCATGGCGTAGGCGGCGGCGGAGGCGAGCGCGCCGACGACGGTGGTCTGGACGGCGCTGAGGAAGGGGCGGTCGCCCGTGAAGCGGCCCTTGACGAAGCCGAAGAAGAGCAGCGCGGCGAGCGTGACGGCGACGGACACGGCCATGGCGCGCCCGGCGCGCGGCACGAACACGTAGGGGAGCAGCGGCACCAGCCCGCCGGCGACGTAGGAGAGCGCGATCGTGGCGGCGCTCACCAGCGCGCGCCGGGGCTCGGGCCTCTCCAGCCCCAGCTCGAACTTCATCATGAACTCCAGCCACGCCTTGGGGTTGCCGCGGAGGGAGGTCACCACGGGGCCGTACTCCGCGGGGCCCAGCCCGTACTTCGACAGGATGTCGGCGATCTCGGCGGCCTCTGCGAGCGAGATTGACGAGAGACGAGGCGGTCAGTGGCCGCAGTGGTTACTGTGAGATTGTGAAGCTGCGAGCGGAGCTCGCCGGCGGTGGCTTAGGCTTACCGACGTCAGGGACGGTGTCGATCTCCTCCTGCTCGCGCTGCAGCTCGCGGTTGTAGTGGTCCGCCTCGCTCTTCGCCGCCAGGTACCTGCCAACAGCACAAGGTCACTTCAACTGGGTAATTGGGCTCAAACTTCATTTGGGCTCAGTTTAGTACGTGCCGAGAAAATAATAGTTTCTTGGTGGGCTCGGGATCCGAGCTGCGTGTGTTGACAGAGAGAAAGGTTCTAGTTTGCCTCAAATATCTTTCTGGGTATTGTTCTCCGGCAAAAAAATGAATGACCTTTCTGTACTGTGTCTAACATTTTTATCTCTTTAGTCAGATGTCCAAACATGGTTGGATGTACTAATCCTAGAAAAAAATGGTTTGACGGTAACATTTATCACAAGGATTGTATCAGAAAAGCTAGAGATTACCTATTTAATAGATGAGAAAACCACACTTTAATTTCAACTGTTTCCCGATGTCAAAGAAGAATAGTTAAACTTTCAAGGAAATTCGTCGGCCGAAAAAGAGAGAGAGAGTGGGTGTGTTCTGATGAGGAAGTGGCAACATTGCAGGAAAAGGCCGGCCAGAAAACAAAAACATGAATGGAAGCGGACTGTAGTAAAAGTTCAAGAACCCATGCATGTCATGAATACCCATCGATCAGAAAATCTTTGCATGCATGAATACCCATGCTTAATTAACAGTTCTCCTCTTTGTCTTTCGAATTAGTTTCCCGTTTGAGCAGGGGGGGGGGGGCATGTACGGAAACAAAATTGGAAGGAGAACCAGTAGATGCATGAATCGACCTTTTGGGGGAAGGTACAATGGCAACGGAAGCCAAGATGAGCTCACGTTTGTTATGCATGTCGGATTGCTGACGACCGTGCCAGAGAAGAGGCCAATACTAAGTGGTTTGGAGGAAGGCGGCTTACCCTCCGAGCCCCATGGAGATGGCGCCGGCGGCGACCTCTGCGAGCCCCGCCGTGAGGACGAGCGCGGAGGAGGCGTTGGCGCCGGAGAGCCCCGCGGCGAGCGCGAAGGGCACGGTAAGGCCGTCGGAGACGCCGATGATGATGTCCCGGACCACCTCGCTGGCCGTGAAGTGCTTCTCGGTGTGCTCCTCCAGGAGCAGCCGCTGCTTCTCCTCGTCCTGCACGAACGTCTTGCTGCCGCCGTTCAGCGCCATCTCACTCTCACCTCAATGCAAACTCTCCCTCGAATGAAAATCTCCACACAAACCCGCTGGTGCTGCGAGGTTGGTGTGGGCGGCAGCGGTGTTTGTGCTGGGATGCTGCGAGGTTCTCAGTGCAGGCGATGCGGAATGGGCAGAGCTGGGAGGGGGATTTATAGGGTTAACACGGGCGGCGAAATGACCAGGTTGGACACGGGGTGGTTGCTGGCTTGCTGCAGTTTTTTTTTTCTTGGATCGGCAGCAGTGGCTTCAGAAAGGTCCGGTGTAAATGTCTGCTGGTTACTCCCTCTGCTTCTCCTCGGCCGATTGCACCACCTGATTTTCTATTTTCTCTGTCAGGTTTTGTATTACTTGCGTGATCATTGCATTGGGATCGGGATTATATCATACGTAATGGGAGTTCTCGCTGCTGCTGTGCTAGCACCGCGCGTTCTAGAATCATGACTATAGGTTTGTAATCGCTACCTTTGGAAAAACTAGAACTGGTTTGATTCTTTTTTTTTCTTTTTATTCAAAAATAGAAGAAAAAATCCAAAATTGAAGGGGAAGAAACATGTTCAGGATCCGAAGGTAAACAGCTACCCAACCTTGCTTGTTCTCTGTAAATTGGAGCTGGAAACTGCGGTGCTAGCTAGCTGACCGTGTGACAGAGTCCAGAAACGGTGCTGCGGAAGTCTACGCGGTCGGATGGGGATGCTCTCAGTCTCAACAAGCTAGGTTTTCGGCTCCGTCGTGTTACCGCTAGCTAGGTCGAACGAAGAGTGTGCTCGCCACACGCCGCGTGCCGGCCGCTATCCAGCTCGATCGTGGGGCGAATCAACATCTCTCCCCCAATGGAAAATATCGTGTGGAGTACTGAGCCTCACAAGGGACGGAGGAACAATGCTTCGAGCAGGCAGTCGTGTCCATCTCTTCGCCGCTTAAAGCTTCCGTCCTCTACTAACTTAATTAGGTTTTGGTCCATGGTGGATTAGCTAGCTAGCATGCGAACATTAAACCAGAGCAAAACCATGCCCGTCCAAGAAACTGCGGGCAGCCGGGGATGGACAGGCGGAGCTAGCCGCAGATGGCGCCGGCCGGGCCGGGACCGATCGGCGGCGCTCGGGCCTCGCGCCGGGCGGAGGAGCTGGGGACGCGTGGTCGCCGCCGCCGCGCCCCCCGGCGGCCGGCAGCGCCGTGTGGCCGCCACGAGCCGCGACGACAAAAGTGGCGGCCCCAGGGGTAGCCCGTGCCGCCCGTGATGTCAATGACAACGATGGCGGCCTGGCACCCGCGCCACGCGCGCGCCGTGCGGCGCACTAGCTGAGGCGAGCGGCCGGATCCCCAGCGGCAAGTTGCCAAGAGCAAGCGGCCGAGCTTCTCTCGGTTGGGAGAAGGACACGCCACACCGCGCAGGCCAGTGTTTCGAGCACACGGGGGGCGGTGAGACGAGTCAAAAAGGCTAGCTAGCTAGAGCCTAGAGGCAGCCGGAAATATTCCCGCTTGCCTCCACTGCTCCGTTGTATTACCGCTGCTGGTCTGCACTCGTTCCGTTCCAAAGTACATATCGTTTGATATTTCTAAAAACATATTTTTTTAAAACAAATTTAAATCTAAATACCCTCAGTTTCAAATTATTAGTTATTTTTATTTTTTTAGATACATTAATTTTACTATACATCTAGACAATAGACATGATATATGAAGAATGTTACTCTGGGTTAACCATCTCCCGGAAATGACGGTCTGGGCGATTTGGCGATCTGGCGGCGACGCCACCGACGACTCTGCAATCTAAGCCGCCCTGGTCATCCGGGGGTCTACTGCCGGTGTTCTACGTCGGGCAGAAGCTGGGTTCTCCCTAGCTATACCGCGACGGACTTCTTTCGGAGTTCTGGGCGCGGATTGGTTTCTTCTCGGTTCCGATCTGTTCAGGAAGTCCTGGTGCCTTACGCCAGGAGTCCAGGGTGTTCGGGATTTGGAGTCTCTTGGATTGCCGAGTTGTTACAACTTGGCTCCGCACTGTTCCTTTGCAATGTACCAGGTTCCAACATTAGGGTTCTATCCTTTGTGCTGCGACGTGGTTTGTGCGTGCTGTCGCTGCCTGCCCTAGCTATTTCTCCTTTGATCTGAGGTGGGGGGGGGGGGGGGGTGACAAGGGATTTCCAGTGAGGAAATTACCCACCTGAAGCCAAAGACGTTGTGAGTTAAACTAGGGTTGGGCGAGTGTGCATGGCGAGCCTGCAGCCGGAGAACGGGAAGATGGCTGCGTGTGTCAAGCCAAGCAACTCTCATACTGCTTCCAATGGTGTTCCAGGAGGGGATGCCACGATGGCTTCTAAGAAAGAGAAGGATCTCGATGAACGGAGATCGCAGGATGCTGCTAACGCGGACAGGCAGATTGTGCTGGTGCACAATCGTGAAGAGGAGAATGCGGATGAGGATGAGGAGTACACTTTTGAGGACGATGAGGAAGCGACGCAGATGCATCCTCGATGGATGGCAATCGCCATCTACTATTCTGGCAAAGCTTACTCGACCTGGGCCTTGTTCTTTGAGTTGAGTTCCCTCTGGGGCAAAAAAGAACCAATCCCTGTGAGAGAACTTGGGGACAACAGGTTCTTAGTGGAATTTGATTCAGAGAAATTATGGTGTCGGGTGATAGAAGGTGGGCCGTGGAAACACAAGAAGGACGCTGTGATCTTTGTCCCCTATGATGGGGTGCATTGTATGTCAGAGGTGGTGATTGATTCTATAGCACTTTGGGTAAGAATTTATGACATCCCAGTTTCGATGATTACTGATGGTTTTGCACGAGCTTTGGGTACGAAACTTGGCAGGGTAATTGAGGTGGGCAAGGCGATTCAGAACTACAAAAGGGTGAAGGTGGATTTTCCTTTGGCTAAACCCCTTAGGCAGATGATCGAGCAAAGGGTGAAAGGAAAACGTTCTATGGTATTCATGGTTAAGTATGAAAATATCCCACACTTTTGCTTTGGGTGTGGTAGAATTGGACATGCCCAGGAGGAGTGCCCAGACGAGGGGCATACTAGGGGTGGCGTTCTTTTTGGTAAAGAACTGAGGTGCTCTCCATAGAAAATAGGGACGGGCAGGAGTATGACTATTCCTGCGGTGGCTTCAGGAGTTAGATGTGCATTGAACTTTAGTGGCGATCAGCATAGGCGGATGATGGCAGCTGCATATTCTTCAAACAGCCGCAAAATTAAAGCAGGGAGCATCTAGCCACAAGAGGAATTTCAGGGATAGGGACTTGCCGGTGTCACCTTCTGCAAAAGACACACATGTTAGCGAAGTCCCGAAAGAATTGGTTGATGGGGTTAAAAATATGGCTGTGGATCCAATGGTCCCTGACTTGAACGATGATACACTTTTGCATGAACCAGGGAAGGTGTCGGGCCTAGACTCATATATGGGTTCGAGTGATATGTCAGGTGGTGTTCCGCTGGAGTCAGAGGTCTCTGATCACCCAACTATGTCGGCTAGACTGGCCACGGCGAAAGGAGCGAAACTCAGTTCGGCTGGGGATAAGAGGAACCCGCTGGGAGTCCCTGGCGCAGCAAAAGACATCGAGAAGCCTAGGCGCAATAGGAAGGCAGCAAATATTGTGGCGACCATAGAGGAGCTCGAGGGAGCAGGCCTGGTCGCGGAGGGCTCACAGATTAAAAAGGAGCGTGTTTCGGCTGAGGAGCTAGATGGTAAACTGAACGCGAAGGATGGAGAGTCTCTTGCAAAACGCAGCAGACAAACCTTCCCGTGACGGGAGCTCGCGAGGAGCCCCGTTAGGAGCCATGAATACTATGGCATGGAACTGCCGGGGGTGGGGAATCCCCGGACAGTTCGTGACCTTGCTGCACTAGTGCAGACTTATAACCCCAAGCTAGGTTTCCTTTCGGAAACTAGGCAAAGTGTAGAACAAATGAAGAGGATGCGGTGGAGGCTGGGTCTAAAAGGCTGTTTGGCCAGAAGCAGTGTGGGGAAGAGTGGAGGTATTGCTCTGTTTTGGGAGGAATCCTTACGGGTGGATCTGATTACGATCTCCAATAAACTCATTGATGTTCAGGTTCAGGATGATTCATCGTCTCTTCCATGGCGAATAACTTTTATCTATGGCGAACCTAGGGTGGAGGACAGACACCTAACGTGGGAGATTATGAAACGGACCAAACTTCATTCTGACAAACCATGAGTTGTAATGGGTGATTTTAATGAAGCTTTATGGCAATTTGAACACTTCTCCGAGTCAAAAAGAAGCGAACGGCAAATGGAAGCTTTTAGAGATGTTCTCGCAGATTGTGGTTTGTTCGATCTTGGCTTTTCTGGAGTACCTTGGACTTATGATAACAAACAATCGGGGCTGAGGAATGTGCGTGTGAGGCTGGATAGAGCGGTGGCATCTGCAAACTGGTCCAACATGTTTGAGCAAGCAGAAGTAGTACACCTAACGTCACCATGCTCCGATCATTGTTTGACCATAGATGGGCAGAGCTTCTGCAGTCATTTTTCTTTATAAAAAAAGGAAAAAAAGAAGAGGCGAGGAAAAGATGAAGAGCATGCGCATTATCCGTTTGCCTAGGCGGCGCGGTCCATGACGGACGGCCAAAGCTAAAGCAGGTACGGGAGTGTGGCCGCCACACGCCTCGTGCCCTTGTCCTCGACTTTTTCCATGCCCAAATAAAGCTGGCAAGGAAAAAAAAACAGCCATTTATTTTGCTGTACGCACCTCAACATCATCTGCACCGTGAAATAATGGTCGCTTTGTTTGGGCAATCGACTTCTTGAGACACCAGCAGGAGCGGCAAATACAACCTCGATTCCACCGACGACTGGAGCAGCTGGATGGCAAAATTAGAGCTAGCTGCCCGCCGTCGGAGAAGGGCGCCCTTGACGAGTGTCCCGAAACGGACCCGTCTCATCCGTGATCGCATACAGCACGGGGCCGGGGGTCTCCGTCCCACAAGGCCACAACCACAAGCTACCAAGCGTGTGCTCGCCACATGCCACCATTATCCACAGGCTAACCAAACGCGAACCTGCAAGAGCCAAGAGATCCACGGCTCTTCTGTCCCGTGCACCCGTCAGGGACCGAGGGGGTGCGTGGTAGGCGGGTCTCGCGAGCGATGGGCGCTCGGATCCCGCGCCGGGGACACCTGGGCGCGGCGGCGGCCACGCGGCGGCCGGAAGGCGTGCGGCCGCCGTGAACGCCGCGCGCGCGCGCTAGGGCAGTCGCGACAGCGAGCATCAAGCAGCAGCAACTTGCCATGAGAGCAGCCCAAGCTTCTCGGTTGGGAAGAGGACGCTGCGCTGCTCTGGAGAGGCAGCCGGGGGAGGAGGATGGACCCTGGAACTGGAACGGCAGGAGGGCGGCACGGCCAAAGTAAATGGTGAAGAGAAACAAGAGCTGATAAATAGACAACGTGCCTATGTATGTATGTATGTATGTATGTATGTATGTATGCATGGATGCATATGGATCCAACGAGCAGCAGTACTACAGTACATGCACGCATGGAGGAGAACACACCTCACACATGCAAATGCATGTACACCGGTCGTCAGAGAACCCGTAGTGTCGAAGTACATAGTACAACGCCTTGTGTATGCTGCTGGGGCCTGCTTTACTGTGCTACAAAATATATATGCATGTACACAGCGTCTCTCTTGGCAGACGTACGTGGAAGGGCACGCACATCGCGCTGTACATGCATGTGCGTCTCCAACCAAACCCATCCGCATCCTTTTCTTTACGCAACAGACCCCATGATCGCGGGTTAGCACGCAGAACCTTTATTCTGCATCTCTGGTACTTAAGCTGGAATCGTTTCCATTAACCGCTACTCCCTCCGTTCCAAATTATAAGTTATTTCAAAAATCTTAGGGAATCAAATCATCTCAAAGTTGACCAAAATTATAGAGAGAATTCTAACGATTTATGATGTCAAATAGGTATGCTATGAAAATATAACTAACAAAGAATCTAATTATATTTAATTGGTATCATAAACGTTATTATCTTGTTATATAAATTTGGTCAAATTTGAAAAAATTTGACTCTCCAAGATTTTTGGAATGACTAATTTGGAACGGAGGAAGTACATGATTCCGCATCACATTAATTGATCCAAAACATCAAATAAATTCTCTCAAGCTAGCCATGCATGCATGATGCCCTTAGCTTTTGGTATCTGAAAAAGGAAACAACCGGCGTTCATAGACAATCAGAGGAGACAAGATGTGGCAAAGCAAAATGTGCTACCTTTCTCACAACCCCGGTCAGGATAGGCTCGGTGGTGCAGCTGAGCTCTCAACAGGCTCCCTTTGCTTGTGCCTGCCACAAGCCGGCCCGATCAGTTTAGGTGCGCGCTGTGGTGTGTAGATCTGTGCGGGTCGTGGGAGACAGGGACAAGTGAGATTAGGTTTGGTGGTCGAATGGGAGTTTCTGAAGGTGTGCAACAAGTGGTATTCGCAGTGCTCTTGATAGGCATGGAGGGTTATATGCTTGCATCTCCTGCCTCGTATTAATAAGTACGTAATAACTAGTATGGCATTTCATCAACAAAAGATACTTGATACGATATACTTCCTCCGTTCCAAATTATAAGTCATTTTGGCAAATCTAGATGCATAATTTTTGCTATGCATCTAGATAAACACTATGTCTAGATACATGACAAAAATTATGTATCTAGATTTGACAAAATGACCTACAATTTGGAACGGAGGGAGTATATCAGAGCAAGATGGGTAGGGTGGAACACAAGCAACAACAGAAGATTCGTTCCTAGGTAACCCACATGAACAAGCAACAATTCCAGGGTGACTTAGCAAGTTAAATGCATGAGATTAAGGGCCAGCCCCTAGATTTTGGACCAAAACCAGGATTGTCAAGAGAATGACAGGTCTTAATTAGTTCGACACACTTGTGCGTTTAAAACAGAGCTAATGCATGAATGCTGATCACCACATAAAAATGTGAATCTACAAATACAAATAAGAACAACCACCAAGCTAGGGAAAGCAGATATCACTATTGCAAAAAAAATTGTAGGGGCGGGTGAAATAGCATTTGTAGGGGCGGACGCCGCACCCGCCCCTGCTTTCCGCAGCTAAAAATAGTTGTTTGCAGGGGCGGGTGCGACGTCCGCCCCTAAAAAGTATTTCCAGGGGCGGGTCACCCTATCACCCATCTCTAGAAATCGATTTCTAGGGGCGGGTCACCCCTCACCCGTCTCTGGTAACAGATTAAAAAAAAGACGTGCCAGGCACTGCAGCTGCGCTCGGGCTACCGCGCGCGCCCCTCGCCGAGCCGCGTCGCACCCTCGCCAAGCCGCGCCGCGCCGGGGAGCCTCGCCGCGGCCCGGCTGCCGCACTGGCCTCGCTCCGCGTCGCGCCGCCGCCGCCGCGGAGCGCCGGGTCGCGTCGCCCGCCGAGCCCCACCGCGCGCCATGCCGCCGCGCTCGCGTTCGCCGTGGTTGGCCTCCGCCGCGCCGAGCTGCAGCCGCCGCAGCCCTGCAGAGGATTCGCTCAGCCGCTCTGCCATGGCCTCCGCGCGCCGCCCGATCCGCACCCCTACGCCGCCGCCCGATGCGCTCGGCCGCACCAAGCATGGCCCGCGCCATGGCCTCCGCACGCCGCCGGCTGATCCGCTCGCAGCTCCAAGCATGGCCCGCGGCCATGGCCCCTGGCGTGCAGGGAAGGAAGGGGATGGGAGGAGACGGGGGAGAAGAAAGAGACGAGAAAGAGAGAGAGGGCTGTTGGTGTGTGGTGGGAGAAAGCAAGAGATGCCAGCGCCTCGCCCAACTGTACCAACCAATGGTTTGACAGCATATGGATCGCACTACTTGTTTTGTCCTAGCCTTCATTTCTAAGGGCAGGTAGAGAATGGCCCGCCCCTAAAAATGATCCATTTTTAGAGACGGGTGATGGGGTGATTCGCTCCTACAAATGCATTTTTAGGGGCGAGTCTATTGCTACAGTAACCGAGCATCATTTGTAGGAACGGGTAAATTTTTAATCTGTTCCTAAAAAAAGTTGAGGCGTTCCTACAAATTATTTTTGTAGTAGTGTATCAATATCAATAGCCAGATCGAAAAGGATACAACGATCAAGATCAACTGCATTATTGGTTTGGGTGCAGCCAAGCTTAGCCGGTAGGGGAGTGTGTCCGCCACACGCCTCATGCCCTTGTCCTTCCTCAACCTTTTTTCATGACCAAAACAAAGCGGTGAGGTGAGGTGAGGTGAGACGTGACAGAGCATTCAGAGAAAAAAAAGTTAGAGATTGTGGCTGTGTTTAGATCTCTGGAAAAGTGGGAGAAAAAGTCACATCGGACACTGTAGCATACTGTAGCACTTTTCGTTTGTTTGTGGTAAATATTGTCCTACCATGACCTAACTAGGCTCAAAAGATTCGTCTCGCAATGTACATCAAAACTATGCCATTAGTTTTTTTATTTACCTACATTTAATACTCCATGCATGAGTCATTTGCTATATTTAATGTTTCGATGTGATGGAGATGTGATGGAAAGTTTGGATTTTTGGGGGTTTTTGGGCATCTAAACACACCATGTGTTTAGTTCCCCCTGGAAAGCACTGTAGCGACAGGGAAAACAACTGTAGCACGTTTTGCTTGTTTGTGGTAGATATTGTCCTAACATGACCTAATTAGGCTTAAAAGATTCGTCTACATCAAAACTATGCAATTAGTTTTTTTATTTACCTATATTTAGTACTCCATGCATGGATCATTTGCTATATTTAATGGTTCAATGTGATGAAGATGTGATGAAAAGTGATGTTTTTGTGGGGGTTTTTGGTGGATCTAAACGGGGCCAGAACGAGCAGACAAGCGGGGCTGACATGCATGGGCAACGATGGTGCCCAGCTGCGCAAAGTGGCCGTCTTTTCTTTCTTTCTTTCTAGCACGAACGTTGACGTACGCCCACAAGCTAGCCGCCTTTAGTAAATCGTTGTAACCAACCAATAAAAAGGTGGGTAACAAATCCGATTTACTACGATGCATGGCCTCTAGATTGCGTGAGTTCTTTTTTCTGTGACATTGCATAGTATAACTCAGACACGCACGTACACTCACCTCTATGAACGTACGTACGCAAACACTATCTCTATGAGCATCTTTAATCAGTCATTGTGTTGTGTCTTTAGGTGTTCGCATATGTTATCAAGTACACTGGACATTCTAGATGATCTATCTAGTGCATCAAAGAAGACCATCTATCTACAAGGAGAAAAAAATGCAGGTAAAATTAAAATCAGAGCCACGTGGTCAAGTTGTTCACCACGGTTGCAACTTTTACCTGCAAATTAAAGGCCATTAATCACAGCTTAGTCATGCATACATTATGCCCATGAACGAGCTGAGACTAATCTAACAGGGCTAATTTAATGAGCTAAAAGCTTATGGATATGCCCGGCCATCGTCTAGTCTTCACCTTTGCGTGTGCCCGGCACAAGATAGCCGGGCTAATACGGTCGAAGCAGGCGGGACGCATGACTCCATCCCTTGTTCGTTTCTTGCCGGAGCAATGCATGATTCATGGTAGTGTCCGTGGAGTTATTGGTGGCGAGCTGGGTGAAGGACATAGTAGCAACAGCGAGTATATAGCTAGTGAGGACATAGTAGCAACATCAAGTGGTATTTGGTGGCTTATTAGGTTTTTGAAAGGCACCGAGGGTTTGGCTAACTTATTCTACCTTGGAATAACTATTCATGCATTTCATTAAAAAAAATGGTATATTAGCTATTGTGGGAAAGTGTTGTCGGTCAAAACCCACCGGCGAGCAGCGACAGGCAACAAGAAGAGCCGGGAGGTCGCCGGGGCTCTGGCAGGCACTGCTTCCTCGTCAACGGCCCGCAATCCGGCACACGCCGAGGATTCCGGAGAATGTAAGGCGTGCCACCTGACCTATACCCGATCAGGAAGGTGCGAACGTGCTTGCAATGATTTGCCTGTATACACAAACACGTGGAAACGTAAGTCCGAGCCATGGTCGGTTCCCCGGGACGACTTTTGCATCGGCTTTAAAGAGCCGATCGAGTCCCGGTGTCAGATTGGATCTGCATCTATCCGGATATTGGTGGATAAAGCAAATAATTATGGAAAACTTGCTTCAATTAAATCTAGCTGATTCGATCTACGACAGTAAAAGCTTCACTGCTAGATCGGAACATCCTACACGTAACTAGGCCTAGCGAAATAACAGATACATCACCGGAACATCCAATCCGTTGCAGGGCTAACCTAGCAGATATTGAGCTAATCCTTATAAAATAAGAATAAACCGTAACAGATTGGATCTACTAGATAGAAAAAAGCAAATAATTATGGAAAACTTGCTTCAATTAAATCTAGCTGATTCGATCTACGACAGTAAAAGCTTCACTGCTAGATCGGAACATCCTACACGTAACTAGGCCTAGCGAACATAACAGATAATGAGATAACTAAACCATAACCGAAAACAGAGGCCTAAGAACTAGCAAGAGCCGATTCCTGGAACAATCCCTATCAAGGTTAAGATAAAGCATCTATTACATCACCGGAACATCCAATCCGTTTGCAGGGCCTAACCTAGCAGATATTGAGCTAATCCTTATAAAATAAGAACAAACCGTAACAGATTGGATCTACTAGATAGAAAAGAACAAGGTGTTAACTCTATGCAACTAATCCTCTACGATGAGAACTAGCTTAAGATCAAGCATGAACACATAGAGAAAACATGATATTCGTAGATGGTAAACAATAAGAGCATGATAGATCTACTAATAGACATGCTACGAACATCAAGATAACTAGCACTACTCGCCATAAAAAACGCTTCAGTACGAATAATACCAAGATAAAGGCAAGAACAATGCTGCCCTGATCGCAAGAAGACGATCAGGACAGGATGGCGCTTACTTGGATGAAGCCCTAGAATTAGGGGCGGCGTTGCGCCAAGGTGTTGTTGCAAAACGTGATGACGTTCTCCCTTTTACGAATATCATAGGGTACATATTTATAGTCTGGAGACTTGGGAAACAATCTAAACTAATGTGTCCATATCGGACTCTATCTCTAACTCAATCTGAACTAAATCTAAGGATACATGGCCCATATGGCACAAATGCTCACGCAGGAGCCGATTCGTAAGCCTTCTTTAATTTCTTCATGAAGCCCAACTCACTCGCGGCCCAGTAATTAACCCTGTTAATTTATGGCGATAACAGAAAGATGGTAGAGTGTGTCACAAAATCCACATACACACCAAGCTTGTGAACTAAACTTAGTGGACTTTTTTTTACATGAAACATTGCCGCGTTGGTTATTAGGTTTGTTGGGGTGACACTAGTCGACCTCGACTCAGCACAAGTGCTCGTATTTATGCCCAACGTCTTTAAGTGGTAAGTACTGGGTTTGTCCATAGCAAGTCGGATGTGATAATTTCATCGATGATCCAAGATACACGAGCCCAGACTACTGGATGCATTCATAAGAGTGTGGGGAGCGGTGTCAAGCGTTTTGTTTAAATATGTAGCCCCCATTTCAGTCCCTGGAAAAAGCTTTGTAAACTTGTTGAACCTATAGTTTTTATGAGCTGCCAAAAGCTCCCTGAAATATAATCATGGTGGGGATCCCCCGCCCCCCCCTCCCCCCCCCCCTCCATAAAAAAAAGGTGTGGTGAGCATATTTATATAGGTGAGGTTACATCAACAAGATGACAACTTCATAATTCGTGTACCTCTGAACAATATTTAGATGGGACACTTCCGATATGCGACAGATTTTACTTTTTCATTGAATTCTGAAGAACAATATTTACTTAATATTAAATAAAGTAAATTGAGAACCACTAGATCTATCATCAAATATACTTTAAGTTGACTTTTAGATTTATCTATTCGCATGAATATGTACGAATTAGTACTATGTTGCGTACCAAATTATGATACCAAAATTCATAATTTGTGGTACATTTCTGTATCTATCTAAAGATTTTGAATATGCCGATATATTGTTGATCGTTCGTACAGCACCGTGCTACCGTCACTACTGGAAAACGAGCCAAAGTCCTGGCCAAAGGTACCAGCTCATATTGCAACCGGTATTAATACTAGGCATTGGTACCGGTTGAAACAACAGCCGGTACTCTTGGCCTGCGCCAAGCGCCGGAAAATTGCGCCGCGTCAGAAACCGGTACCAATTGAATATCAAAAATACCGGTTAATACCATGAGCCGGTTCCGATTGGCCCAAGCATGAATGGCACCAGATAATGGCACGAACCGGTGCCTTTGAAGCAGACATTACCACCGGGTCAAGTCATGACCCGATGCCAATGCATCCTTGTCGCAATATTTTAAAGTCCCTGGCCCGGCACCTGAGCTCTCATCTCTCTACCTCATTTCTCTACCTCTCATCTCCTGGAGTTCGCCGTCGCGCACGGACCGGCGACGGAGGGGAATGGCCAAGGAGCGGCCTACCCCCGACGGCGGAGCGGCGGGCCGAGGAGCGGCGGTGGCCGGCGCGGGTGTGGGGCGGGGCGAGCCTCCCCTGCTCCGGCCCTGCTCGCCGCGGCACATCCACCAGCGAGGTCCCGGAGACTCCCTCAACTTCTCTCTCCGACGACTGGGCTCACCTCGATGAGACGACCTCGCGCGCAGAAGCAGTCGGCGATAGCAGACGGGTCCTTGACGAGGCACGGGTTCCCGCGCGGCTTCCGCTTCGTGCCCACGGAGCTGGAGCTCATCCACCTCCTCTCCCACCGGATCCACCGCGGCAAGCTCCCTCCGCCGTTCGACCACATCTTCCACAACCTTCGAATCCTCGACTACCACCCCGAGGAGCTCTACGGTATCAGTCCGACCCCTTCCCTTCCTCCCCCCGAACTCTCTCCTGATTTTATTTCTCTCTCTCTCTCTGACGTACAAGGAGGATGCGGAGCACCACTACAAGGAGGACGCAGAGAGGTACAAGGAGGACGCGGCCCCCGGGGACAAGAACCGCGGCTGGTGCGCGCGGCCAGGGGCGGCGGGTGGAAGGCCTCGGCCGGCGACCAGAACCTGCGGTGACCGCGAAGGAGGGGCGGCTTCTTCGCCAGGAGCCAGCCGTGGGGTGCAGACGCACGGGCAGCTGGCCGCCGCCGCTGCCACCGTGAGTGATTTTTTTTTACTTTTCTGATTTCTGAAATAGAGATGCATGTTGTATGGATTGCATCTATCTTGTGAACAATTTTTTGAATAATTTGTGGGATCTATGAGTATTGTGTGTTCATCAATTCAATATTCTGTGTTTGATTGTTTCGAATGAATCGCTGGTACCGCTAGTGGAGCATGCCAGGGGAACGGAGAGAGGATGCGGGGAACGGGGGGAGGATGCAAGCGAACGTCGTAGTGGCCTTTGGTACCGGTTGGTATTCCAACCGGTACTAAAGGAGGTCATAGGCACCGGGTGATTTACCCGGTGCCAAAGACAGACTCCATTGGTCTCGGTTTCCGGCTACCGGTTGTAGAATCGGTGCTTAAGGTTCTTTTCAACCGGTGTCTATAGCTCTTTTTGTAGTAGTGCGTTCCTACATATCATCTACGAATAATAGCTACTATATAAAGAGTATACCAACAAAAGGGGGAATCAAATCAAAATCAAGGTGTAGAAAGAAGGAAGAGAGATCAGATCGAGTGCATTATTGGTGTTGTAGGCGGTGGGCCACAAGAGCCAAGCAGAGCCAGTAGAGGAGCGTGGCGGCCACGCGCCTCATGATCCTGACCTGCAACTTTCGATGACCAAAATGGGTAGACGGTCGGACCTTTAGATAAAGAGCTAGAGAACAAATCAAGCAGACAAGGGAGGCTGACCTGGAGCGGGCATGGAGGAGATCATCTATCTCGACATGTTCAAATCAGCTTTGTTTTTTTCTTTTCTTTTCCACTAGCAAAGGTTGACGCCCACTAACCGCTGTCCCTATGCAGAGCTGATTATTAATTTATTATTCGAATCTGGTGAACCATCTTGGCGAGGATTTCAGTTTCATTGGCAACCTCTTTTGAAATGGGCACGGGTGGAGCCATGGCCTTTTTTTCTGAAATTGTTCGTGGGAAATCACCGGCACTTTGACTGTGGCCTTCCGTTCGTTCAAATGTTCCAACTTCAACACGAGAGGCCATGCCGATGCCACCATGGCAGCAACCTTTTAGTTTTTCGACCGCGTGACATCAGGGGCGGACACAACGAACACCCAGCCACCAATAAAACCAGACGCAAAACTCAAATTGTTTGCCGAGAGAGTAACGTTTACCTGCAAAAACCGTCAAGTCACACACCACAAGTTAGTCATTCATTGTGATCAACATGGTCTAACCAGGAGCTAGCTAACCTCCTTCTCCAGCCTATAGGGTAAAAGACTTGTTGGCCTTTGCGTCACGACGTGTGCCGGGCACAAGCTAGCTGGCCGGGCCAATACGGCTGAAGAGCGTGATGACAGGCGCCAGGTGAGCCTCATCATCGATCTTTTTCTAGTCACGGCATGAATCATGGCGTGTGGACGTGTGGTGGAGTGGTTGGCCGGATTATTGGGAATTTAAGGTTTGGTAACCGCGACGAGCGTGTCAGCCACGAGCCCCGTCCGTTTCAAGAATGTAGTGTCTGGAAGGGCATGAGGTTAGGTTGGACGAATGCCACGATCTTGGATTGGAATGCGAAACGTCGCTGTTGCAGGGGCGGAGATCGTGTCAGCTGACATCGGTGACTTACTGCAAAATCAGTAAGAATTTACTGTTCTATACTGTCCATCAATAGAGCTTACACCGGTGTTCAGTGGACTTGATACCAGTGACTCCGTTGGCTAGCTCCGCCCCGGCTGCTGTCGTGCTTACCTATTGGGCTGACCACCGAAGTATTTGGCAGCAGCCCATGGTCTTCTACTAGGCCCGAGCGGGCCCGCCCCTGCTGTTTGAGCTTGTCAGGCAAGAAGCATGCTAGTGTAGACACACGTGTGTACACATTCATCCCTACAAAAAAAAACGTATGGGTGTATTCTCTCTACAGTGATAAGTTAAACTCATCACTCACACTCGGTCACCACGAGAATCCCGCTATCTGGACGGAATTGCCACTGAACTCGTGTCGTCTAGCCGGATATTTAAACTTTGGTTGCCGCAATTGCCACTGAATTTCTAGTTAATTAGCTTTAGTTAGTTCCAGTTCTTTTGTATAGGCTGTGTACAGAAGCTTTGCCTTTAGATTTAACCTTAAGCAACGAGCCGGCAATTTTGAATGCTCGACCTTTTCTTTAAGATGTGCGCTCAACTTTGTAGATACCACTTGGACAAAAGTAATAAAATTCTGCATGGCGCCTTAAACAAAAGGCGCATCTGGTGTAGTGGTATCATAGTACCCTCCCACGGTACTGACCGGGGTTCGATTCCCCGGATGCGCACTTTAGCTGTTTTTATTGCCTATTTAGTCCTTTTGAGCTTGTTATCCATGGTGCTATTCTTTTTCCTTTTCTTTTTTTTTCTTAAGATGTACTCCCATCTTATGAATGCATCAGTGGTGCTATGATAGCACTGCTATCTGTTTGTCTCCTGCACTTGCGCGCAGCGCTGTCCTTTTGAGCTTGTTATCCATGGTGCTATTCTTTTTTTTTTCTTAAGATGTACCATCTTTTGAATGCATCCATGGTGCTACGATAGCACTGTTATATGTTTGTCTCCTGCACTTGCGCGCAGCGCTGCAAACCTAAGTTGAGGTGGCAGGATGCACTGCGCCGTGCAAAAATAATTGGATACGCTATGTATGCCGATGCAGCATTTGTCCATCCTGGTGGCCAAAAAAGCTGCATCGACTTACGCTGCGTGCCAGCACTGCCCATACGCACAGATAGCGGAAGACGGCCCCATCAGCACTCAGAATGCGCGGCGAGGAACGCCGATGTCGAGTGCTGGTGCCGGAGAAGCCACGGATGCATGCATCCGCTCATGGGTGGCAGCGCGTCGTCGCTCCATAGGTTCAAGGCCAATTTCTATGGTAACGGGCCGGCCCAATCAGTCATTTAATCATGGATTTTTTTCATTTTTATATTTAAAAAAATTAAAATTTCAAAAATATATGGCAGTTTCAAAAAATTTCAAAACTATACCCCTGTCGCCCCCTGCCTGGGCGACAGGACCTAAATGTAAAAAAAATTTACATTTAGGTCCTGGCACCCGGGACGCATTAAATAGCGAACGTGTAAAATCGATATAAAATCGTAAAAAAATTGTAAAAATACAAACTCAACTATTCTGGATTCTATGAAACAAGATCTACAACTTTTGTTATATAAAGTTTTTCATTTGATCAATGTATCTTGCTCTATTTTAAATACTAGTTTAATGCACTTTTATTTAAATCTCAAGATCCATCCTTTGGATGCATGTCATCTTTGGCCAGAGTGTTGCATATGGTAAGCATAGGCTTGTACAAAATTGGTAGGCCCAGAAAACATTTCTAGAATAAGTTTTTAAATTAAATCTTGCAATATGTCTAGTTTAAATGGGTTATTTATCCATGCTGCTATACTGAGTTTTAGAAGCCATAACTTTTACAATACCATTATTTTATTTCCTAAGAGCTATAAAAAAAGTTTGGTAAATTTTAGATAAGCACAACTAGACCAAATGAATTATGACTAAGGTAAATGCACTAAATCAAGAAAAATAGTTCTTGTACCTAGAAAAATTGAAATAATTCATTTGGTCTAGTTGTGCTTATCTAAAATTTACCAAACTTTTTTTATAGCTCTTAGGAAATAAAATAATGGTACTGTAAAAGTTATGGCTTCTAAAACTCAGTATAGCAGCATGGATAAATAACTCATTTAAACTAGACATATTGCAAGATTTAATTTAAAAACTTATCCTAGAAATATTTTCTGTGCCTACCAATTTTGTACAAGACTATACTTACCATATGCAACACTCTGGACAAAGATGACATGCATCCAAAGGATGGATCTTGAGATTTAAATAAAAGTGCATTAAACTAGTATTTAAAATAAAGCAAGATACATTGATCAAATGAAAAACTTTATATAACAAAAGTTGTAGATCTTGTTTCATAGAATCCAGAACAGTTGAGTTTGTATTTTTATGATTTTTCTACGATTTTATATCTATTTTACAAGTTCGCTGTTTAATGCGTCCCGGGTGCCAGGACCTAAATGTAATTTTTTTACATTTAGGTCCTGTCGCCCAGCCAGAGGGCGACAGGCCCCCTGTCGCCCAGGCAAGGGGCGACAGGGGTATAGTTTTGAAATTTTTCGAAACCGCCATATATTTTTGAAATTTTAATTTTTTTTAAATACAAAAATGAAAAAAATCCTTTAATCATTTGCATGTAGCCTCGATGGCCCAACAGTACGACAGGTTAGCCCATTCAGATATATCATCAGATGCTGCATGTTACAACAAAAATTATTCATGAAAGATGCTACTGACATATAATAACATTTAATTCAGTTGTATATCATCCAGTTGTATATTCATGAAAGATGCTACTGACATGCATTTAGACATAGTGTTTATCTAAATACATAACAAAAATTATATATCTATATTTGCTAAAACGACCTACAATTTAGAACTGATGGAGTATCCTAGTGGCATGATAAGCGGAGCTGATCGAGCGGATCATCACCACCGAGCTGTGGCCGTGCCGGTGCCATCTGCAGGACTGCAGCTGCAGCAGCAGCAGCTGGTCCTGTGGCGCGGCGTGGTAAGGTGGTGGTGGCGTCTGGCTGGAGGCCGGAGGATGCCCACTGCCCACTGATAATGCAGGGTAGCTGTTGCCCGTGGCGGCCGCAGCAAACACACCGGCCGGCGTCAGGGACCCCGCCCCAACCAACCGCGACGGCATCGGCATGGCAGCAAGATCAGTGAAGGGGACCGCGCGCGCGCCCTCGGCAAAGCTGTGGGCATGATCCCCAGATGCCAGGCCTGGACTCCTGGATGAGGCTGGAGCCCTGGACCATTGATCAGACACCATCAGCATTTGCTCCCTGCATCCGACTCATGCTATTCTACCCATTGGTTCACGCAACATGCCTTTGCCTCCACACGCGACAGCGACAACTCATTCCCCACCCAAACCCA
Source organism: Panicum virgatum (assembly GCF_016808335.1). Taxonomy (NCBI): domain Eukaryota; kingdom Viridiplantae; phylum Streptophyta; class Magnoliopsida; order Poales; family Poaceae; genus Panicum; species Panicum virgatum. The sequence goes on along the minus strand of NC_053146.1, from coordinate 43,683,624 downwards.
TAGCGTTCCCGCACGACGGCGCCAGGCGCTGCGAATCCCCCCTTGCCATTCTCGCTTGCTCCCGCGAGAGGTGAACTCACGCCGGTAACCGTAACAGTAAAAATTGGTTCTTGTCTACACTGAAGCTTATTTGTTGGTACGTGAGCGAGCGACGAGCCCCCTCCCCTGTACATGTGTGGTCGGCATGATGGACTGATGGTACTAGATGATACCGTCCGGACGCCCACGGATTACTGATTTACTGTCGGGTTAAAGCTAGACCGCGTCAGGCTTTTGGGCGCCGACATGTAAAGGACCAAACTAATCGCTGACGTTGGCAGTTCATCACGCCGATATCTGCACGACTAGCTCGGCTCCTCGATTATAGCTAAACAATCACTTTCGTTGGTACCGTAGCACTTTCATTGTTATTTGACAATTAATTTCCAATCATGAATTAATTAGATTTAAAAGATTCGTCTCGTCCTATTAAATTAAATTATATAATTAGTTATTTTTTCAACTGCATTTAGTGCTCTATATATATGTCCAAATATTCGATGTGATGGGTACTGAAGGAAATTTTTTGGAAACTAAACAAGGCCACACTATTTACTACTAGTTGCTTAAGCAAACAAACTCCAGTCTCCAGACTGGACAACACTGTAATTAACTCGTCCTCGTCTTTCTAAAATACTCTCTCCATCCACTTTTGATAGCTATATTTCAAAACTTCAAATGTTCAAAAATGATAGCTATATTTGCTATTGGTATGGGTTGTGGCAATAAATAGCACTAGACACGAGGAGTTCCCAGTTAAAACATTAGAGGACTAATAAAAGTCTATGTTGCATTTATGAGATTGATAAACACATTTTGTGCCCTTAGTCATTGTGCCATATGGAAACATATCAATCAAAACTGGATGGAGGGAGTACTACCGCTAGATATGTACTACTCCCTCCGCTCTCTATTGATAGTCCTATTTCACCTTGACACAATAACCAAGGAAAAACAACCTTGCTTATCATCTAATAAATATAACCCAAGGCTTTTTGCTAGTCCTCCAATGTCTTTGTTAGAAACTCCTCGTTACTGGTGCTATTTATTGCCATGGTCCTTATCAATAGAAAATAGAACTATCATTTGTGAATATTTGAATTTTGAAAATAGTACTATCAAAAGAAAATGGAGGGAGTACTATTTACTGTATCTAGGATAGCCACTGTTACTCACCCGGTCCCTGTGCTAACGTGTTGTTAATTTGCAGTAGCAGCAGGAACAATTGCAGGCAGGTCGGCCAAAAAGGATAGGGGCATCATATAATCAGCCAGCTGCTATCTCATTTTTGTGTGTGCGCCTCCCTGCTGCACTGTGCTTGTGCTTTACACCTCCCTCCTTTCTCTGTCGCTGGTCACCTTTCGTTTTGAAAATCCATCACTTGACACTTTTTTTGAGGCGAACTACGGCGGGCCCGTTGGACCAGCCTGAACCATCAATAAAAGCAAAAGGGTACAGAGAGTTTGAGCCGCTGAAGGAGCGGAAAGCAGAAATTACAGAACAGCAAAAACAAGAGGCTCAAAAACAACTAGAAAAAGGATTACATGAGAAAAATACACCAGGCATCAATACAAAGCTTGTCTTCCGGGGAGCGACATCTGATTTCCCAAAGGCGCAGGTCAGCCACACATCTGCGAATCACCGATTCATTGGATTCAAGGAAATTAGAGAACACCCTGGCGTTGCGGCACTTCCAAAGATTCCACAGGAGCCCCGTGAGGACCGTTGACTTGAGCCTAGCAGAGCACTGAGGTCCAGGAAGAGGAATGCTCCAGAGGGACTCACACCGCGCAAGATCAGCAGAGGGAATGCCCAGCTCATTCCAGAACAGGGTAGCACGAGGGCAATGAAAGAAAAGATGAGCGGTATCCTCAATGAGGCCACAGAAGGAGCAGTTACCATCGTTATCCGCCCCTCGCGAGCGAAGACGAGCGTTGGTGTTAAGCTTCTCGTGATGAAGAAGCCACATAAAGGATTTACAGCGTGGAGGGGCTGCATTGCGCCAAATGAAAGGCGCAAAGGCGTCGTCAGGTAAGTGGGAAAAGGAGTAGGCATAGAGAACAGAGGCAGAGAGGCCCGTAGAGGGCGAGCTACGAAGAGATCGTTGATCCGGCACCTCATGCTGAACCGAGACGGTGGACAACAGAAGGAGAAGCGACTCGAGCTCAGTAGCAGCAGCATTAGTGAGGGCAGGCCGAAGGAAGAGATTTGGGGAGGCAAGGGCGAGCGCCACCGAACAATTCGGTCGGAGGCAGTGGGAGAAAAGGGCAGGGAAAGCCACAGCCAACTCAACGCACTACTACAGAATAAGTCTTTGTTCCAGATCATTTGTCCCAGCAACCTTTGGGTCCGAGACAATAGATGGCTTTTGTCCCGGGTCCAACGGCTAGCCAGGCCAGCGGGGGGACAGGGGCCTTTTGTCCCGGTTGGAGACATCAACCGGCCTTTTGTCCCGGTTGGTGGATCCAACCGGGACAAAAGGCCCGCGTACCCTTTTGTCCCGGTTGGAACCACCAACCGGGACAAAAGGCCCCCCTTTTGTCCCGGTTGGTGTCTCCAACCGGGACAAAAGGCCTTGGCCCCCTTACCCCCTTCCCTCTCCCCCCGCCCGAGCCATTCAGCTCACTTGTTTCTTGCTGTTCTCGGCTCGGGAGAGAGGAGTTCTTGCTCATTTCTTCACCACATTTGTGAAGATCTTTGATTCCCCGTCTATCCATCGGCGCTAAAGGTTTGTGGCTTGTTTTTCTCTTCTTCCTTGGCTTGTATAGCTCATTTCATACTTTAGAAATAGAGAAAATGTGTAGATAGCTCATTTCTTGGACATTTAGCTAGATTGCATATGTAGGTGTGATTTTCTTTTAGATTTAGATGAGTATGTGGATAGTTGAAATTTTTAGAATGAGTGTAGACACTTCATGTGATGTACTTATATACATGACCATATTGTGGATAGTTTTTTTTTGTATTCATGAATGAATTAATGAAATGAGTATATTAGAATTTTTTGTATTATGAATGGATTATTTTGACACTCTAGTGATGTATTTATTCAGGCTCACATTGAAACCATCTAGAAGCTAAAAAAATCTTTATTTCGAAACAAGTATACGTCGTTAATCTCCATCCAACGGTGAAGGCACTACCTTTCGGGAATACACGATGCGCTATAAGCACGTCGCGAATCGGTTGGTCGCATCACCAGCACTTCCGATTGATAAGAAGACAACATTTGACGCAGTCAGCATGGCCGTTGTTGTACTGAGAGCATATCAACGAGCATGCTGCCTGTGCCAAGTGCTGTGCCTATTAATCGTAAATGTTGGTGCTGCGACTGGCCGATTGGTGACATCCTTGTACCTCACCGTGTCCCCCCGAAAGGCAGTGTCATCACCGCAGGTTTGATGTTACTGACATATACATTTTCAGAAATAAAGGTTTATTTTTCTTCTAGAGGGTTTCTGGATATTGAAAAGAGTGTACTCCTGGAACTGAAGGGTGTCAAAGTAATTAGAAGTTATAGAGAATTCTTTCAATTAATTAGATATTTCTTGAGGATTAATGATACATTTCATCTTTTTTATATGATTTCATTGTTATTTGCGAGAGTTATTAATCTGATCATTGTAATTGTAATAGTAAATAATTTTTGCATTGTAATGGTAAGAATTTATAATTTTGTGGAAAATAAAGGTATTTTTCAGTAAAATATGGCTTCAGCAGCTGGAGAGAGTGGCGTCGGTGGGGGTGATCGTTGTCCTTCTGGAGAGAAGGGCACAACTCGAGTAGGTCGTCGGTCCAAAAAACCTAGTGCTTTTCATAGGGCAGCGCTCCGTTATTTGGAAAAAGAATATAGAGAATGCATGGCAAGGGGCGAGGAACCTCCGTTTGATCTTGAGGATTTATTGCGGCGTTACGGTTCGTCACCACCAAACTCGGAGGTTTCAGCTCCGCCATCTTCTTCTGCGCCAGCAAGAAATCCGTTAGAGCATTCTGCGTTCCAACGCAAGGACGGTTGAAAACCTATGTGTAGTTGACCGAATTTTTAAGTTTCATGTATAATACTCCTTTGTTAAGTTCTGTAATGGATTAAATACTCCTTTTAATTAATCAAAATGTATGATGGATATTGCATATCTTTTAATTATTCATGTTATGTTACATTTAGTTTAATTTAGGTTTGATATATTTTATTTATTCGATACGTGTAAAGAATTCAAATCGATTTATTTAAAATGCAGATGGACCGGCAATGGATGTACAATGCTGACCGACGTTCGAAAGAATTCATTGATGGCCTGCATTATTTTTTGTCTTTGGCTGAGGCAAACAAGCAGAATAGTTTTATGTGCTGCCCGTGTGTTTATTGCAACAATAACAAGGATTACTCATCTTCAAGAATCCTACACAGCCACATTTTCGCAAATGGTTTCATGGAGAAGTATGTTTGTTGGACGAAGCATGGAGAATAGGGGGTTACCATGGAAGACAATGAAGAAGAAGATTTTGACGACCACTTTCCCGGGAATGCTGGAATCAGTGCATTCGATGACGATATTCCCATGGAACAGCCCGAATTAGATGTAGCAGAAAATGATCCCAGCGACGATCTGGGGCAGGCATTGCACAATGTGCAGGCAGACTGTGAGAGTGAAACAGAGAGGTTAAAGTTCCAGAAGTTGTTAGAGGACCACCATAAGTTGTTGTACCCAGATTGTCAAAATGGATTGAAGAAACTTGGCACCACCTTGGAGTTGCTGCAATGGAAGGCGACAAATAGTGTATCTGACAAGGGATTTGGTGAATTACTCAAACTTGTTAAAAAATGCTTCCTAAGAACAATGAATTGCCTGCCACGACATATGAAGCCAAACAACTTGTTTGCCCTTTAGGACTGGAAGTGCAAAAGATACATGCATGCCCCAACGACTGCGTCCTCTACCGAGGCGAGTACGAGAATTTGGATGCATGTCCCGTATGCAGTGCATTGCGTTACAAGATTAGAAAAGATGATCCTGGAGATGTCGAGGGGGAGCCTCCCCGGAAGAGAGTTCCTGCGAAGGTCATGTGGTATTCGCCTATAATACCACGTTTGAAGCGTCTGTTTAGAAATAAAGATAATGCTAAGTTGATGTGATGGCACAAAGAGGAACGCAAGAAAGACTCGATGTTGAGACACCCCGCTGATGGGTCGCAGTGGAGAAAACTAGATAGAACGTACCCTGAATTTGATTTGGATGCGAGAAACATAAGGTTCGGTTTGAGTACGGATGGCATGAATCCTTTTGGTGAGATGAGCAGTGGTCATAGCACTTGGCCTGTGACTCTTTGTCTGTACAATCTTCCACCATGGCTCTGCATGAAACGAAAGTTCATCATGATGCCAGTGCTTATCCCGGGTCCAAAGCAGCCCGGAAATGACATTGATGTGTACCTAAGACCATTGGTCGAAGAACTCTTATTGCTCTGGGGCGATGAAGGTGTACGGATGTGGGATGAATACAAACAGGAAAACTTCAACCTACGAGCATTGCTGTTCGTAACGATCAATGACTGGCCTGCTCTTAGTAACTTGTCAGGACATTCGAACAAGGGATACAAAGCATGCACACACTGTTTAGATGATACCGATAATATATGGTTGACTCACTATAAGAAGGTTGTATACATGGGTCATCGTCGGTTTCTTCCCATCAGGCATGCGGTACGAAAGAAGGGCAAGCATTTCAAAGGCCAAGCGGACCACCGAACAAAACCGATGCACCGTAGTGGTAAACACGTCTTCAACATGGTAAAAGATCTAGAAGTTATTTTTGGAAAGGGATCTAGTAGCCAACATGTTCCGAACGAAAACGGAATGGCGCCCATATGGAAGAAGAAATCTATATTTTGGGAGCTACCATATTGGGAAGTCTTAGATGTTCGTCATGCAATTGATGTGATGCATCTCACGAAGAATTTTTGCGTCAACCTGATAGCATTCTTGGGAGTGTATGGAAAGACAGAAGATACAGTAGAAGCACATCAAGAATTGCAACGTATAGAAGAACGAGATGCCTTGCATCCACAACAGCGAGATAATGGACGACAATACATAAGTCCTGCCAGCTATACTCTTAGCAAGGAAGAGAAAGAAACCATGTTTGACTGCTTGAGCAGTATAAAGGTTCCATCTGGATACTCATCCAATATAAAAGGAATCTTAAATTTGGCAGAGAAGAAATTTACAAATCTCAAGTCCCATGACTGCCATGTGCTTATGACCGAACTTCTTCCGGTTGTGCTGCGGGGGATTCTGCCTAATAACGTCCGGTTAACCATCGTGAAGATATGTGCCTTCCTCAACACAGTTTCTCAGAAGATAATTGATCCAGAGAATTTGATAAAGCTGCAAAACGATGTGGTGCAATGTCTTGTTGGCATTGAGCTGATATTTCCACCATCTTTCTTCAACATCATGACACATCTTCTAGTGCACCTTGTCAAAAAGATTGATATCCTCAGACTAGTATTTCTACACAACATGTTCCCATTTGAAAGGTTCATGGGGGTACTCAAGAAATGTGTTCGTAATAGAGCTCGTCCAGAAGGAAGCATCGCCAGTGCCTACGGAACTGAGGAGGTCATTGACTTTTGTGTTGACTTTATTGATGACCTTAAACCAATTGGAGTCCCTGAATCGCGATATGAGGGGAGACTAACTGGAAAGGGTACATTAGGAAAGAAATCTTATGTCTGTACAGATGATTTCTCATTCAAGAAAGCGCATTATACGGTTCTTCAACAATCATCCTTGGTTGACCCATATATCGAGGAACACAAGAAAATTCTGCTCTCCAATTTCCCGGAAAAGTCTGAGGCATGGATTACACGTGAGCACATGAACACTTTTCTGCAGCTGGTTGCGGAAGCATCTAATGCATAACATGGATATAAGTGAACAACTGTTCTTATTGGTTAGGGGACCATCTTGGAATATCTTAACATACCAAGGGTACGAGATAAATGGAAGCACATTTTATACGATAGCCCAAGATAAAAAGAGTACCAACCAAAATAGCGGTGTTCGTATGGATGCCACGGACAATAATGGAGAAAAAGACACATATTACGGCTACATTGAAGAGATATGGGAGCTGGATTACGGTCCCAATTTCAAGGTGCCTCTATTTCGTTACAATGGGTTAAGCTATCTGGAGGAGGGGTAACAAAAAATGAGTATGGGATGACAATAGTTGATCTCAACAATCTTGGGTATAGAGACGAGCCATTTGTCCTAGCCCAGGATGTCGTTCAGGTTTTCTACATTAAGGACATGTCCAGCAAGCCAAAGAAGGGGATAAACAAGCAAAAGGATGAGCCTAAGCGACACATAGTTCTATCAGGAAAGAGAAACATCGTTGGAGTGGAGTACAAGACATACTTGTAAGAATATAATAATTTTGTTGCCATTCCACCTTTCGAAGTAAATGCTGATACATGCATCCTGCTAGCCAATGATGATGCTCCATACTTGCGCCGTGATCATAATCAAGGGACATTTGTGAAGAGAAAGTCTGTTACCGCTAATCCTTCATGTACTTGAATCATTTTATATTATTGTATAAAAACATAATCGCAATTCGAATACTTTTATTATATATGTACTGTACAATTATACTTTATGTGTTATATATATATTATTTTATATATTTTTCACTTAATTACCAGACTCAATTATAATTTTCATTCAATAATGGATTACTCAACTAATTTTATTTATTTCATGAAATTACATTCACATTAACACACTATACTCTCTCACTAACACACACAATCTCACTAACACAAACTATCTCTCAAACTCACACACTACTCATTAATATCATGAAATTGCTTAATTTTATCTAAAATTCACTTTTTAAACGTTAATATCGTGATAGAATCCACTTTCTGTCGAAAAGCAACAGTTTGAAAAAATTTGTTCACCTAATATATTTTTGCATGGTCAAAATAACAAATATGATTTCAAAAAAGTTAGATATTTCATTGACCCAATCACTTGAATGAAAATTAATTATTTTTGTTGCGTGTATCAAGTTTATATAGAGATAAGAAATTTTGTTCCATAATTTTTGGAATCATAATTTTATTAACTGAATTAACAAATGAAAGCCAATTTTAAAAGAGAAGTAAAAAGAAACAAAAACAAACATAAGATTAGGCGGGAACGAGGAAAAATGGGCCCCTTTTGTCCCGGGTGGTAGATCGACCCGGGACTAAAGGTGGGCCGCGGGCTGGGAATTTTCCCGGCCCGCCCAAAAACACCTTTTGTCCCGGGTGAATCCACCACCCGGGACAAAAGGCCCTTTTGTCCCGGGTCGTGGATTCACCCGGGACAAAAGGGGGGGCCTTTTGTCCCGGGTGGTGGCTTCACCCGGGACAAAAGGCCCCCCATATATTTCCTTCCTCCTTCGCCCTTCCCCCTAACACTTGGTTTCTCATCTGCGCCATCCCTTGCTCCCCCCACCACGCGAGCCCAACGTCCCCGAGCACCGCCGCCATCGACGTCGCCGCCCAGAGCCCCCGAGCGCCGCCGACCTCACGCCGCCGCCCAGAGCCCCGACCAACCCACCGGAGACCCGCCGGAACACCGCCGCCGCCGCCGTTGTAACGCCCTCGCCGCCATCCCCTGCTCGCCGTCAACCCGCCGCTACAGGCCATCCCAGCCCACGCCGCGACTACCCAAAGGTAGAGCTCGATCTCCTGAGTCCCCTCGACACCTTCCCCCACGCCCCCGGCGAGCATGCTCGTCGGAATCGGCCGAACGCCGCCGCGGCTGTAGGTGTGAACGGCCAGGGACCCGATTGCATAGGGGTTTAATTAGACCTCTGTTTTTAGCTCTAGATTAAAAGCAAGAAAAATAGGGATCCAATGTACATGCAAATTTTAACTCTCTGTAAATGTTTGAGACCCAATGTTACCCTCTAGCTAAAGTTTTTATTTAGTTTTTGTTTTATGCCTAATAGTGTAGATCTATTTATATCTCTGTCAATATGTCATGTATGCACTTGAAACTTTTACAGCATGTTAGTTGTGTTGCTTATAGGCCACAGAAAAAGTTTGATGATTTTTAGTGAACCCAAACTAGTTAAACTAATTAATGGTTTAAGTAATTGAACTAAATCAAGAAAAATAATTTCTGTGCTAGGAAAAATTCCTTATTTTTACCAGAGCCTATAAACAACTAGTTATGATTGCTAGATAAATGTGAACACTTGAAGTGCAGTATAACTGTTTTTAAAAATCAGTTATGCTTTATGCCTTAATAACTTGTGTTATTTTTCATACCCTGTAAAGTTATCCATTAAATCTGAAAAATTTTCAGAGAACTCCTAACGTCCGGACCCCGCCGCGCGAGCCCAACGTCCCCGAGCGCCGCCGACCTCACGCCGCCGCCGTCGCCTATGCGCGCCCTCCGGCTCGCCCCGCCGTCGCCTATGCGCGCCCTCGCCGTACGTGCGCCACGCGCCGCCCTGGCCCTGCCACTGCAGCGCCCAGCCGGCGCCGCCCTAACCCTTATGTGTTTTATTTGTTTAAATTTGTTTAGAAATTAGTTTAAATATGGATTATTTGTTTAAATTTGAAAATATGGATTATTTGTTTAGAGTGAAATCATAATTTGTTGTGTAAATAAAGTTATATTTACAAATTTTTAAATGTATGAATGTATGTATGTATGTGTAAAGTGAGTTTAAATTTCTTTGAAATATTTCATGTATATTTCTTGAATTACTTAGTGAAAAAACCGTCTAGAATATTTCATATATAGATGATTTCAAGTTTATTTCTTGAATTACTTAGAGAATATTACTCGACCTCGTCCATCGATCGATACTTAGTGAAAAAACCATCTAGAATATTTCACAGTCGATACTTAGTGAAATTATAGATAGAATATTTCGTGTATATTTTTTGAATTACTTAGAGAATATTTCTCGACCTCATCCATCGATCGGTACTTAGTGAAATTATTGATAGAATATTTCTTTTATATTTCTTGAATTACTTAGAGAATATTTCTCGACCTCATCCATCGATCGGTACTTAGTGAAAAAACCGTCTAGAATATTTCATATATAGAATATTTCAAGTTTATTTCTTGAATTACTTAGAGAATATTACTCGACCTTGTCCATCGATCGGTACTTAGTCAAATGCTTGCAAATATGTGGATTATTTAGAGAATTTTTTTTAAGGGTTTTATTTGTATTCATATTTTAGTTACGATGGACCCGCGACACACAGACGCGGAAGACGAACAGTTCCTGTTGAATATGATTGGCGAAGGTCAAGGAGATGTCCCTGAACAAGCTGATGATGGCAGCAATACCGACATATATTTGAATATGTCCGGTGATGGAATTGAGCCACCATCTATTCAGGATGACGCTTCTGCTGAACAAAGTGCTAATGTACATATCACAACTATACTTATTTGTAGTGACAATCATATTTTCATCTGAATCTATATGAGTACTATAAATGTTTTTTTATAGCCGTCTGGATCATCGTCGCAGCAGAAAAAGACGAAGCGAGGCCCAACAAAAAAACTGGAAGGGCGGTTCATTATAACGGAAGTTGGTCCAGATGGCGAACCGATCACTCCAGAAGCTTCCGCCAAAAAATTCATAAGACAATCCGGATGTATTGTCAGGGACCACATCCCGATCAGCTTCAGGCTCTGGAAAGCTTCCAATCCAAGCGAGGAACGGGATGCGGTACCCGAAAGAGAAAAAGAATGGTGCTGGCGGGAGCTTAAGAAAAACTTCACGGTTCCAGCTGAATCCGAAGAGATATGCAAGCGCTGGACCCTGAGTAAGATGGCCGAACAGCTACAATCATTCAAGAAAATTTTGACGAAGAAATATATCAAGACCGGGACCACACCCGTATTTACCGGCGAGCTCGAAAAGCTTAGGGGTCACTGGGATGCATTTGTGGAATATAAGTCTTCAGAGCTTGGGCTTCAGAAGGTGCAGAAGGCCAAAGACAATGCCTCGAAGAAAGTGTACCACCACACTCTAGGCCAAGGAGGCTACAAGCTTGCAATACCCAAATGGGAGAAGATGGAGCAGGATCTGCTTGACAGAAGCATCCAATCTGCGACCATGAACTGGCCTGAAAGGTCAAGGACCTGGTTTATGGTCACGGGGGAAGCTTGTACCCATTGACTGGTGACTGCATCTATGGGCCAAACATCCAGCGAGCAGCCCAGAGACTACAGGAGGCCATACAAGCAGCGGCCGAGGGAACATTCCAGCCGGATAGAGAGAGGGACGAGCTGACTTACGCCCTTGGGAATCCAGAGCATCCGGGCCGCACAAGAGGCAAAGGTGTGGTTCCGTGGAAGTATGGGTTCAGGGATTACATTGAATCATATAGAAGCTGGCAAAGAAGAAAGAATGATGAGCGGGAGCACTTGCGAAGGCTAGAGGAACGGCTCATGTCACACGATCAAAGACTGGAGGAAGAGGTTCAAGAAAGAGTTAAAGAGCACTTCAAGCCGAAGCCGAAGCCGGAGCCCGAGAAAGTGATAAATCCGATAGATTTGAAATTTTTTAAGGGAACGTGGAAGCAAATAAGAGAAAATTCATTCCGAGAGACCCCCCTTCAGACTACGAACGCACAATTATCAAAACTACTGAGAAAAAGAAGAGACAATCAAAGTCGTCGTTGTCCGACGTTCCACAGCTCGGAGCCCAAAAGAAACAATCAATAGAGCCTCTCGTAGTGGGACAGATGACGCAAGAACAAGACTTTGTTACATTTTTGAAAGAATCAAACCTGACGGCGGCTCAGATTGCAGGGGGAGAAGATATTCCAAAGGCCGATGTGGTCGTCAAATGGACGTTTGAGATCAGCAAAACTCTTGTACCCCCCGAAGTAGTGTCTGTGCTTCCAACGCAAATGTATAAGCTGCACCAGCACTACATGCGTGCGATAGCCGATTGCATCTTCATGCAGGGCACAAAGTTTAAAGATGACGATTTTTACGGGGGGAGGCCGTTATATGGATAAACTGGGAACAAATTTACCAACTATTCCATCAGGAGGCCCTCGACATCTCTATTGTCGGCTTGTGGGTTCTGTAAGTATTTTACTCTCCTTACGTATTGTTTTGCATGATCTCAACATACTGATCTCTTGATTTATTCGGTATCATTTAGAATGGAGATACATACTTGCAGAAGAAAGGGATACTCTCACCTCGGCTTCATCGACCCAATTACTTGTAATTGGAGGCTTCTACGTGACAATTCCGATGAGATATTCCAAAACTTGTTCAAGTACATAAGCGTTCATCACAACAAGCAAATGATATTGTTTCCTTACAACTTTGCGTGAGTGATTCCTTCCGTCTAACTCTTTCTATTCTGTAATCGAATTGTTTAAACCTTAACTACCAAGAACTACCTCTATATAATCTTGCAGTGAACACTGGGTCCTAATTGTCACAATTCCCGAGAAGAGCCTACTCGTGGTTATGGACTCATTGAGGAGACCTCTAGAACAATACGAAAATCTTCTTAACATGATGAAAAAGTAATTCTACCACTACTCCGTCGATGACCGATAATTTGAATCACTTTGTTACTTGACTATAATTGTTCTAATCATGCACATGATTTGGAAAGAATTCGCTAAAAATCATCCAGGCAAATTTGACAAGGAATTGAAGATCAAGACAGATTTTCCGGTACGCACTTGGATGATTCGTTGCACGATTCATTAGTTTTATTATATATTCATGTAAATACCTGATAATTTCTTCTCTCTTAAAGTGTATGAGGCAGAAACAAGGCACTGTATTGTGCGCATACTATGTATGCGAGAACATCCATGGTCTGGTAGGTCCTCCAAAGGGCTGGACAGATTGGGAGGAGGAAGTAAATAAAAAACTTGTTAATATTTGAACTCATATTTTAATTAGTCGAAATTAATTATCCCCTTTTTTCATAGGTCGAGGAGATGCGCAATAAACTCATACCGGAGGAAAAGATTATGGCGATTCAAGAACAATTCTCCGGATTTATTGTTGAGCAAGTCCTCGATCCAAAATGCGAATTCTACTATGATGGAATATCTAATATTGACAATCACAGCAAATATGACAATATACGTGTATATATGTAATTAAGAACGAATATACCTATGTAAATATATATGTGTGTGTATGTATTACATTTCTATTTATGAGTATGTATGTATGTATTAAATTTCCAAAAGATGAATTCTAATATGTAATTAAGAACGAATATACCTATGCAAATATGATGGAGTATGTATGTATTATATATATAAGCACTCCAATAGTGTATATATATATATATATATATATAATATTGGTCCTAGACATTTTCATATGTAAAGGAATTCACATGTATAGATATGTGTATACATATATATATATAAGTGAATTAATTTATATATGAAAACTATCTAGGACAAATATTATATAAGTAACTATATATATATTAGTGGAGATCATACACACTGAATTCCAATACATAAGTTTAATTGAAATGCAAAAGTATAATTGAAATAGAAAAAGAATTGAGAAAAGGAAAACATGAAAAAAAGGGACCTTTTGTCCCGGTTGGTAACACCAACCGGGAGCACCCTTTTGTCCCGGTTGCCAGACCCGGGACAAAAGGTCACCCCCTTTTGTCCCGGACTGGCGTTCCCGGTTGGGAAACCGGGACAACAGGGGTTTCCCAACCGGGACAAATCAACGTTTTTGTAGTAGTGACGTTACCAAGCCAAAGATCTAACCAAAAAAAGGTAGCATTACCCGAACCAACATTAACCAGGGTGGCAACCCGGAGCTCAGAGAGGCCAGCAAGAATACCATGCCACACAACCATGTCGGAGTGGCGGAGGTCCCCCAGGTTAGATGCGGAACTCCAGAAATATTTGGAACTCAGCCAGGAGTGCCTGTGTAAGGAAGATGGCCCCATTTAGGCCATTGTTTGTGATTTTGGTGATTGAGTGATAACATAATCAATAGGATTAACAAGTTTGTGAGATCACACTTGTAGGAGTTTTTAGGTCCCATGGATATGAGTCAACATGTCTAATTCATCGTCAAGACGCAATGTCTAATCTATCGTCGAGACGCCAAGTCCAATCCACCATCAAAATGACAAGTCTAATCCGCCGTAGAGATGTCAAAGCATAGTGGAAATCCAGAGATAGAATAAATTTGAAGGATCCAATTGATCGCTACGATGCATTTGAAGATCCGACGCCCTGGCATCCGTCCAAGTCTGAGCACCTCTGAAGATCAAGTGAAGAAAGAGTGAAGCACCGGTTGAACCGACGAGGTCAAGTTAAGCATCGGTGCATTCAACGTACTATGTTCCAGAGATGATGTCAAGCCTTCAGCAGTCAAGCCTTCAGCACCGGAAGATCCGACGGCTACCGGAGTAATGCATCGGTACAATGACGTCAGCAAGGTGTAACGGCTATATGAAGGACAAGTGTCACCGGAAGTTCCGCCTCCCTAGCATCGGTTCATCCGAGGGTCCCTGAAGTTGCTGCAGCGTGTCAGAGAGGCCAACGGTTTCTTCAGAGCGCAGAGTGACCGGAAGAACCGATGCTCTATGCACCGGAAGTTCCGATGCCTACGCAGAAAACTGGCCAACGGCTAGTAACGGCTCTCTTGACATGGTGGCCTATATATATGTGTTCCCCCAGCCATTTAAATCTTGCTGGAGTCCCAAGACATCTCATACACACCCAAGAACACCTCCAAGCCATACAAGAGCTCATTGATCATATCCTTAGGTTTTAGCACTAGCTTTGTAAAGTGTGAGTGCTAGATTAGCTCTTGAGTGATTGAACAAGCAAGGTTGAGATCCTTGTGGCTGGTTCTAGAGTGAACCACACTTGTATTACGGTGTGCCGGCCCCTTGGAGCAATTGGTGGCTCGTCGGCAAGTCAACGACCCTCCGGCTTGGTGTGGAGCGGCGTCGACGACTTTGTGCGGGGGACGGAGACCCCTCCTTCGTGGGCAATCTCCCTTAGTGAAGATCGGGATCAAGGTGACCGTGATTGTGTTCACGGAAGAGACTTGATTGCCGGGAAGCGATACTCTTCGTGAGTGCTTCAACAACGTGGACGTAGGGGTGCCTTTGTGACAAACCGAACCACGGGATATATCCTCGTGTTGAGAGTTCGCTTTCTCTCATCCCTTTCCTTTAGCTTCCGCATTTTATATTGCAACTTGTGTGCTTTTACTTTCATAGAGTAGTATCTTGATAGGTTTGGCTATAGGTTGCAAAAGTCTTTTGGGATGAGGATTTCACACTAAGGTGAACCGTAGTTGCACATCTAGATAGCTTGTTTTAGTTTAAGTTTTGAGCAAACTAGTTGGAGCCATAGGTTAAGGTTTTAAGAGTGCCTAATTCACCCCCTCCCCCTCTTAGGCTAGAGCACTTGATCGCTTTCAGCCTGGGAGCCGTACCTGGGGCGAGCAACTTAAGAAGGAATTTTTGCAAGAGGCATTTGTTCTGAGTAAGCAGGTCCGAGACCCCCAAGCCACCTTTGATCTTGGGGTGACAAACCAAGTCCCAAGGAGCTTTGCAGGCGGAGCCTGAGTAGGACGTGGAGCCTGTCCAAAGAAAGGCTCGCCATTTGGCGTCCAACAGCTCAATAAATCCCTTCGGGAGGAGGATGGAGCACATAGAGTAGATCGGGAAGCTAGACTACACAGAACAAACCAGCATCTCCCTGCCAGCTTGATTAAGAAGAGAGCCACACCAGCCCGCGAAGTAGCGGTCAAAGCGGTTTAGGAGGGGTTGGAGGTCAGAGCTCCGGACTTTAGTGATGGTTAAGGGAAGGCCAAGGTAAGGTTGAGGGAAGGAGGAGATGCTGCAGCCCAAATGGGAGGCCATCTGAGAAGCAATGTCAGGCTGCACATTCATGGGGATGAACGTACTCTTGTCGAAGTTAATGTGAAGGCCGGTGAACAAGGAGAAGGAATTAGGATCTCTTTTAGGCGAATGGGTTGAGCTAGTTCCCCTCGGAGGATCATATGGGTGTCATCGGCATGTTGGAGCGTCGGGCAAGGTAAGGTCGGAGTAAGGGGGTGGGCTAGCTCACCATTTTGGGAAGCAACACGGATAATCTGTTGGAGTGTATCTGCATCCAAGATAAAGAGATACGGGGACAACGGTTCACCCTGGCGCAAGCCGCGGCGGCATTGGATCCACTTTCCAGGTTTGCCATTAAGGAGAACAGCAGAATGACTGGAAGCCGCAAGATCCTGAATCCAAAGGCGCCAAAGGGTCAGGAATCCTTTGGCAGCTAGAATAGCATCCAAAGCAGTCCAGTTGACCGTGTAAAAAGCCTTGCGGAAATCAAGCTTAAGGAAGATAGCGGGGGATTTCTGCTTGTGGCAGGTTTGAATAATATCAGCAGCATAAACGAAGTTCTCCGAGATGCTCCGCCCTTTTATGAAGCCAGACTGATCAGCATGGATTAGGGCAGGAATAACCGACTGAAGCCTGGAAGTCAGTGAACGGGAGGCAAGTTTCAAAGAGCAATTCTGGAGTGAGATAGGACGATAGTCCCCAGGAGAGCAGGCAGTTAGTTATTTTGGGATGAGGACAATGTAGGATTTGTTTAAGCTCGAGAGGTCAACGCATCGGCTATGGATGTCAGACATGAAGGAAAAAAGGTTTGGCTTCACAAGATCCCAGAAAGACTTGTAGAAGGAAGGGCCAAACCCATCTGGTCCGGGGCTAGCATTGCAGTTCATGCCAAGAATGGCAAGGCGCACCTCATCATCCTGAAAAGGCTGAATAAGGGCTTCAGCTTGGAAGGAGTCCAAGGAGGAATCCACAAAAAGGCTATGAAGGTCGAAAGAGAGAGAGGACACAGTGGTGGTGCCTAACAATTTTTTGTAAAAATCATGGAGAATATTTTCTTTGGCCGAGTGACTAAAGACAGGAAGATCATTGAACATCAGCATCCGAATGTTGTTTCGCTGAAGCCGGATGGTGGCACATTGGTGGTGGTAAGCTGTGTTGTCATCTCCAAGCAGGCACTGACAAACTTTACCACGCTGTCTCCAGTAGGTAGCCCGATGAGCAGAGAGCGAGGAAAGAGAGGCCCGAACCAGGTGACGAAGGGGAGACTCCAGGGGGCTCAGAAGATGTCTCTCCTCAAGGAGGTCAAGGAAGGAGATGACTAGCTCACAGTTTTTAAGAGTAACGTCTAGGGGACAAGCGCACTTGGTCCAGGAGCGGGCAGCAGACCGGACGCGTTTACAACAAAGTGCTAGAGGAGGTCTGCCACGGGCCGACACTTGTCCAGTTAGAGTGGACGAGCGCCCGGAAAGACACATCTGGAAGCCAATGGTTGTTCACACGAAAGACCGCAGGTTTGGGAGTGTTGGAGGAGGCCGACAAAAGCAAAGGCACGTGATCCGAAGTCGAACGAGTGAAAGATCGCACAGAGGAATCAGGGAGGCCAGCGTTCCAGGATGTGTTAACCAGAGCACGGTCCAGGCATGCGAGAATGGGGGGGTTTGGTTGTTAGACCAAGTGTAAAGCCGGTATAGGAGAGGGATCTCAAGCAAGGAAGCTTCACTGATCTAGGAGTTGAAGAGGTCAGCTTCCGCCGCATTAAAGTTGTCGTTGGATCTTTCAGCAGGCGACTGAAGAAGGTTGAAGTCGCCAATAACAGTCCAAGGGCCAGAAATATCGACAGCGATAGAGCTGAGTGCCGCCAAGAAGAGGCCTTTACGTTGGCTATCGCAAGGACCGTACACATTGGTTACAGTAAAGGAGAGACTATCGGTAGCAGAGGAAAATGTTGTAGTGAGAGAGAAGGAGCCAAGCTTAGTGGAAGTGAGGGAGAACTCGTCGTTAGACCAAGACGTAACTATACCCCCAGAAGCGCCGACAGAAGGGAGGAAGCGGAAAGACTGTAGCCAAGGATGGAGGAAAGTGGCGCTTTTGAAAGAAGAAATAGACTCAAGCTTTGATTCCTGAAGACAGACAACAGTGGGAGAAATTGAACTGATAGTGCGCTTAATCTCAGAGCATTTATCCGGCAAGCCCAGACCCCGCACGTTCCAATCCAAGATGGAGATAGTACGATTACACATCATAACAAAAGGGAACTCCCGGCCGGAGCCAAAGGGACCAGAAGAAGCCGGTACGCGGTTGAATCAACCAGCAACGAACGACACAGGGCACTACCACCGCCCAAAGGTACAGAAAACAAGCTAACACAAGCCAACAGCAAGGCAGAGGGATCGCGAAGTTCTGAGCAGGGGAGGCAAGAGCAGTAATGAGGTCACGCGGAGAGCAGCATGCCATCAATCACAGAGCTGTCCTCCGGATCGAGTAGGTCGAGGTCGCTGGGGGACACACCGCAGGCAGAACCAAGTTCACGGGCGTCCTCCAGCGGCAGAGATGGCGCAACAGCAAAGTCCTCGACGAGGTCCAGAAGCTCGACTGGCAGTGCACCGGGCACGGTGGGGGGCGAGGCACAGCCCGACCCTCCATCTTGCGCTTCTTCAGGCGCGACGCCTTCTGCATGGTGGAGATGTAGAGCGGGTCCTCAGAAGCGGCGATGCATGGCCTGCGCCGGAGGCGGCCCGTGATGCAGCGGAGAGGCACCGACAGGGCCGCAGAAGCCAAAGAGGAGCGCTCCACTGGGCAGGATAGAGGCGCAGCAGCAGAAGACTGATCAGGCCCAGGGAGGCGCAGGACCAAACCAGCAGCCATCGGGGGTCCCCCACACGAGACAGGCATCAGCACGGAGGAGTAGCAGGCGCCAGAGGGCACCAAGGTCGCCGGCCCAGCAGGAGCGAGGTCAGGCAGGGACAGCCCACGGTCCCCGCCCAGGAGCCTGGGGACGCGGCCCAACAGCACGCCCACGGAAGCGGAAACAAAGTCCACCGTGAGCAGGCCATCCAGACCCGACAGCAGCGGCAGCATGGGGACCCTAAAGCAGCCACCTCCGCTATCGGCGCCTTGCACCGAGATCAGGAACCAGCCAGGGGTCGCACAGACCTGGACAAGAGGACGGCCAGCGACCGGGGAGGCTAGTATGCGAGCACGAGGGGGGGGCGACAGAGAGCAGCCCAAGACAGATCCACCACTGGATGGGGGGTAGGGGGAAAGGAAGGAGGGAGGCGAGGGAAAGGCCCCGTTGGCCTGGGAGAGAGCAGCAGGACGGGGGAAAGAGGGGCATCGGACCCGTTGGAATCAGAATTAGAATCTGAGTCAGTGTCGTCCTCCTCGAAGTGTATGATGTGGACCCTCCCCATAGAGCCAGACCCATCGTAGTTCTTGAAATGAATGAGATGAGGAATGTCAAAGAGACTTTTGACCTTGACCATGACAATGACAGCCGAGTAATCCGCTATAGTGAGGCACACAGGGTCAATGAAGTGAGGGTTGCCAAAGGGGGGAACAGAGTGCATTATATGCTCACGGCGCCAATGCTCAAGGGGGAAATCCTCAATGGACAGGGCAATGAAGGCCTCATGCTGAAAGGAGAAGCGGTTTGCAGTTTCTTCGATGCGCTCCAGAGACACAGAGTGGCCGCGGAAGAGGAAGGGCGGGCGAAGGACCGAAGCCTCCCGAGCAAAGACATCATCGAAAATGACCAACTGAGAGCCATGGGAGGAGGGAGCGAAGCGGACACGGGGATTGCCACCAACAGACTGGAAAGCACGGCGAAGGAAGGCGGAGGGGGCGGCAACCGGGGGTAGGATGGTGGCAAAAGTGAGATTACTGAAGCGATGCATACGAACAAATGGCATGAAGACGTCGACATAGTCTAGACGCAGAGGCGGATCTATAGGGTAGTCCGGGTATGCCATGGCATACCCTAAGATCCACCCCGCCCTGGAATCAACTGCGCAGGCGCGGCTGCCCTTCGGCTTGGCCACGGCCTGCCCACACACGGATCGTGTGATTTGGGCTGCAGCTAGACGAATCATACTGCGGTGGACTGATTTGGACAACGGCGTGGTGCAAGGAATCAGACTGCAGCACGGCGAATTCGGCGACGCTGCGGGAGCTCGGCGAGTCAGCGGTGCAGAGGAAGCAGCACAGCGCGGAGCCGGCGGCGGTGCGATGGAGCCTGGCGGCAGGCGCGCAGAGCACGTGCCGGCAGTAGTGTGCTGAGCAGCAGGCTAGCGCGCAGCGTGGTGGTCTGCTCTGGTGGCCGTGCGGAGCCCGCAGTGGCCAGCAGTTCTGCGCATGCTTTCAGAGACGAAGGGGAGGGGAGGAAGAACGAAGGTTCATGATAAATGGCCTCCACAAAACTGAGATGCATGCTAATAAACATCAGTAGATTAATAAATGATAAATGATGTCACATGTAGATTAATAGGTGCAAGAATTGAGAAATTAAGATGATATAATTAATACTTTCATGAACTTTAGAAAGTATAGCCTAATGGAAAGAAATAAAGTAATCTCTTTGAACAATTGTAGGTGTTCAAGCTTATTTTATGTATTTCTAAGATTTAGTGTGCTTCTATTATTTATATTGTAATCTATGTAATCATTGAACCTAATTGCTAAGGTACCAAATTGCTCGTGGAAACTTTTTTTTGTTGTATACTGATTTTTTAGATTGTACTAAATACCGAATTGTATACTAAAATTTTGACATGGCATACCCTAAGTTTCAATCCTAGATCCGCCACTGTCTGTATGCGAAGGAGGCACAAGATCCTTAGCGTCCGGCGCACCGGGGACAGGAGAACCAATGGTGGGAGGAGTGGACGGGGTGGAGACAAAAGAGGGGGTCGAGGGGTTTGGGGAAGGGGGCCCATCGAACACCGACCGAGGAGAACCTGGAGGAGATTCCCCAAGAGGCAGGTCCAGGGAGGATCCGGGCCGAGGGGACGTGGAGCGGGGGCGTCCGCAGCAGAGCTGTCAGACAGTGCGATGACAGAGGGCGCCCCGGCTCCAGATGTCGGCGAAGCGCCGGGCGAGGTCGAAGCCGCTGACCAGGAGTCCGCCATGGCTGCACAGCAAGGAGGGGGAAGGCGTTCGGGGGGAACAGAGTTAGGAGCCAGGGATAGAGGGGAAGGAGGGGTAGTGATCCGAGGTCGCTTGCAATACCTTTCAGTGTGACCAAGAGACCAGCAGCGGTGATACCGAACCGGATCCCAGCACTGCGCACGTTGGTGATCGAGAGCCAGACAGCGGAAACACCGCCGCCAGAGGGGAGGAATGAGGGGATGGGGGACTGGGATGTCTAGGGGAGGAGGCGACGGCCTGCGCAAAAGATAGGGCAGACGCCAGCGGTGGAGGCCAATCGCCGGGGAAAGCAGACGCAGCTTGGCGCGACGCGGGGGGCGGAGGAGCGACGTCAGAACGCACCGAGTTGGCTGGAGAGGGAGCGGGTGGGGGTGGACAGCGCAGAGGACCCGGTGCATGGAGGTGCGTCCAAAACACCCAGGGAAAAGTCTCCTAAAAGAAACAGGCACAGGAGCGGTCTAGGAACACCACGACTACCGAGATAGGAGGTCGGAGGAGAAGTTAAGGGCGGGACTGGGCGGTCAAGGACGAAGCCAGCTGGGTCAGACGCATCCAAGGTGCCTTTGCTAAATCAGCCAGAACTTTGAGCCGTAGGGAGACCATAAGCATCCGAGTCTCGCAGGGGGGGAAACAGACCCAAGATGGAAGGGAGGAGGTGCTGAGTTGCAACAGGCAATCCGTTTGAAATTTGAACAAAACAGAACGCAGCATCCTGAACGGCGTGGAAGTGAAGCAGCACGCCGTCGTGGAGCAGGCCGGCGAGGGAGACGAGCAGCGCCGCCACGGAGGGGCAAGAAACATCAGTCCGGAAGATCAAAGGATGAACACGCCGAAGGCGAAGGTGGTCGTCGCCACAGCCCAACCAAATGTAGAGAGCATCAAGAAAGATAGGGAGAGGAGCGTTGGCCATGGCCGGAGTTACCGAAACCCAAAGGAGGGGTAGGGCGCAACAGGGGAGACGAAGCCGGAACTAGGTCCGCGCAAACCGGGGTGAAGAAGATGTTGAGGACGACGTCGACGAAGAGCTCGCCCGGATGCGAACCCCTGGCCCGGGCGCGGCGGAGCATGTTGCGGAGTTGAGGCAGCACCCCATTGGCGAGGAAACCTGGCCGGAAGAGAGGTCGAGAGGCGGCCGGAGACAGCAGGCCCGACGAGGAGAGGCCAGCAGCAGCCATAGGGACGGGACCGGGACCCGGAGAGGAGGAAGCGGAGGCGGAGAGGCACAGCGGCTAGGTGCCGCCACTATCTCCCATCTTCCTTCCTCCTCGGTGGTTAGGTCCTTGGTGGGTGCCGCCACTATCTCCCATCTTCCTTCCTCCTCGGTGGTTAGGTCCTTGGTGGAGGAAATTACTTGGTGGACTGCTGATGAAAGGCTGCTGCTGTGGAATCAATGATCATACGCGACGTTATTTCTGCGTGACAGCCGGGACCTACAAAACTGTGAGCGATCTCATCTCAGCTGATATGCTTGTACTCCCTCCGTTTCAAATTATAAGTCATTCCAAGAATCTTGGAGAGTCAAACCATCTCGATATTTGACTAAAATTATAGAGAGAAACACAAAAATTTATGACATCAAATAGTTACACTATAAAAATATAGCTAACAAAAAATCTAATGATACTTAATTTGTATCATAAATATTATTATTATGTTATATAATTTTGGTCAAATTTGAAAAATTTTGACTCTTCAAATTTTTTAAAATGACTTACAATTTAGAACGGAGGTAGTAGCACTTACTAGGGCCATGAACGGATCTCAGTAATTTCCGATTATTTTCGTTGATTTACCTTGATGTGAGGGAGCCCTGCGGCTTGCCATGATGGCGCCGTCCGGATTATTGCCAGCATCATGTCTGCACAAAAAGCAAGCGCGCGCATTTCCATCCACGGCAGGTCTTGAAACCCGGAAAGCGGGGTGGTACGGTAACCTTTGTGTGCGTGCCGACATGTAAACTGGTCACTAATTACGAGCCAGTTCATCATCACGGATTTTGGAGTCCTCCATATTTGTCCTAAGCACGTTAGTGGCTTGTAAAACAATAAACAAACAACACCACAGTAGATTTCACGGCTAAGGCATCACTTTGCATTTTGGTTTTTTGGATTTTTGGAAGAGAATTTTCAACATTTGAAGTACATTGAAATTAAAAATTAAAAATTGGTGCTGCTCGAGCTACGAGTACATTGATCAGGTTAAACAAGTCTGACGACCTTGCAATCCAACTGATAGGCTGCTCAATACACGAGGAGGAGGGGAGGTAGAGGTACGGCGCGCGCATCTTCGTCAACAGACACGAGGACGTACGCGACAAGGATCAGTCACACGGGGTTGGTTAGCGAAATCCGGTGTCGTCAAGTACCATCGGATGGATTCACTAAGTTTTTTAAAGTAGCTAAATGTTCGGATGTCAATTCGAATATTTAAATATTAATTTAATATAAAACTAATTACATGCAATTAGGGCTCTAGACGAGTACATTAAATATAACTAATGTACGATTAGGGGATGATTATTATAGCAATTAGTGATCAAATTATAAATTAATTAGATTTAATAGATTCATCTCGTGATTAAATCACAAATTCTGAAATTAGATTTGTAATAAATCTATGTTTAATGCTCCTAATTGATTATGCGATGTGATGTTGCTTATGACTTAAACTGAAGAAAAAAATAAGGCCTAAACAGAAACAACCGATCAAGGCTACTCCAAGTAACCAACACATGCTTCCAGCCGGGGGGGCCTCGGGGCTCGCCGAGAATATCCGGGGGTCCTTGCCTCTTTCACAGATCACGTCTACGAAAGAGAACCGAGCGGGTTGGTCAGCACCGCGGGTGTGCGGCGGCCGGCGCGGGTTCGATTCCCAGAATCGATCCCGCGTTTCTCATCGTGGGGGTACTGTTTATTTAAACAGTTAGTCCCTAGTGGTCTATAACACATGCTGGGTACTGATGTCCAAGACCATCTCTTCAAAGCAGGCGTATGAGTGTAGGTTGTAGGTCTTAACTTGTGCATAGTTGGTGTGTGTGGGTGTGGTGTGTGTGGGGTTCTATGTGTAAGTTTAGATGCTACAACTTGTACTACAAATTAGGTCAGTCACAAAAAAAAAATCACGTCTGGACACGAAGACGATGAGGTAACTCTAAAATTTAGCAACATCCTATAAATTTTTCCAATAAAATGTCGCTCTGGACCGCAAAAACAAACTCAACGGTGAACGACTTCTAAGCCATTAGCGTATGAAGGGAAGGGCAAACGTCCAAACACGTAACGTCCGGTACAAAAATACAGAGGACTCGGATGGGAATGGGATAGCGCGTACGTATGTACATATGGCTGTAGTCAGTACAGGCAGGGCCCAGGAATCCAAGAGGCTGCGGGCCGACAGGCGGGGGCGACCACGTCATTTGGGCTTTTTCGAAATTCCGAAACAAAACAGCGCCACCCTCCTCCTCCACCCTCTCTCCCTCCTCCCTGGCGGGCGCGCGGACCGAGGAGGCAAAGGCAGCAGGCCTCCTACCGGGAAAGCGGTGATGAGAGAGAGAGACGGCACTATAGTTGTCCAACGGACGAGCCCGGCCCGGCATGATTAGCTCGGATAACTAATCGTGCCGGGCCGGGCCGACACGCGTGCCGAACGTTGTGCACGAGCATGGCACGGGGCCTGTTTGGCGTGCCGGGCCGGCCCGATATGCCAGGCGGGCTTCGTGGGCCGTGCTAGCCCGAGCCCGGCTAGGCATCTGCACCAGGCCACCACTCTCTCAACTCAGAATGATTTCAAGATATCAAATTCACAAATACATTGAAGATTTCACAGAATTACAGATACACAGTTCAAACTTAATCAATGATACATCATACACACACAGATCATAGAACAGAAGCACATTTCATGATAACAAATTTATTAAGTTGATCTGTTTTTTGTGCTGCCTCGTTAAAAAACCTTTGTAGGTAAAATCCCACACCTCGTGAGGACAAAACCCTACAAAGAAAAAGAGTACAGCCAGCTCTAAATATTCAAATGTTCATCACAAGTTCAAGTCTTGGACTCCACAGTCCAGACTACATAGTTATACAGATTCAACATCTAAATATAAGTTTTCAAATGATTCTTCAAGTTCTTCATCCTCTATGAGATGCTGAAGTCTTGCATCAGCTTGCTCCCAGTCCTTGATCAGAGCCAACATCTCCACGACCTCAGGGCCCAGACGCCGTCGTCGCTCCTCGATAATCCTGCCAGTCATACTAAATGCAGATTCTGATAATATTGTTGAAACATGTACAGTCATTACATCTCTAGCTAGAATTGAAAGAACAGGATATGATAGCTTATGCTCATGCCACCAGTGCAAGATATTGAAATCATCATCATACTGGTTAACAGTATCACTGTCCAGATAGGCAGACAATTCAGAACCAGATGCTAGAGAAGCACCAGAAGTTGCAGCTTGCAACAGAGCACTAGCAGAGGTCCTTTTATGCAAGGAGGAAGTAGAACCAGAACCAAGACTAGTAGTAACACAACCAAGAGTAGTACCAGACAAACTAGAACCAGAAGAAAAAGACTCACCACCAAAGATTCTTCTCCAAGCAGTTTTTCTCTTACCTGTAGGGCCTGGTTGGGTAGCCCTTTGCAACCTTACACCACCAAACTTCTCATCATACTTAGCAAAAATAACAGACAACTCAGCCCTTACCTCAGTCAAGTAGCATGAGTAATCATTACCATTAAGCTGAGATAGAAGTCTAAGAACATTGGTGAAACCTTTCAGCTTAGCCCTAGGGTCTAATATAAATGCAAATGAGTAGAGCATGGGTATGTCACACCAGTATTGCAAGAACTTATCTTTCATAGGAACCACAACTGATCTTAAGTCTCTATCATTTTCATAATTATTTAGATGGCTAGCTATCTCAAGAACATGATGCAATATTAATGGAGATATGGGGTAATAAACACCAGATATAACAACAGTGGAATCATAGAACTGTTCAAGGAATTCAAAAAAAAATTCAGCAACATACCAGTGCTGGTCTGTCAAGAGTGGCTGACCATCAACTAAAGGATGCTGGGTAGTGATGAAAACAGAGAATGTGGCCTTATGGGGCAGGAGATGTTTTAACATAAGATAAGTAGAATTCCATCTCACATCCATATACAAGCCAAACTTGCGAGGTCTTTCACCAACAGCAATGCAATATGACTTGTATGCAGCAATGCGCTGGTTAGATGAGTTTAGAAATGATATAGCAGATCTAAATGCACCAAGCATTGGCTTAAACACTTCAAGGCCAGCCTTAACAATAAGATTTATGATATGATAAGCACATCTTTAATGCAGGAACAAGCTACCAACATAACCAGACAAAACAAGATTAAGTTGATTAATAGCCCTAGTGTTAGCAGCAGCATTGTCCAGTGTAACAGCAAAGATTTTATCAGTTAACCCATAATCAGCAATAACAGAAGTAATACGCTCAGCAATATTCTCAGCATTGTGAGACACATCAATCAACCTGAGACCTAAGATCCTCCTTAGCATTGCCAGACCAGATATCAGAAGTAAGAGCAACAAAGGATACAGACTTCAAGCACTCAACAAGCTGAGCACGACGTTCAGTGAAGTACTTGGCAAAATCTCTAGTGGTTGTTTGCTTAGACACCTTAGCAAATTTAGGATTATGAGCAGTAGTAATGTACTCTTCAAAAGCATCAGACTCACCAATGCAAATAGGCAGGTCAAGACGAGCAATTAACCTACACAACTGAGTACGAGCTACTTCTGGTTTGTACTCCCAAAGGTGCATAGAGCCATCAGGATTAAACTTAAGTTGAGAGTGAGCCATGGCATTACGAGATTTCAAAACAAGCCATATAGGAATGTGCCGCTTCAAGTGACCAGTACCATGGGTTGATCTACCAGTGAGGTTTTTCTTGTAATGCTTGCATCTAGCACCAGTTCGACGTTCCTTACCATCAATTACCTCATAGATCTCATCAAAGTATTTCCAGACCTTGGAGGTGGACGCCCTCCTCTTCCTGGTCGCGCCAGACTCCGTGGCAGCGACGGTGCTCGCGCTGCCAGGCCAGATCCAGGAGTCCCCTGAGGAAGGCCTTCTGGATCCAGGTCGATGGCAGCATTGCTGCCAAACAGCTCAGCGGCATCCGCAGACAGGTCATCCTCATCATCTCCGCGAAAGCCCATAGACCGCAACTCATTGTTGTAGGAGTCGTCGGCGGCCATCGCCGGTCTTCGGTCCCTCACGGCCTGCACAAGGAGGAACATCTGTGAGGGGGATTCGTGAGGAAGAAGGAGAAGAAAGGCGAGTTCTGACTTACCTTTGGCCGGAGCACCGAAGACCAAAGTTGCCATCAACGCCCTCACCGGAGTTGCAGGCCACACAGACTTGCAAAGAGGGGAGAGAAGGATTCATGAGGAAGAAGGAGAAGAAAGGAGAGAATGCAACAACCAAAAGAGGAACAAAACAAGCAAAAGAAGGAAGTATGGAGGGATCCAGGGACAGGGAGGGCGCGGGAGACAACCAAACCTAGCAGCAGTAGTCCAGCCCCACTGCCTCACGTCGTCGCCCCTACCTTTCCCCTCCTTCTTCCTCAAAAATCCTCATTGCCGGTCATGACAGGTTGCCAGATCTGGCCGAGGAGAGGGGAGGAGGTGAGGGCCTGAGGGGAGCGGCGGATCTAGCCGAGCAGAGTCGGAGGAGGTCCACTGGAGCGGTGGATCTGGCCGAGGAGAGGCGGAGGAGGTCGGAGAGCGGCGGATCTACGTCGGAGAGGTGGGGTGGAGGTCGGGGTGGAGCGGATCTGGCGAGGAGCGGGGGAGGCGGAGAGGCGGAGGAGACGAGGCGGCGGTCAGGCGGGCGGGGAATGGAGGGGGCTAGGGTTATCGGCGATCCGTGCCCGCCCCCTCGCCCTTATATATGGCCGGCCGGCTCGGGCTGGCGGGCTACGTGGGCCTTCGTGCTCACGGGCCGGCCCACGTGCCAAGTCGGGCCGGCCGCTAACCGTGCCGGGCCGGCCCGGGCCGGTTTACCTTCGTGCCGGGCCGGGCCGTGTACCGGGTCCAATTCCCATACTTCGGGCCGGCCCACGAGCCTCGGGCCTGATGGAAAACTATAGACGGCACACAGCAGGAAGAGGCGGAGGCGGCCCATCGCAATAAAAACCGTGACCCTCACCTCCCGGTGCCGGGCAGAGGAGGGAGGGGACAGATAGGCAGGGAGGTGTAGGTTAGGTGTAGTCGACAAGCGGGATGGCGTCCGGCGCGTCGTCGTCTCCCCCGCTGTCGGTGCTCTCGCTCGCTGCGGTCGTCGTCCTCCTGCTCGCGGCGCGCGGCGGGGCCAGGCCGCCGCACTCGCTCCGCGGCGTGCGCCCGCTCGCCTTCGACGAGGGGTACGCCCAGATCTTCGGCAGCAGCAACCTCGCGCTCCTCCGCGACGGCCGCCGCGTCCACCTCGCCCTCGATGAGTCCACCGGTGAGCTGCACTTGTCCCCGGCTCCCGGCCCCGCCGCGAGCTGACCGTTTCAGTTTTGACGGTTTCCTTCTCCTCCCGAGATTTCGGGGGCAGCCGGGGGGCGCATTGCACTTTTCCCTTTTCAAATCGGTCCCTCCCATAAGCAGGGGAGGGGCATCCGCCAGATTTTCGCTAACGTTTTGGGCGTCCGTGGCGAAACCCGCCGCCCGCCTTTCTTCTTCCTCCGCGCAGGCGCCGGGTTCGCGTCGCAGGACCTGTTCCTCCACGGCTTCTTCAGCGCCGCCATCAAGCTGCCCGCCGACTACGCCGCGGGCGTCGTCGTCGCGTTCTACGTACGTGCCACCGCCGAAGCCGATCCATCCATCTCTCTGCCCTGCCCGCCATCGAACGCTGACGGAAAAATAAAAGGCTTGGGTTTATTTCTTCTTGCTTGTCCCGCCCGCAGCTGTCGAACGGCGACGTGTACGAGAAGACGCACGACGAGCTGGACTTCGAGTTCCTGGGCAACGTGCGCGGGCGCGAGTGGCGGGTGCAGACCAACGTCTACGGCAACGGCAGCACCCACGCCTGCCGGGAGGAGCGCTACGACCTCCCCTTCGACCCCACCGACGACTTCCACCACTACTCCATCCTCTGGACCAGCCAACGCATCATGTGAGCAGACCCTCTCTCAGCTATCCCCCCCTCTGTTCTTGTGCTTGGTGTGGGGCTCATCTCATGGTCGTCTGCCAGGAACCGGAAACGCCTCTGTTCTTTTCTTCCGCCATGTTTTTTTTTTGAACGATTTCTTCCGCCATGTCTCTGCGTGCGCTGACAGTTTTTGGGGGAGCCCTTTTGTTTGCCTCTTTTGTTGCTGGCGTTGTCATCCTGTGACTCCGGCCAATTTTGGGGCCATTCCAAGATCTTTGCGCCCGTTTCGATGCGCATTTCTTGGATTCCCATGCCAAAAGGAGAAGCTGAAAGATACTCTTGTCGCAAGAAAGGGAATCACATGGGTCTTGCATTCAAATTTGGTTTCTGCATCTGCATCTTTTCGGCCTCACCGAGCTTGATCGTCGATCAAACAGTTCGTCGTTGTTTCTGCTGTGCACTGACATTGCTTGGGGTGTTGTTACCGACGGAACAGATTCTACGTGGACGAGACCCCGATCCGGGAGGTGGTGCGGACGGCGGCCATGGGCGCGGCGTTCCCGTCCAAGCCCATGTCCCTGTACGCCACCATCTGGGACGGCTCCACCTGGGCCAATGCCAGCGCCAGCCATTGATCAAGAAAAAGATACTGCTCATTCGAGGCTCGATCCTGTGAGGTTTACTGCGATTTTTTACCGCTCGCGTTCAGGGATCCGGTTCAACTGAAATGCCGTCCCGTGACGCCGAGGTCGCGGGGGCTCCGTTGGTATGGTATGGTATGGGGGGGCCTCCGCCGCCGCCCGCCGGCATGCCTCCGTGACCTTCTCGGTGGCTCGGCTCGACGCGTCGTGTCGCGTCGCGTCGCGTTGATGACGGCTACGACGGCGGCAACAGCGTCACACGACACACACGACACGATATGTGTGGTTGCCGCGTCAACGGGTGGTGCCCGTGTCGGGGGTGGGGGTGGTAGGGTCTGTTGTTAGCGTTCTCGGGCGGGGTCGCCGGCCCGACGGTGGTTCGTGTCGTCGGAGGAGACGGAAAGATTCTCATCTTCGGAGATAACGACGAACGGAGATTCCTGCCACTGTACCGGGGCGCTTTGTTTGCGCCCGTCACTGTTCCCCAACGCGGGAATAGGGAATCAGGGTCACTCGCGGATGTCTGATGTCCCCCCTCTCGGTGTGGCAGCTTTTTGGGAACTAAACGCGGCCCACCAAACTCAAAACTGTGTGTAGGTAAAAACTGCGATAGGAAAAAACTGCACTGTAGGTTTCACCTCCAAGTCTGCAAGTGCGTGCATATGGATGGCAATGGATAAAATTCGCGCGGATAGTAATTTCAAAAACCTGCACCCGCAAGCCAAAACCCGTGCCCGCACCCGCGCCCGCAACCCGTGACGGATAGAAACCCAGACCCGTATCCGATGTCCGCGGATACCCGCATACCCGCGGGCACACCCGTCTACCCGCAAACTTTAGAAAATCAAACATAAAATTTAATTTAACGGCAAACAAAAAATAATAATTAAACAATAAATAGCATATATATGAATTTAAACAACAATCAAAGAGCAGGGGGCTGGCGTCCTGCGCGGCTCCCCTGGGAGGGAATCGGCCTCGGGGCCTTAGAGCATGTATTATAACCGGCGGTAAACGGGCTGGGAACTGACGTGGCCGAGGAGAGAGACGGAGGCGGGCGACTCGCTCCGCGCCCGCTCAGGCTGGCGGAGAGGCACTCCGTGCGTTGCTATTGGCTGAGCTGGCGGGGCCCGCCACCATCGCCGCCTCCCTCCCAGCCGGCGGTCGGCGCACTTATAAAACTTTCTCTTAGCGGCCTGGCCTAGTGGCCGTTGCGCGCGTCGCCTCTAGGCGAGGAGGGAGGGTGTCGGGGGCGCCTGCGCTTGCCTCGGCGCATCCGCGCGTGGCCTGGGTCCGAGCTCCGAGGAGGACCGGAGGAGGGAGGGGCGAGGGCGCTGGGGCCTGGCGCGCCGACGAGAGGGGTCCGAGGAGCACAGCGCTGAGGCCTGGGGGCGCCGCCGGGCGCTGCGCCAGGGGTGGTGAAGCGTCCCCTTATAAGAGAGAACTTAATGTGATACAAACATCAGTCCTAGGAGGCTGATACCACATTTATTACATCAGATGATCCATTATCGTACAAACCTCCGAGGAGGACACTCGATACAGATGATGATAATAAGTAACCAAGCTACGACATAACACCAGAGCGCGACCCACATGGGATCCAGCTCGGGCTCAGAGTACTACGTCAGCGAAAACATCTTGAACAGGGCCGGTTCCACAGGCAAGGTTGGGTGTAGAATGATAACCCTACTCGGCGTCGTCTGGTACGAAGTCTGGGTCTTCTTCTGTAAAAAATAAGAATGGGGTGAGTACAAACGTACTCAGCAAGTCCAACCATACCCACGGAGGGGGTTATATCAGAATAACATGCTCAGGTAAAACAAGGATAAGGTTGCGGTTTAATTTGCGGAAAGCTAAATTTTATGCAGGGGTTCGTTTAGCTAAAAACATTTCAAAAACCAGTTTTTATATTGAGTAACACGGAGTTCAAGTTTTAAACTGCTACCGGACTCCCCGTCCGTCGTAGCACACGGCACAACTGCCGGACACAACTCCAAAACAACTCACGCTAACCCATCCCCAAAGAAACACTAGTTATGTGACCACACCGTAACTCGCCCAATACCGTGGACACGGCTATTCGAATAGCTTTTAACTCTGCAGAGGTGTGCAACTTTACCCATAAGCGGGTTACCACAACACGAACACCGTAGTGTTGGTGTAGATCCCGACATAGCCATTACCCACCTTAGCTAGACCTGATTCGCCATCACGGGATTTACCAAGGGGTCATCGACCTAACTCTGAGGTATAACCGGGGTATAAGTCACACTGAACCTATCCCTTCTCCTTGGTCACCCGTTGCTCTCAGCCCTCCGGGTGGCTATCACATCAACTAGTGGGGTTTATACTAAGTCGTTGCCCATTCAATAGTCGAGTGGTTTGCACGATAGTGGAGTTAGGTGAGATGACACACCAACTCGGTCCTTAGTTGTGACAAGATGGATATATCCCCTTTCTTGCCCTGCCACACAGGCACGAGCACACCAAATGACAAATCCCGCGGAAATACCATCCATCCTGTCTAAACTCACTTTTCAAAAACACCACTTTTATCCCTTCCCACATACTCACGCATTTTCTTTTGTAAAACAAATAGCATTATGTGTAGAGTCCTAAGCGTTCTAATAGCGATTAACGTCCAAGCAAAATCAGACATTAATCTAGGTGGTCATGGAATGGTTATAACAAATCAAGGGGTGGCTATCCAACCGTGTTTTCATGCAGTCAAAACATATGCAATTTTATAAAGCAGGCCAATAGGTTATGTTTATAAAAACTAGGACTGAAACATGCATCAAAGGGCGAGATTGAACTTGCCGTCTTCGTAGCCTTCGGGGAGGTCCTGTCCTTTGGGCTCGGAGTCGCGGAACTGGTCCTCGTTCACCGGCTCGCAGTACTGCTCGTCAATGGGCTCTCCTTCGTTCACACCGTGATCTACGACGCATACAAACAAGCACACAATTAAGAAAAAGGGAAAAAGAGTTTTATCGTTGAGCTCGAATCGGAAATAATTAAGATATGGAGTTCGGAGTAATATTTTTGGGTGGATTCCTAATGACATGGTCAAAACTATGTTATGAGAGGCGTGGTAAAGTTTTAGGTTGATCCGAGGTTGTTTGGCGCATTAAATGATAGGTTAATCAAAGGTTTAGGGGTTAAATAATGGTCCAGGGACCTATTTGTAATTATACTCAAGAAGGCAGGGGTCTGTTTGTAAGTTAGAATTTATCTGGGTTAATATGGAAAAGGTCAGGGGTTTATTTATTATAGGGTTTATAAGTTGGAGGGCTTGTTTGCAAAATTTAGAAAACAGGAAGGGCCCCTTTTTGGAAAAGGGTCAAAAGGGATGGGTCTCTTTAATAAATAGACTAGAGGGGAGGGGGTTTTGGGCTAAACGCCCAGTCTTCTTCCTTCCCCCGCGCTGGGAAACAGGGGAGGGGGAGGCAGCTCGCCGGCGGTGCCGATTCCGGCGGCCAGGGGCTCGGGGCGGCTCCGGGGTAAGGGGAAAAAGGAGAGAGGAGGCCTGCGGGGTCGATCCCCGGCCGCAGCTCGGGCGGAGGCAGCCCGGGTCGGCCTGGCCGCGGCGGGGTGTTGTAGCGGGGCGGTGGCGGCGTTGGGACGACGGCTTGGTGTCACGGCAGTGGCCGGAGAGGAGGGGAAAAGCGGCAGCGGGGTGCAGGGGTTCGATTTCCCCTTTTCACCTTGGCCTGAGGCATGGCGACGAGGCGGGGCAACGGGAGCGGGTGGCGGCGGCGCTGATGGTGCGTGGCGGCGGCGCTGGCGCTGAGGAGGCTAGGGCGGTGGGCTTGGGGTGTGGTGCTGAGGAGCGGCGCCGGGGGGGGGGGGGGCTTTTATAGGCGCGGAAAGGCGGTGAGGGTTTGGCGGGACGCGGGCGGAGGCCGGCGAGCGGTGCGGCCGAGTTATTGGCGTGGCGACGCGGTGGCGCTAGCGGCGAGACGGGATGGGACTGGTCGGGCAGGCTGCGAGGGGTGCTGTGCGGGCGTCAACGGCGAGCTGAGGCGAGGCGAGTGCTGGCGACGGCGGCAGTAGGCGGGGTCGGGGCAGTGGCGAGCGGGGCCGGGCGGCCGGCGTGGCCACGCATGTGCGTGTGCGCTGAGGCGGCGAGTGGCACAGGGAGGCAGTGCTGGCGCGGGCCGGTGAGCGGCGCGAGCACGCGATGCGCATGCGTGTCGCGGCTCGGCGCTGCGCGTGCGTGCGGGCAGGCGGCAGTGCAAAGCGCCAGCGGCAGCTTGGCGCGGCGGGTGCGCGCGAGCGAGCCGCGACGTGGCGTGGGCGCGTGAGGCGGGTTACGGCCAGGGTAGATGGTGGCGCGCGGGGCAGGCCGGGCTGAGCCGCGGTCGGGAACAGGGAGCGGCAGAGGGGAGCGACTGGGGTGGCGCTCGAAAGGGAGAAGGGAGAGAGAGAGAAGGAAAGAAAAGAAGAAAAGGAAAATGGAAAAAAAGAAAAAGAAAAGGAGGGAAGAGAGAGGGAAAAGGAGAGATTCGCGGCGATCCCATCGGCCGTGACAACGACGCCGGTCGGGCGCGCGCGACTGTCGCGGCCGCGTGCCGCGGTCGGGCGTGATGTGCGGGTCAGGGCGAACAGGCATTGGATTTGGGTGTCGGGGTCGGGTCTTTCGGGGATCGGGAGATCGGGCGGATAAGTTTCAAGCTCAACGATTAAAAAGGCGGTTTAGCAAACGATTTAATTTGGTAAAAATTCGGTATGTTACAAACCTACCCCACTTAAAATGAATCTCGTCCTCGAGATTCGGCTGGCTCCTAAACAAGTGGGGAAGCTCCTTCTTCAGAGCGTCTTCGCGTTCCCACGTCGCTTCTCCTATTCCGTGTCTGCTCCACTGCACTCTGCATATCCATACTTCGGAGTTTCTGGTCCTCCTGGTGACGGTGTCTAGAATGTTGACCGGTATTTCCTGGTACCGCAGATCTGGTTGCAGATCTATCACTTCAACTGGCACGTGTTCAGCTTCGGGTACCCTCAAACACCTTCTTAATTGTGAGACGTGGAACACCGGGTGTATATCCGACATTTCTTCTGGTAGCTCTAGGCGGTATGCTACCGCTCCAACTTTCTTCAGAACTCGGTATGGTCCAATGTACCGGGGGGCCAATTTCCCTTGTACCTGGAATCTTCGGGTTCCTCGAATGGGTGACACCTTGAGATACACGAAATCTCCTGGGTTGAAACTTATTTCCCGTCTTTTCTTGTCGGCGTAGCTCTTCTGTCGGGACTGGGCTGCTTTTAGCTTTTCTCTAATCTCAGCAACTCTTTCCTCTACTTCTTTTATGAGTGCGGGCCCGACCAGGGCACGTTCTCCAACTTCTGACCACATCAGCGGTGTTCTGCACTTCCTTCCATAGAGGGCCTCGAATGGTGACATGCCTAAACTTGCTTGGTACCCGTGTTGTATGAGAACTCAGCATAGGGTAAACTCTGCTCCCAATCTTTGCCATAAGTGAGGACACACACTCTCAGCATATCTTCCATAATCTGGTTTACCCTTTCTGTCTGGCCATCTGTCTGCGGGTGATAAGCGGAGCTAAAATCTAACTTGGTGCCCATGGCTTTATGCAAACTTTTCCAAAATCTAGAGGTGAACTGGGTCCCCCTATCTGAAATAATTCGGCTGGGTACACCATGCAACTTCACTATGTTTTCCACATAGAGCTTGGCTAACTTCTCTCCGCCGTAGTTGGTCCGTACGGGTATGAAGTGAGCCGCTTTAGTGAGTCGGTCCACTATTACCCATATGGAGTCATGTCCTTTCTGGGTTCTGGGCAAGCCCACCACAAAGTCCATTCCTATTTCATCCCATTTCCACACCGGGATGGGTAGGGGTTGCAGCAATCCTACTGGCTTTTGGTATTCAGCTTTGACCCTTTGGCAAGTATCACATTGGGTGACAAATCGTGCAATATCCGCCTTCATTCCATCCCACCAATATTTTTGTCTTAGGTCCATATACATTTTGGTGGATCCTGGGTGGATGGAGTAGGCCGAGTTATGGGCTTCGTCCATGATTATCTGCCTGAAGTCTCCCTTCTGGGGCACACAAATCCTATCTTTATACCATAACGTCCCCTTATTATCCACTCTAAAGTGCGGTGCCTTATTTTCTCCGGTCTGCCTCTGTATCTCCATCAGCCTCTTGTCCGATCTTTGTGCCTTTCTGATTCTGTCTTCTAGTGTGGATTGGATATTCAGCACTTGGCTGGAGCCTCGAGGGACAATGTGCACATTTAATCGTGCCATCTCCTCGCGCAGATGGTCATCTTTGGGTCCATAGGATTTCCGACTCAGGGCATCAACTACTACGTTTGCTTTCCCTGGGTGGTAATGGATTTCCAAGTTATAATCCTTAACCAATTCCAGCCATCTTCTCAGTCTTAGGTTCAGATCCGGCTGGGTGAATATGTACTTCAGGCTCTTATGGTCAGTATAGATTTCGCACTTATTCCCGAACAAATAATGCCTCCAGATTTTAAGAGCATGCACTACGGCTGCAAGTTCCAGATCATGGGTTGGATAGTTCTGCTCATGAGACCTGAGCTGGCGGGAAGCATATGCAACAACTTTCTCATCTTGCATCAGTACACAACCTAATCCTTGTCGGGATGCATCACAATAGATGACAAAATCCTGATGAATATCCGGTAGGGTTAGTACTGGAGCGGTCGTCAATCTTTGCATCAGTTCCTGGAAACTCCTTTCACATGACTCTGTCCAGGTGTATTTCTTCTCCTTCTTGAGCAGCTCTGTCATGGGTCGGGCTATCTTGGAAAATCCTTCGATGAATCTCTGATAATACCCAGCTAATCCAAGAAAACTTCTGATCTCACTGACGTTGGTCGGTTGCTGCCAGTTGGAGACTGCTTCGACCTTCTCGGGATCCACTGCTACTCCTTCTGTGGTCAGAATATGACCAAGGAAGGCTACTTTCTCCAGCCAGAACTCACACTTGCTGAATTTGGCATATAGCCTGTGCACTCTCAGCTTTTCCAAAACTACCCTCAAGTGCTGCTCGTGCTCCTGAATACTCTTCGAGTAAATAAGTATGTCGTCGATGAAGACTACGACAAACTTATCTAACTCGTCCATAAACACCTTGTTCATGTGGTTCATAAAATAGGCAGGTGCATTTGTTAGTCCAAAAGACATTACGGTGAACTCAAACTGCCCGTAACGGGTGACAAATGCTGTCTTCGGAATATCGCTCTCCCTAATTTTGAGCTGAAAATATCCGGACCTTAGATCGATCTTGGAGAAGTACTTGGCCCTTTTAACTGATCAAAAAGGTCATCGATCCTGGAAAGGGGGTACTTGTTCTTGATAGTGACTTCGTTTAGTGCCCGGTAATCTACACACAACCTCATACTTCCATCCTTCTTCTTGACAAATAGAACCGGGGCTCCCCAAGGAGACGAACTTGGCCTGATGAAGCCAATTCGTTGTAGTTCCTCCAGCTGTTTCTTCAATTCAGCTAACTCCGAGGCTGCCATCCTATAGGGTCTCTTGGCTATAGGGGCAGTTCCAGGGACAAGGTCAATAACAAACTCTACATCCCTATCTGGTGGCATACCGGGAAGTTCTTCGGGGAAAACATCTAGGTACTCATTCACTACTAGAACTTCTTCCAAGGACTTGGCTTCCATGCTAAATATCATTGGGTTTGATCCACTTTCCTGGGTATGATAGGTTACTCGTACTCCCTCTGGGTTTGTTAGGTGTACCACTTTGTCAGTACAGCCTATGAGATCATTGTGTCGGCTTAACCAATCCATTCCAAGGATCACGTCTATCCCTTATGACTTAAGTACTACTAGGTCCGCTAGAAATTGTACCCCACTTAAATTGATCCTTACCCGTAGACAACCCAGTTGACACCTGATGTCACCTCCGGGTGTCCGGGTTAATAGGGGTGTTTTTAGTAGTACTGTAGGTATTTTATGTTTCTCCACAAAACTTGAGGATATGAATGAGTGTGATGCTCCAAAATCAAATAGTACTATTGCGAGGGTTGAGCTGACTAGGTACTCACCGACTACTACGCCCTGAGCTCCTTGAGCTTCCTGTGCGTTGATGTGGTTGACGCGGGCTCGTCCAAACGACTGCTGAGGCTGCCTCATCTGATGACTATTGTTGTTGGTGTTGTTATTGCCGCGGATGGGTACTCGGTTGGCACCCGTCAGGACTGGCTTTGGTCCGTTCACTGTGTTGGAAAAGGCTGACATAGCCGGCTTGTTTTTGGCATAGGGGCAGTCGGCGATGAAGTGCCCCGTCTCTCGGTAGTTGAAGCAGGCCCTCACATTGCTGTTGGTGGTGGTGACCTGGCTTGCATTACTTTGCGGGGGCCCTCATGGTGTTCTAGCTTCTGAGATAGGTGTTAGGGGCCCGTGGTCCTGTCACTTGAGACTGAGTTCTGTACTGCATTGGGGCTTGGGACCTTGGTGCGTTGTAGCTGAAGCTTCTGGGCTTCTGGAAACGATCCTGCTGGCGTGACTTGCTCTCCAGGAACTTGCGCTTGTTATCCTTTCTTTCATCAATCTTGGCCTTCTCTGTGAGGATTGCCTTGTTCATCAAGGTGTTGAAATCAGGATAGATCTGAGGGGTGAGCAGGGTTCTGAGTTCTGGGTTTAGTCCCTTCTTGAACATATCCTGCTTCTTCTCGTCGTCGTTCACTTCTTCTGGTGCATAGCGAGCCAGCTCCATAAACTGGTGGGTACACTCTTCCACCAACATACTCCTCTGCTGAAGTGCGCGGAATTCATCTGCCTTGCACTTCATGGTGGCCGAGGGGATGTGATAACGGCAGAACTCCTTCACGAATTCACTCCAAGTGATGGTGGAGGCATCTTTGGCAGCAGCGCAGTAATTCTCCCACCAGGCTAAGGCAGACCCGGTGAGTTGATGTGCTGCCAGCAGAACTTTATCTCGATCCTGGCACTCGAACGGCTCAAGCTTCCTCTGGATCACACGCAGCCAGTCATCTGCATCCAAAGGGTTGCTGGATCCAGCATAGGTGGGCGGCTTGGTCCTCAGGAAAGCTGTCAGCTTGTCATTCATGGTTTGTCCTCGTGGCTGCCTATTGACAAGGGCATTGGCCAGTGTTTCCAGGATGAGGGTCTAATTGTGGATTATTTGTGCCAGGTCCATGAAGGGTGATGGTGGCGGTAGTGGCGCATCATCATTTTCTCCTCTGCCCTGGCTCACTTCTTGCTCTACGGGCGGAGGGTTCTGCTCAAGAGGCGGTGCTCCTGCATCAGCGGCTGGAGGGATCCGGTTGCGGGAGGCCCTCGTGACGCTCCGGGAAACCATCTGCAGATCGAGTGGATTGGGACTAAGATTAGGTGATGTTTAAGTTGTTTAATTCGTATTTTTGAAAAGGCAGTATCTAACTACTGCCGATAAGCACACAACTAACAAGCACACAACACAACAACTTTATTACTGCCAGGGAGGGTACAACACGGGGCAAGGCCAAACGCGTACTACACGTCCGGGTACACAACTTCAAAAGAAAAGGGGGGGTACAAATCTTCTTCGGACCACACGGCTTCATCCCTCGACGGTCGCTAGCTTTTTAGATAAACTCATTGGCTTGAGTGGGTTCTTCCCTTGGAAGGGAACTCACGTCTTCCGGGGGAATGAGTGGTCCTTGCTCGCCGTCCTCTAGATCTCCGTTTTCCCGGGGTTGCGTAGTGGCTTCTCTTGCGGCGGTGGCCGTAGACCTCCCAGGGTTCTCTGGTGGGGCTTGTGGGTTTCCAAAGAGTGGTCTCCATCCTATGACGGGCGTTCCGAGCAGAACATGGTCTTCTCCAATTGCTGGGTCTGGGGTTCCACTCCTAGTCCATTCCTGCATACGCCGATCCCGGGCTTGCCTGAGGCTCTCCTGAGCAACTGCTTCACTGCTGACCGCAGTTGCGGCTCTTGCCTCGGCTTGGACTGCTCGGATCTATTGCATTCTTACCGCGAGCTCTGCTTGCTCGGCTCGATGGGTCTGTTCCCTCAGCAAGTTGGCTTGCTCGTCAAAGAGCTGATCCAAGGAGGCTAGGTAGGTAGCCACTTGGTACAGGAGGCCTTCTTCATGGCGGCGCCGTTCCAGGCTTCTCATTCGAGCTTCCCAAACTGGGGTTCTGATGGCCGGCGGAAAGAACCTCATTGGTGTGGGGGCGAGGTGTCTTTCGAAAATCCGGCACAGGTAACGGAGTGCTTTCCTGACGGCTAAGGGATAGGTGTCCTGGTGCCTAAACCCTGTAGCGGTCACTCGCCATGACTGGATGTCGGGGTAGAGGTCACTTCTGGCGATGACTAAGATCACCCTGCAGCGGAGAGTGCCATGATGCTCGTACTTTCTGCTGTAGTACCTTGGGCGTTCCGTGACGCCAAGGCTTTCCAGGGCGTTGATCAAGAGGCTGGGGAAGCTAGGTGCAGCTTGGCAGTCGCCCTGGGTCCATCCTTCCTCAGCCATCTGAAAACAAAGATGGGGTGAAGAACTTGCACAAATATTTGAGGTACACAAAGGGAGTAGATGATATTTATTATTGCAACATGGTGGGGTACAACTTCATGGTTACACGATTATTAGGGCAAAGGC
Organism: Panicum virgatum; assembly: GCF_016808335.1. Taxonomy (NCBI): domain Eukaryota; kingdom Viridiplantae; phylum Streptophyta; class Magnoliopsida; order Poales; family Poaceae; genus Panicum; species Panicum virgatum. The sequence continues at coordinate 43,643,132 of NC_053146.1, read as the reverse complement.
TCTAGCTTGGGGTGCTACTCCTATCATGGAGACTCTTCCTCGATCCTAAGAGGGCACTTCTTCAGTGGGAGATACTGATCCATCATGTCATCCTCGGTCTGAGTACCTTTATCCCAATGGGTTTCTTCGAGTTCTTCTTCTTCGGTCTGAGTACCAACATCCCAATGGGTTTCCATAGGTTCTTCTTCTTCTTCTTCCTCTATCCATCCACCTATTCCTCTGCGAGCCTCGTACTCTCGCATTCGGGCTTGGAGAGCGGCTAGGGAATTCTCGGCGCGTGTGGCTCTTGCCTGTTGTTCTTCCAGTTCTGCCTCATGCTCTTGCAGTTGGATTTGGAGAGCGGCTAGGGAATACTCGGCGTGTACAACTCTTGTCCATTGTTCTTCCAGCTCTTGGGTTGCCTTCTCTGCTCTGTGGACTTGTTGCTTCAGTTGTGCCGCTTGTTCGCGGTAGAGCTCGTCCAGGCCGGTGAGATAGATGGATAGGTGAGAGACCATGTCTTCTAGGTCTTCTTCTTCTCTTCCAAGTCTTCTCATCCGAGCAATCCATGTGCGTCCTCTTCCTTCAGTCGGCGGGAAAAATCCCATAGGAGTCCGCTGAAAGTGATGCCTGTAGATCACGCGGAGGCGTCGCAAGGCTTTACGGGCGGCTTTTCGATAGGTGTCCGGGAAGCGAAAACCAGTGGTGGAGATGAACCAAGGGTCCACATCTGGGTAGCGGGTGCTCCTCGCCACGAAGATCATCAGGTCGCATCGAAGAGTGCCCTTGGAGTCGTACTCCCGGTAGAGAAACTCTGGTGGGTCCACAACTCCGATGCATTCCAGGCTGAGTATCAACAACTTAGGAAGGCCGGGCTCTGCATGACAGATTCCGCCGATCCATCCATTGTCAGCCATCTGGAACAGGGCAAGAACCAGTGGTAAGTGTTTGTATGAAGAAAGGGTTAAGGAAGGAATAATCCTAGTGTGAAAGGGCCTAAAATAGGGTTTCGCTCCTAGGGTCACGTCCTGCGGCCAACCTACGGCTCTGATACCACCTGAAGCGTCCCCTCATAAGAGAGAACTTAAATGTGATACAACATCAGTCCCAGGAGGCTGATGCCACATTTATTACATCAGATGGTCCATTACCGTACAAACCTCTGAGGAGGACACTCGATACAGACGATGATAATAAGTAACCAAGCTACAACATAACACTAGAGCGCGACCCACATGGGATCCAGCTCGGGCTCAGAGTACTGCGTCAGCGAAAACATCTTGAACAGGGCCGGTTCCACAGGCAAGGTTGGGTGTAGAACGATAACCCTACTCGGCGTCGTCTGGTACGAAGTCTGGGTCTTCTTCTGTAAAAAGTAAGAATGGGGTGAGTACAAACGTACTCAGCAAGTCCAACCATACCCACGGAGGGGGTTATATCAGAATAACATGCTCAGGTAAAACAAGGATAAGGTTGCGGTTTAATTTGCGGAAAGCTAAATTTTATGCATGGGTTCGTTTAGCTAAAAACATTTCAAAAACCAGTTTTTATATTGAGTAACACGGAGTTCAAGTTTTAAACTGCTACCGGACTCCCCGTCCGTCGTAGCACACGGCACAACTGCCGGACAGAACTCCAAAACAACTCACGCTAACCCATCCCCAAAGAAACACTAGTTATGTGACCACACCGTAACTCGCCCAATACCGTGGGCACGTCTATTCGAATAGCTTTTAACTCTTCAGAGGTGTGCAACTTTACCCACAAGCGGGTTACCACAACACGAACACCGTAGTGTCGGTGTAGATCCCGACATAGCCATTACCCACCTTAGCTAGACCTGATTCGCCATCACGGGATTTACCAAGGGGTCATCGACCTAACTCTGAGGTATAACCGGGGTATAAGTCACACTGAGCCTATCCCTTCTCCTTGGTCACCCGTTGCTCTCAGCCCTCCGGGTGGCTATCACATCAACTAGTGGCGTTTATGCTAAGTCGTTGCCCATTCAACGGTCGAGTGGTTTGCACGATAGTGGAGTTAGGTGAGATGACACACCAACTCGGTCCTTAGTTGTGACAAGATGGATATCTCCCCTTCCTTGCCCTGCCACACAGGCACGAGCACACCAAATGGCAAATCCCGCGGAAATTCCATCCATCCTGTCTAAACTCACTTTTCAAAAACACCACTTTTATCCCTTCCCACATACTCACGCATTTTCTTTTTAAAACAAATAGCATTATATGTAGAGTCCTAAGCGTTCTAATAGCGATTAACGTCCAAGCAAAATCAGACATTAATCTAGGTGGTCAAGGAATGATTATAACAAATCAAGGGGTGGCTATCCAACCGTGTTTTCATGCAGTCAAAACATATGCAATTTTATAAAGCAGGCCAATAGGTTATTTTTATAAAAACTAGGACTGAAACATGCATCAAAGGGCAGGATTGAACTTGCCGTCTTCGTAGCCTTCGGGGAGGTCCTGTCCTTCGGGCTCGGAGTCGCGGAACTGGTCCTCGTTCACCGGCTCGCAGTACTGCTCGTCAACGGGCTCTCCTTCGTTCACACCGTGATCTACGACGCATACAAACAAGCACACAATTAAGAAAAAGGGAAAAAGAGTTTTATCGTTGAGCTCGAATCGGAAATAATTAAGATATGGAGTTCGGAGTAATATTTTTGGGTGGATTCCTAATGACATGGTCAAAACTATGTTATGAGAGGCGTGGTAAAGTTTTAGGTTGATCCGAGGTAATTTGGCCCATGAAATGATAGGTTAATCAAAGTTTTAGGGGTTAAATAATGGTCCAGGGACCTGTTTGTAATTATACTCGAGAAGGCAGGGGTCTGTTTGTAAGTTAGAATTTATCTGGGTTAATATGGAAAAGGTCAGGGGTTTATTTATTATAGGGTTTATAAGTTGGAGGGCTTGTTTGCAAAATTTAGAAAACAAGAAGGGCCACTTTTTGGAAAAGGGTCAAAAGGGACGGGGTCTCTTTAATAAATAGACTAGAGGGGAGGGGGTTTTGGGCTAAACGCCCTGTCTTCTTCCTTCCCCCGCGCTGGGAAACAAGGGAGGGGGAGGCAGCTCGCCGGCGGTGCCGATTCCGGCGGCCAGGGGCTCGGGGGGGCTCCGGGGTAAGGGGAAAAGGAGAGGGGAGGCCTGCAGGGTCGATCCCCAGCCGCAGCTCGGGCGGAGGCGGCCCGAGTCGGCCTGGCCGCGGCGGGGTGCGGTAGCGGGGCGGTGGCGGCGTTGGGCCGATGGCTCGGAGTCACGGCGGCGGCCGGAGAGGAGGGGAAAAGGGGCAGCGGGGTGCAGGGGTTCGATTTCCCCTTCTCACCTTGGCCTGAGGCACGGCGAGGAGGCGGGGCGACGGGAGCGGGCGGCGGCGGCGCTGGCGCTGAGGAGGCTAGGGCGGTGGGCTTGGGGTGTGGTGCTGAGGAGCGGCGCCGGGGGGTCCTTTTATAGGCGCGGAAAGGCGGTGAGGGTTTGGCGGGGCGCGGGCGGAGGCCGGCGAGCGGTGCGGCCGAGTTATTGGCGTGGCGATGCGGCGGTGCTAGCGGCGAGGCGGGATGGGACTGGTCGGGCAGGCTGCGAGGGGTGCTGTGCGGGCGTCAACGGCGAGTTGAGGCGAGGCGAGTGCTGGCGATGCGACGCGACGCCTCGGGCAGGCGGCGCTGTGCGGCGTCAACGGCGGCAGTGGGCGGGGTCGGGGCAGTGGCGAGCGGGGCCGGGCGGCCGGCAAGCGGCGTGGCCACGCGTGTGCATGTGCGCTGAGGCGGCGAGTGGCACAGGGAGGTAGTGCGGGCGCGGGCCGGCGTGCGGCGCGAGCACGCGGTGCGCGCTTGTCGCGGCTCGGCGCGGCGCGTGCGTGCGGGCAGGCGGCGGTGCAGAGCGCCAGCGGCGGCTTGGCGCGGCGGGTGCGCACGAGCGAGGCTGCGGCGTGGCGTGGGCGCGTGAGGCGGGTCACGGCCAGGGGAGACGGTGGCGCACGGGGCAGGCCGGGCTGAGCCGCGGTCGGGAACAGGGAGCGGCAGAGGGGAGCGGCCTGGGTGGCGTTCGGAAGGTAGAAGGGAGAGAAAGAAGGAAAGAAAAGAAGAAAAGGAAAATGGAAAAAAAGAAAAAGAAAAGGAGGCAAGAGAGAGGGAAAAGGAGAGATTCGCGGCGATCCCATCGGCGGTGACAACGACGTCGGTCGGGCACGCGCGGTTGTCGCGGCCGCATGCCGCGGTCGGGCGTGATGCGCGGGTCAGGGCGAACAGGGCGTTGGATTCGGGTGTCGGGGTCGGGTCTTTCGGGGATCGGGAGATCGGGCGGATAAATTCCGAGCTCAACGATTAAAAAGGCGGTTTAGCAAACGATTTGATTTGGTAAAAATTCGGAATGTTACAGGTGGGGGCGGCTGCTGGTGCTCGGAGTGAGGAGTGGGGAGGAAATGGGGGAAACCCTAAAGATGATATATATATATATATATATATATATATATATATATATATATATATATATATATATATATATATTAGGACCCACATGTCAATGGGTTTGCGGGTTTTCGGATTCGGGTATTAAATTTTCAAACTCATTATAAAATACCCGTTGGGTTTAGAGTCGTACCCGTGTCCGTGCCCACGGATACAAACCCAGACCCGAATCCGCGCCCAACGGGTCGGGTATCCGTGGATTTACGGGTATTTCATACCCGTTGCCATCTTTATGCGTGCACGGGCTAGCATGGCGCTGGCCTGCGGAACGAACGATTCCTCATTGTTCAAGGTTCGGTAACCTAATCCAGGGACGATGCCTCCTTGCCAAGGTATAAAATCGCGGGCTAAGACGTTTAGCGGAAGCCCTTCCAAAAAACTAAGAGAGCTATAGCGAAAGCTATAGCGGAGCTATCCATTTAGCGGTTTGCAAAAAAAATATGCATAATGTGGCCAATAACATCAGTAATGCAATCAATTTCAACAAATTTTTCATAGCCATACGTCCATAATACATATAAAATTAGAAGCATCATTGGTCTAACATTCTAAAATAGACTCAACACGTCTCTTGACTGCCTAACTGTGCCCGTGATGCTTTGTCTATGGTCCACCCTAGTTATATTGATTCTTTATTTCTTTTGGCTACATCTTTAGCGGAAGTAGCGGACATTTATTATCACTAAATCCTATAAAAAAACCCTATAGCGGACATAGCGGACAAATATTGTATAGCATAGCGGGAGATCTCTTAAAAAGCTAATAGCAGACAATAGCGAGCTATTAGCGGGCTATTTTGTACCTTGCTCCTTGCCCATCGGGAAGGCCAAAATGCTAAACAAAGCCAGGAGGGGCAGTGCTAGCGAAGACCAAGTAGTCTGCAATTCCGATTCATACGGCCATGGTGATCACACTCTCACCATGGGTGATCACTTAGCATCGACAAACTTCGTAGAGCTTTTCTGTGGTCTGGCACACAGAAGGTCGAGGGAGGTAATGCTCGCTAGCTTGGCCCAAGGTTTGCAGACTATCTGATTTGGGGGGCTTGGTAATTTGGATCTGCGGCTCTTTGGTTTAACCTTGAGAATGCGCTGGCTTTGGTTAACTGACCCCAGGAGACCCTGGCGTCCAACCTCGTCACACGCACGTGTGGCTGGGAGAGCAGGTACCTGGCAAAGCCAGCCAATGGCGCACGGCAAATGCTACTCAGTCGCCGGTGATGATGGCAGCGAGCTAGCAAGCCTCCTCTTGTTTAGATGCCTTCAAAATTCTAAAATTTTATAAAATTATCCGTCACATCGAATCTTTAAACACATATATGAAGTATTAAATATAACTAAATAAAATAACTAATTACATAATTTGTCTATAATTTGCGAGACAAATTTTTTGAGCCTAGTTAATCCATAGTGAGACAATAATTATTAAATACAAATGAAAGTGCTATAGTGTTTTATAGTCAAAATTTTATGCATCTAGACAAGCTCCTAGCATGCAGCCCAACCCCATCGCCGGCCGAGCCTGCGTCCGTTTGCGCCGGTTTTCCTGAGGCTGCAGCATGAATCGCTGGATTTATTGCGTCTGTGCTCTCCCTCATCTCTCGCTCAGCAAGTCAGCAGCGGCTTTGATTCCTTCCTTGAGATGCAGGCCTCCTCGCTTTCAAGGCTCCTGTAACGTGCAGTGACGCCTGCATATCATACATTCATATGGGACCGCGTTTTCTACGGGCAACGGCTGACAACTGTCAGCCACTATCTAGATTTGGAAAGGCTTCCCTCCCGCTCCCCTCCGCAAGCCGCCTCCGGCCGCCGCCGCCGCCGGCGAGCCACCGGTGGCAGCGGCCCGCAACTCGGCCGAAGCCGGCCCTGCTCGCCTTCCCCCCTCCCCCCTCTCCTTTCTCCCCCCTCTCCTTTCTCCCCCCTCCCAACCTGGAACCCATGGTCGTCGCCGCCTTTTGTTGCCGCCGACGGCCGCCAGCCGCCGTCGCTGGGGCCGGATCTGGTCGGGGCGACCCTCCTCGCCGGCTACCGGTCGGGGGACGCCGCTACCGGCGCCTCAGCACCGGTCTGGGGCTGCGTCCGGTCTGGGGGGCGCCGCTGACGGCATCACCAGCGCCTCGACACCGGACTGGTGCTGCGGTCGCCGCCCCTCCCCTCACCGGTGTCCATTGTCGCCGGCCGCCGGCCGGTCATCGCCTCCTGGGCGTGGTGCCTCGGCTCCGGCGACTGACCGGCCCTGCTGCGGGTGCGGCGTCGCCAGCCTTGCCGCCGTCACAGCCGTGGGCGGCTGGCGCTTGTCTGCCATGCTGGTCAGCACTCCTCGCCGTCCGGGGGCTTCGGTGTTGGTCGCTGTGGTTGGTGGTCGCTAGAAGGTCGTCGTCCACCCTTGCCAGTGCCTTCTTGTTGCATCCTCGCTGTGCTGTGTCTATGCTTATGGTCGGCTCTTGCGGATGCTTTGCCTTCCGCCGACCTTTGGCTTGGGGTGGAGGCCTCCTGTCGACGTTTGGCTGGTAGGCTTTTGTCCCCACTGGCTGCCCTGTTTGCGGTGCCGTTGGGCTCCCCGACGCGGCGGCGTATGCTGTCATCGGCTCTGGGTTGGGTTTGGGGTGATGGCGAAAGCCTTAGTTCGCTTTTGCGGGCCGGTGACTGCGACGTCCGAGGGCGTCACTTATCTTGTTGAAGGCGTCACTGTTTGCCCCCTTTGCCCTACTCGTCCGAGGGCGTCACTTATCTTGTTGAAGGCGTCACTGTTTCCCCCTTTGCCCTACTCTTTGGTGTGATTTCCAGGTGAAAACCTAGACAACATTGGTCGGACGACGACAGCGCCTTGTGCGTCGCTCCCTTCTTGGAGGCGTTGTCTTGGAAGCTCTTGCCGGTGGTGGTCGACTGCTCTTCTCGGAGAGGATCCACTTTCTGCGCCTGCCTTCGCTCAATTTCCTCTACATCGTCCAGGTCGCGTTGATCGTCAGTTGGCAGATGCTTCGCCGCCCCTCTCTTTGTTGGCGGATACATTGCTGCTGTGCTGCTCTGGCGGATACTTTGCCGCCGTTGTCATTGGTTGGAGTTCTCTTCAGACGGATGCTTTGCTGTCGCTGTTGGTTGGTTGGGTGGATGCTTTGCCACCTTGTTTGTGTTGCAGATCGTCGCACCTTTGGCGGTGTAGTTTCTTTTAACAGGTTCAATTGTGTGGATTTGGCTAGGTTCCTGGGTCTGAGTGTTGCTTGCTGCAATTCTGTATTGTTGTTATGTTTTCTCGCTTGTGTATGCGTTTCTCCAGTATTTTTCTATTTTTAGTCTTTTGTGCTCTTGTGTTGGTTAATCTTTGTTTGGCCGCATCAAAATTGTGTCTGTAACTGCATTCTTCTTAATGAAAAACGTGTTGAGGCACGGTCGCGAAAAAAAAAAACGGCTGACAACTGTCAACTGTGCAAAGTTACGCTGAGGAGCGCATTTTTTGTTCTGCTCCGGTCTCCGGCCCTACGAGGAGTACATCAACTTGAAACACTAGTCCTTGTACGTACGTTAATTCGGTGGCGATGTGCTCCTCGTGGGAAAGCAGTCCATGCTCAGCACTCGGCAGTTAGGGTCATCCGCAGCGGACGTTGCCGTCTCTTTTCTCACAGCATCCACCAAAACCGGCAGCTGCAGAGGAAGGGACAGCAGCCAAGCCATGCATGGTCGCCACTCATCTGCAGGACATGGAGGGCGTAGGGGCGCCACTCTGCTGTCTCAGCCACGCTGCTCGGCTGCAGCCCCTTGGTCTTGCCTGTAAAGAACAGAGCCAGGTGGGCGAAATGAGACCCTTGAGAATGCAGAGGACCGCGAGAGTAATTCAGAGATTCAGAGTGACACGCCCGGCACTGGATACAGCATTGCTGATTGCCAGTACAATTTTGGAACGGGAAGACAACAGTTGAGAAAACACAGCTCGGATGTGAATGTGATGCTGGAAGCAACGCAACGCAACGCAACGCAAGCTTCTGGTTTCCTTGCTCGCCCCTGCATCTTGAGAGCTCAGATGTCACAAGGGCCGGCGGTTGACTCATTTTGCTGCATCATCAAGCAAGCTTTTTTTTTTTTTTTTGACAGGATCTGTCTGCAGGCGAAACCATGCAGACCGCGAAGAAATCGTCTTGCCTCCCGCCGGCCCAAATTCTACTGCCTGCCCTCTTCTCCTTGCCATCTCGTAGCGGACCCAAAGAGTAGTCCCAATAGGTCCAGAACTACTCTATATTTTGACTCAATTTTTTTTCACTACTTAGATATTTTGGCCCAGATTGATAAACAGCCCAACAATCAACCCTCTTTGGCTGACCCGTCTCCTCCGACCTGGCGACCCGCCCCACCGCTGGACGCCGACCGCCGGCGCCGGCCACCGCCGCCTGCAAGGTTCCCCACGCCGCGCGGTCTCCCTCCCTAGACCCTCGACTCCTGCGTCACGCCGGGCGACGGCCCCTGCTTGGGTGATACTAACCCATATGAAATGTTAATAAATCGGATATATCAATTATGCAAAGCAAAAAATAATTATTCTATGAATGTTCAAATCTGATGGTCTGCTCAGGATATAGTCCGCATATAAAACCAGTGGTTCCCAAACTATTATTATTTATTTCTTCATTTAGCACATTGATGAGTCTTCAGAGTGAAAAATGCAGATTTATACTTCATACAAAAACGTAATAATAGTATACTCATGAATGCTTCAGATTTCAGAAGCAATCAAACATTGTGCAAGATGTCCATGGTGCAAGTACAATAAGAATTATAAACATTGTGCCCTGGTATTTAGAAAGTATGGGTGTGTTTAGTTAGTAAAAAAGTTTGGGTTTTGATACTGTAGCATATTTCGTTGTTACTTAACAAATAATATCCAATTATTGACTAATTAGGATTAAAAGATTCAGCTCGTGCTAACCAGTTATACTATGTAATTAGTTATTTTTTTAATTGCATTTAATTCTTCATGCATGTGTCCGAAGATTCGATGTGACGGGTACTGTACAAAATTTTTTGGGAACTAAACAGGACCATAGGGCATAAGTCATAGAGGCAACAAACTACAGAACAGTAGCAGAAACAACACAGAATCATTCTATTTCTAGTTTTCCACCAATACAACTCGTGGATGTCTTGATACCGTCACTAAAGCACAGAATCTCCACAGCACAGTACAATCGAACAAAAGAACAGAGCTTACTAAAGCTAGTGCATATTTCACCAAGTAGTTGTTATTAGCAGCTCCTTCAAGCTACAGTGGAAAAAAAATAATGTTATGGTATTTTATAAGTCAAAAATAAGAGGAAACAAATCGTGAGGAGCATGTAATCCTAATAACCAAAAACATTGATTGTACAGCTTTTGTTGGGGTTCAGTATGTCTCTCTGTCTCTGCCAAGCACTAATTGGACTTTAATGATCCAGGGTCGAGTACTCGAGTATCATCAGCTGGTGGCTGGTGCTGTAAAACCTCATTTTTTTCAGTTGTCATTTCTATAGAAGACATTGACTCAGTGCATCGGATACGTGGAAATCCATTGAAAAAAAAGAGAAACGGACCAGTTCCATAGTCCGTACTCCGTAACGCGACCACGCTGCGGAAGAAGCAGCAGGGACAGGGCAAATATTGGGTTGAAACTAGAAGTCGGCCCGGTGAAATTGAGCCCAGCCCGTGTACGTGTGGCGTGCGGAGCCGGCTTGGCTCGGCCATTTCCCGTCTACCCGCAACGACGCCCGATTCCACTACTAGGGTTTTAACTCTCCCGCCACCGCCGCCGCCGCCAATCCAGCGGAGCCCCGAGTCCACGAAGCTATGGCGGGGAAGAAGCGCAAGTCCGGCTCCGAGAAGCAGCCGAAGCATCGCCTCCCGCTCGGCGCGGATGCCGACGCGGTCGCCGCCGCTTCTAAGCGCCGCCGCTCGGGCGCCGCCAAGCAGCACCAGGCGGATGAGGAGGCGTCCATCCCGTCCTCCCTCAGCGCCAAGATCCTCCGCGAGGCGCGCAAGCAGCAGCAGGAGGAGATGCTCGCTGACTCCGGCGACGAGGGGCCCCCAGCCGCCGCAAGGGCAGCCGCGGGGCCGTCCACGTCGTCCTCGTTCCCAGTCCCCGCCGCGGATGACGAGGAGGAGGACGACGTCGACGAGTTCGACGGGTTTGACGCGCTGAGCGAGTACGACGGCGGCGAGGTGCGTGGCTTGCAAGAGTAAAAATAAGCAACTGTATTATTCGACACGAGGCAACCCCCATTTCCATTACGGGCAACTAACCGTATGCAGTGTTTGAGATGCGAATTTGCTGGCTATGTGGTGTTGGTAGGTGGAGATCAACGAGGAGGACGAGAAGGCCCTTGCTGCCTTCATGTCAAACGACAAAGCTGCCGAGCGCACACTTGGTGATATCATTCTGCAGAAGATCAGAGAGAAGGATGCCGAGGTCTCAGCTGGTGCGGATGCCTTTTGAACTTGTTACTTCTCTCATGGAATTGTAGCCCATTCAGAAATTGTGAGATATTGTTATGTAGCTTTAACTGCATTTTTTTGTATCAATAGAGTTAATGTGTCGGTAAATGCCAACAAACAGTAATTTGTTGATTATACAATTCTTCATGTTTGTATTTCTTTGCACAGAAGGACGGCCTCGTGTAAAATTGGACAACAGCATCATTGAGCTTTATAAAGAGTATGTGGCTGCTTTCTTGTTTACTGTTAAAGAAATATTGCATGTCTTCGACCCAGTGCTGACCTGTGTATATGTATGTAGGGTTGGGAAGTTCTTAAGCCGATACACAAGTGGGAAGATTCCAAAAGCATTCAAGCGCATACCATCATTGGAGTGCTGGGCAGAGGTGCTGCAGCTAACTGAGCCAGAGAATTGGTCTCCTAATGCAGTATATCAAGCAACATGTCTCTTCTCTTCGAACATGAATACAAAGAATGCTGAACGGTTCTATGAAGCCATTTTGCTCCCTCGCATTCGCAATGACATAAGGCAGAACAAGAGGCTGCATTTTGCACTCTACCAATCGCTCAAAAAATCCCTTTATAAGCCTGCAGCATTTAACAAGGGAATTCTGCTGCCACTCTGTCGGGTAATTGTTCTCTTCAGAGATCAGCATTTAGTAGAACTAGTAACTTGCTGAACTAATATCTCAATTGTTCATTTGGACGGTGAATGATTGCATCTCTCATGTTGTTACACAAAATCATTAAATTTCTGGTAAACAGCATTTTCTAATGATTGGTGATTGAAAGAAGTTATATTGTATAACACAATTTGAGAAATTGAATGATAGTTCTTCTTCCATCTTTTATTATGTCTACTATCAGGCATCTTTTTTTTAGTCGATTACTCCCTTTTTCGTAATTTAGTCCAGCAGTACAAATGAGTTATTGCTTCACCCTTTCCTTGTCCATTTCATAAGCTCTCCTAACTGCAGGAAAGGAATTGCACTCTCCGTGAAGCAGTGATTATTGGGAGTATTATCCAGAAAGTTTCCATTCCATTTCTTCATGCAAGGTCAGCTGAATAGTGTATGTCATTTATGCCCAAGATGATTTGAGTTAGTGTCTCATTTTCAACTGGTATTTGGATTGGATGCAGTGTAGCTCTAGTGAAACTAGCAGAGATGGAGTACTGTGGAACCACCAGGTACGCGAGTCACATTAGCTTCTTTTGTATTCTTTCATGGTATATTATTGTTTTTTTTGCATCTTTTGTGAAGAGGTCACTTTGGTAAATGCTCAATGTGTTTTCATCAGAAACCATTTGTTATTGAATGAACTTTTTGTGTATTTATTCATAATGTCCACATAACATCTACAATCTTTATTGAAGCTGTTAAATGTATATGATGCAGAAAGTTCGCCATAGTCTTTCCTTTATTTTCATTTTTGTCTGAACTTTCTTCTACATTCTATGCAACCTTAGTTTGCTAAATGGTTCCTATCACTCTGCCCAGGCCAACAGTCTACCAGCATAATCCCATTTTATATATAGTTGTTATGTGTAAAATTAGAAGGTCCTGGCAATTCTGCTTGTGTTCTCCATTTGTCTATCACATAAGATAACATGGACTACATTTTTGCAATGCAATGATGTTGTTTCCATGAATAGTGTGCTGCCTTGTTTAACAAAAGGGTGCATGATGTTTACTTACTAAATGTATCACATCTCTCTTATTGTTTAGTTCTTATTACCTTGAAGATGTTGTAATCTAAGCTCTCTCTTGCAGTTATTTCATCAAGCTATTTCTAGACAAGAAATATGCATTGCCATATCGGGCGCTTGATGCAGTGCTTGCTCATTTCATGCGGTTTCTTGATGATGAGAGAGTCATGCCTGTTATATGGCATCAATCACTGCTTGCCTTTGTGGAAAGGTTAGTGATGGATGTGTAGAATTGAAAGCATGTTTTTGCTATTCCGAAACTGGTTGTCCTTTTCTTCATGGTGTGGAGCACTATAACTTTCATGCTTCAAATATGAGAAGTTCCCTTTATGTTCTCTGTTCCATTAGTTTATGCATGTCTTTGTTTGCTGGGAGCCTGGGACAAAGTGTTCGCCTAGAAATTTTTCTTTCGGAATTGTGCCTGTGTGGTTGTTTATCTGGCTCCAGCTTAAAAAATTCGGAAGTGTGCCTGTGTGGTTTTATAGTCTGAATGTGCTCTTTGGTTTATGTTTCTCCAGCCTCTTGAGCTCCAAGGATGAATGTGACTGAATTGATTGTTGGTTTCCAAGTGTCCTTGCTCCCTTGTTTACTCATATACTTCACACTAACTTTTTTTCAGAACAAAGTTCACACTAAATTTTTTGTGACAGATACAAGAATGAATTGGAGAAAAAGGATAAGGAGAAACTTGTACGCTTGTTGGATCACCAGAAGCACTATTTGGTAGTTACTTTGGCCCTATCATTTTATAAATATGCATGGTCATCAAAAGCGCTGTTTACAGAATTTTATGAGTTAACTGATATGTGATAATCCCTGAAATAGGTTACTCCAGAAATTCGAAGGGAACTTCGGGGCAGCTGCAACAGGGGTGAAAAAGATAATAATCTGCTGACTTATATCCTTTCAGTGCATGCCTTGTTTTAATGCATTCTATATTCATCATTTGAATAGAAAAAATAAAACTTATCTTAATTTTGTGAAATTGAAAATTTCTGCTGGTCAGTTCTTTTTTCTTTAAACGAAATGCTGGTCGGTGTCTTGTTGATATATGTTTAGTCCTTGATTATTTTTCTTAACGTTTTGTTCTTACCCTCACCTATCTCCGTCATCACAAAACCTATTGAGGAAGACAAGTGGGACGTACCACAAGTGCCAATGGAGGAGGATTAGTCTGTTCGAATATTTTTTCACCGCTGAGTGTCATTCCCCATTGTCAATTTTTGCGCAACTTTATTGAGTAACGTTTTATATAGAGAAGTGCTGTAATGAATATTTACATGTTTGAAATGAACCTGCCATGTAAGATGTCCTAACCTCTATATGTTGTTGTGGGGCCGACCTGAAACGCACATGAAGTTAGCTGTCACCATTCATTTATTTTTGAGATGCTTAGCTAAGTGATAAGTACCTCATTCTATGCGATGGAAGACTGTACGGGACGGCACATATTTATGCTACAACAATGAGAATAATGAGAATCGGTTTAAACTTAAAGTGCATTCGGAATTGCCTTTACCAGCTCAATTTCACAATTTGCAACGCCTTGCAATGCGTTTAATTCAGAGAGGAAAATCACGCACTTTTATGGGAATATCTGATATTTCCTTGATACATGAATTGCAAAAATCAAGGGGAATAGAAATTATTATGGCATCGGTGGCAGCAACCTCAAGCATGACAAAAGGAGTTATTTAACTACTTGTCATTTTTACGGATGACGCCTCTCCAATTGTTACTCTTATTTTGGTTCCTGCATTTTTGCCACCTCTCCACATGCGAAGCTAATAGATTGTCTATTTTGCTGACGTGGCATGTCAAGTCAACTGACGAGCTTTTGCTGACGTGGCATGTCAAGTCAACTGACGAGCATGAAAAGAGTATGCGAAAAGATCTCCATACCCCTCCTCCACCTTTCTTCTACCTCCAGCGCTCTCTTTCTTCTCACCTCTGCCTCCCTCTCCTTCTACCTCCAGCGCTCTCTTTCTTCTCACCTCTGCCTCCCTCTCGCTTGAATCGTTGCCACACCTCACCACGGCGCCGGCCCTGCGACTGCCACCCAATGCCAATCCCGACACACTCCTTCCTCTCTCCACCACACAGTGATGGGGTTGGTCCGCAGCCACGGCTGCCGACGCGGTCCCAGCCGTTGCGGCTGACAAATCAGCCGCCCACATTCTTGCCAGGTGTCCTGGTGGGTGCCCCACCGTGCATGACGCGGTGGAGCAGCTCGGGGAGGTCCTTGCGGGCAGTGGCGGAGCTACATGTCGGCAAAAGAGGGCTATGGCCCCTTTTGTCCAAATGAAATTACATAGGTATATGTAAAATTGAAACATTGAAGGTTCATCTTGTGTGCATCAAATTATCCAGGCTGGCAGCCACGCAAGAAGTTGCAGACAGCACGCAGCATCGGAGTGACGACCGCATCGTCGCTTACGCCTCATCGCCTCATCATCCCCCTACCGCCCCCTCCCCCTAGTCTGCGGTCTCCATCATCTGCTGCTCGCCCGCCTCCGCTGCGCGGCCGTGAGATGAATCGGACTCCGGTTGTCGCAATCCACCAATTCCAATCAATTTGTGGTTCGTCCAATCACTAGCGCCACCTACCAAGGGCAGGCTTCTTCCTCGGTTCTTAGTCAGGGAAAAGTAGCCCCCTACCATTCATTTCTAGCTCCGCCATTGCTTGCGGGTCTTACGACTAATCATGATTAGTCATCTTATTGGTTCTCTCATGACTAGGTTCAATAATACAATTGGAAAACATTAGCAACTGCCCCGTCCGTCTGCCTCCATCACGTTGAGCTCTCACTCTATTACTAGCTATCTAGATGCTGTTCTCAAAAAAGTAGAATTCTAGAGGTTGGATCTTAACCCTGTCTAATTAAGTGGTCAGATTTGATTTGCATGCAAAAATCAATCGCATGTGGCAAAATAAATGAGGGCAAGGAAATTTTTTCACGCCACCACTAATCTATCCGACAAAAATTAGAATTGCATTCTTCATGAGATGGAGGGAGTAAGTTGTTACACTTATCTTGCATGCAGTGTTAAATAGGTCATCAAACACCCAAACTACACAATAATGCAATATAAAAATATATCACAATAATGCAACCAAAAAGCATACCCCCTCCATCCAAAAAAACCAAGTCATCCTAGGAATTATAGGACAAATTAATAAGAAGATAAAATGACCATGTTTGTCCTTATTTATTATTCATATTTAGCACTAATTGATTCTTGTATGCACATGCACTTCCTAATAAGGTAAGATGACTTGATTTTTAGGATAAATTTGAATGGTAGAGTGTTTTTTTGGGACCAAGTAAATAACTATTAAATTTGCGACAACTGTGTTGTTGCAGGAAGAAGCTAGAATCTCTGTCCTCTTGTTGATCTCTTTCCTGTTGTTGATCTCTTCCCTGCGTTTTTTCAAGGCTTCCTTCAAGGGCATGGGCAAGAGATGGCTCTTAATCTTAAATTCGTAAGGATAATCTGGACACTGCCTGGACTGAAAGAACCCTGCTTCCAGGCGGTGCTGTTTGTAAATGCAAAGCCAGCGATAGATAATACTCCCTCCATTCATAGATGATAGTTCTATTTCATTTTGATGCAATGACCAAGGATAAGGATTTTGCTTATCATCTCATTAATTACAACTTCTCAATTTCGATGTTATCTATATATGCATACACCAATCTTTTTTCTAGAAAAGTTACTCTGCACAGAAATCGACAGTCGTCTCTACTATTCCCTATATGTCAACTCAAATAGAACTATCAAAATGTAAACTCAAATAGAAATATCAAAAGAGAATAATTTAATTTTGAAAATATGACTATCAAAAGAGAGGGGAAACTAAGTAGCAAACGATTCATGTTAGCCCGTTCCTCCTTGGCAGTCACAGTGCAAGTTTCATTGCACAGTTTCTAAAAACAGACAACTAGGTAATCATGTCATGTGGGTTTTATGGGGATAAAACTCTCCTCTTATCCCATGAAACTCCCTATCCTCTCTTCTCATAATGATCATGCCAAGTCATAAAAAATGCTAATGTGGCATATAGATTTTAATACATAAAACTCTTTATGGAACTCCCACTGAGACCGATCCTATAGACCTGAGATAGCAGTAGTCCTCATTAATCGTGTATAGCCCAATGCGCAGGCACGTTTCCTGATACAACCTTTGATTTTTTTCACAAAAAATAATTCATTGGCCGAATACGTGTGTGCCGAACATGTCCTTGATACATAGCATCGATTTTTTTCCTTTAAGTTTGACCACGGTCTTTAGAAGCTCTGGCCTGCAAGACATACATATATAATATATTACCCCCAAACAATAATTCAAAAAAAATTTCAGGGGCGGATAACGCACCCGCTTCTAAAAATCACATTTGTAGGGGCGGGTCATGCCCTCACCTGCCCCTTTGGTACCTCTTACAGTAGAATAGGAAGGCGAAGGAGTTGCACCTGCTTCGGTCATCAACACAACAAAGGTACCAGAGACTCCTCCAACACAGGATGACACATCAATATGGAGATCAATGTTGTGCACTTCTTTGAAGAGTACTTGACGATTTCAGAGGAGGAGGCTGCTCATCTGGACTTTGGGCCACGCGAGGCTGTATTTAAGAAACCCAAAGAATCAGATAATCATCTGAAGGCCCTCTATATGAGGGGGCATATTAATGGGAAGCCAGTTTCTCGCATGCTCGTGGATAGTGGGGCAATTGTAAATCTAATGCCCTATTATTTGTATAAGAATCTTGGTGAGATAGATGAAGAGTTGATAAGAACAAACATGGCGGTCAACGGCATTGGTGGATGTGATCCCATTGGTGCTAAATGGGTTGCTTCTATCGAGTTGACCATAGGGAGCAAGATAGTTCCGACAACCTTCTTCGTCTTCGAGGTGCAAGGTAATTTCAACTTGATACTTGGACGTGATTGGATTCATGGCAATCAATGTGTGTCATCTTCCTTGCATCGGTTTCTTATTTAGTGGACCGGCGATGAAATTGAGGTAGTGCATGGTGATACTTCTTCTTTCATTGCAACCGCCATTCGAAGTTTGGTGGTGCATGTGATAACATCAAGTGCTTATCGAGTCTGAATTTGACTGATTACAACTTGATCAATTGTACCAAATATGGTTTTGTCTCTATTGTTCTAAAGTCGATGGATACTTAGCTACATCTCCTGCTGTGATGCATCAGGTCACCCATGCGGAGCCGACCGGTCAGATCGGAGCTTCTGACCGATCAGATTGGCCGACCGGTCAGATCGGTGCACCAGACCGGTTAGACCGGTACACCAGACCGGTCCAATACAAATTGGCTGCAGCAGCGCATTGGGCACTATCGGGCGAGGACGAACGATATGTGTGAGGCCATTGAAGGTTTCAATGATATAGATAAATTAGACCAAGGTTTTATGTCGGCTGATCCTTTAGAAAAGGTAGATACTGGAGATGGTTCTATTCCTAGGCCGACTTTTGTAAATGCAAATTTATCGACAGATTATAAAGTCGATTTAATAAAGTTATTGAAAGAACATGTTGATTGTTTTGCATGGGAGTATTCTGAGATGCCTGGTTTGAGAAATGATTTGGTTAGCATCTGGTGCCGATCAAGGCCAGTTTTAAACCTTATAAACAACCTGCTAGGTGATTTAATCCTATCATGTATGACCGAATAAAATAAGAAATTAATCATTTATTGAATGCTGGATTTATTCGGTCTTGTCATTATGTGGGCTGGATCTCTAACATTGTGCCCATTGAAAAGAAAGATTCGGCCAAGACTAGAGTTTGCATTGATTTTAGAGATCTTAATAAGGCTACTCCTAAAGATGAATATCCTACGTTATGTTGATCAATGAAGCTTCGGGGCATCGTGTTATATTTTTTCTTGATGGTAAGCGGGCTACAATCAAATATTTATGGCCGAAGAAGATACGTCTAAAACGACCTTTAGATGTCCGGGTTTTGTTGGTTTGTTTGAGTGTGTTGTTATGACTTTTGGTTTGAAGAATGCTGGTGCTACTTATCAAAGAGCTATGAATTTAGTCTTCTGTGATTTGATTGGTGTCATCTTAGAAGTTTATATATTGATGATATTGTAATTAAATCAGTCAGTTTAAATCATCATTTGGCTTATTTAAAACTTGCTCTTGAGAGGATGCATCGGTATGGTTTAAAGATGAATCCGCCCAAATGTGCTTTTGGTGTGTCGGCTGGGAAACTTTTGAGTTTCATTATCAGTGAGAAAGGCATAGAGATTGATCCAAAGCGAGTTGAAGCAATGAGAAAAGTAGACACTCCTACTTGCAAGAAGGATTTGCAGAAATTTCTTGGCAGGGTGAATTTCTTAAGAAGATTTATATCTAATTTGTCCGGAAAGATAGATGTCTTTACTCCTATTCTTCAGTTAAACGATGAGGTCAAATTTGCTTGGGGGCCAGAGTAGCAACAAGCTTTTGAAAAGATCAAGAATTATTTATCTTCACCACCGGTTCTCAAAGCGCCTAAGAGAGGGGTTCCTTTTAGTCTTTATGTGGCTGCGGAAGATAAAATTATTGGTGCTATTTTGACTCAAGAAACCGAGAGCAAGGGGTTTATTATTACATATGTGATCCGACAACTTATTGATGCGGAGATGAGGTACACTTTTATTGAGAAGGTGTGCTTATCTTTGTACTATGTTTGTACCAAGTTGAGGCATCATTTGTTATCTAGTACTTGCATAGTTACTTGTCAAGCCAACATTATTAAACATATGCTACAAATGCCGATTTTGAGTGGTAGGATCGGAAAGTGGGATTATGTGCTTGTTGAATATAATTTGACCTATGAATCTCAGAGAGGTATGAAAGGCCAAATTGTAGCGGATTTTATTGTTGAATATCGGATTAATGATGAGCATGAGTTGGAAGTCGGTTATGTTACTTGCACACCATGAAAGTTATGTTTCGATGGATCGGTTTGTTATGATGGTCAAGGGATTGGCACTGTTCTTATTTATTTGAATGATGCTATTTTTGAGTTTTTCAAACCGATTGGAAGAGGAATGCACAAATAATCAAGTTGAATATGAAGCACTTCTATTTGGTTTGGAATTTTTGCAATCCATATGACCGTGAAGCATATCGAAGCCTTTGGTGATTCACTTCTGGTGGTGCAGCAAGTATCTAAGGTATTCCAACTTTATAACGGGTTTTTGAATGCATATCTTGAATCTTGATAAATGCCTTGATATCATCTCTTGCTTTGATGAATTTGTGATTCGTCATATTTCAAGAGAAGAGAATGGAAAGGATAATACTCTGGTTCAGCAAGCATCTGGCTACAATGTTGCAAAAAAATTTCAACCTAAGAAAGTTGATGCCAGCAAAAGCCGAGTCACTGATTCTGGGCCAACCGGTCCGACAGGTCGCAGCAACCGGTTTGACCGCCGAGACCGGTCCTGAGACCGGTCTGACCGCTGAGAGTGCTGAGGGCAGCAGTTCGGCTAAACTCCTGATCAAGAGACCAAGGCCGAACCTAGAAATTTGAGGGTGCCTGTCATAACATATTTGAGGGATCCTGATCGCGGTGTAGAGAGAAATATTCGGCATTTGGTATTTAAGTACGTTTTGATCGATGATGAACTTTATCATCAAACCGCCGAATATTTACTTCTCAAGCGCTTAGATTCGGATCAGGCCGTGTTTCTATGGGAGAGGTTGATGAAGGCATCTGCGGTACACATCAATTGGCTCCAAAGATGAAGTGGTTACCTAGTAGAGCCGAGTTTTATTGGCCAAGCATGATGGAAGATTGTTTTAGATATTACAAGGGGTGTGAAGAAAGTTAGCGGTTTGGTGATATACAATTGGTGCTTCTGTATTATTACATCCTATTATCAAGCCATAGCCATTCATGCGGGTTGGATTTTATTTGACAAATTAATCCTCCTTCTTCAAAGGGGCATCACTTCATGTTGGTTGCTACGGATTATTTCATTAAGTGGACCGAAGTGGTTTCTTTGAAGAATATGACACATAGAGAGGTGATTGAATTTATTATATAACAAATTATTCATAGATTTGGTATTCATCAGACTTTGACAACGGATCAATGTTCATCATTTATTTCAAAAGAGGTACGTGAATTTGCCGAATCTTACAAAATTAAAATACTTAATTCATCTCCATATTGTGCTCAGACCAATGGTCAGGCCGAGTCTAGTAATAAAATCTTTATAAAGCTCATCAAGAAGAAAATAGAATAAAATTCTAGGAGGTGGCACGAGATTTTATCTGAAGCTTTGTGGGCTCATCATATATCTAAATATGGTGCTATTAAAGTCACTCTTTTTGAGCTTGTATATGGTCAAGAGGCCATTTTACCTGTTGAGGTAAACCTGGACGCTTATAGATTAGCTAAATAAAATGATCTTCCTGGTGCTAATTACCATGATTTTATGATGGATAACATTGATGAGGTGAGCAACATGCGGTTGCAAGCTTTTAAGAAAATTGAGAAGGATAAGCTTCGGGTGGCTAGAGCTTACAACAAGAAGGTAAGAGGTAAATCTTTTCATGTTGGTGAGCTGGTTGGAAGACAATTCTATTGGGACAAAGAGCAACAAGTTTGGCAAGTGGTCGCCAAGTTGGAAAGGACGGTACAAGATTGTCAAAGTTATCTTCGGGAATTCATATATGGTGGAGATGCTGCAAGGAGAACGTCTACCAAGAGCTTTGAATGAAAGATATTTGAAGAAATATTATCCCAGTGTTTGGCAAGAAATATTATCCCAGAAAAATTATTACCCCTAGCACTATTTTATAGGCCAATGCTTGCTGTGTAATGTTTTATATTTAGAGCATGTTCTGGTATTTACTATTTGGCTTGCAAAGCTCACCAAAAAGGTGGGGGGCATATGTTGGCAGCCAAAATTGGCAGAACGCTAGGGCCGACCAGTCAGATCGGTCGGGCCGACTTGTTAGACCATTCTGGTCCTGTGAAATCCAAATTGGTTTAGGTTTGATTTTTAGTGTCCTTTTGTAACCCGATTTGAAAGGGGTACGACCTCCATGGCCTATAAATATGAAGGCTGTGGCTGATTGAGGGTTTTCTAACCACAATCGAACCATTCAATCTATTATTTACTCAAACCCTAGCTTTTCCAGGCTCTTGCTGTTCTTTACTCTTCTTTGCCGCATTCAAGCGCGTCCTGGGTGGCCTGCCGACTCCAAGAAAACCCTAGATCTCCAAGCTCCGACAGGGTCCCTCCCAAGCTTGGGGTTTTAGGTTTCGCAGTGCTTCTACTTGCAACCGGTCTGACCGGTTGGTAGGGCCAGTCTGATCGGTCTGCGTGGAGGTTTCGCTGGTGACTGATCGCTTGGGATCCGCACGTTCTAGCGTTGGTGTATTGACCATAAGCGGGCGGACAGTCCGCCATTCAAAAAGTTTGGAGGTCCGAACGCCTACACGGAGGTCAAATTGACTGGCACGCCTAGCGCACCACACGCACGCCTATTGGGTTCGGTACATCGGAGCAAAGTAGATCTCCCCGGCCCTAGCGTACATGGAGCATTGGAGGTTCGCCATCCGGAGGGTGATTTTTCGTGTCAACACAATCAAGACATTTAAGTCATAGTGAAAAACCAGAGTTGAAAAAGTGGAAGCAGAAAATAGGGCACCGGTTAAACCGACGCCATGAAATTTCAACGGGTCGGTGCAATGGTCGATGCAAGGCTGAGGCCAAGTGGGAGAAGACCAGTAGCACCGGTTGAACCAATGCTAGTAAAAGAAGGGCATCGGCGCATTGCTTGGGCGATGTGGTGATGAAGAGAAGAAGGCACAGAGGTACCAGTTGAATCGGTGATGCGAGAAGAGGCGTCGGTGCAATGACCTAGTCATTGTCCAAGGAGCGTGTTGGCAGCAGAAGAAAGCCCTGTTGTGATCGATTAAACCAATACCCCAACATTGGTTTCGTCGACGGTTACTGAGTTAGTAGGACAGTGTGTCAGAAAGGCCAATGGGTAGTTTCAAACTATTAGTGACTGGTTGAATCGCTACTAAGGCACCGTTTGAACCAATTGTCTACGGAAACTAGATAATAGCTAGTAACAACCACTTTGAGTTGGAGGGCTATATATACGTCCCACCCCTGCGCATGGTGGGTAGCTGCTCTGGCGCGGCGGCGCATGGCCAGTGTGGAGGCAGGCCCTGCTGCGGCAGCCCGCACACATGTTCCAAGGGAGGCGCTGTGGCAGAGGCACTGGTCTCATGGGAATGAGAGGAGGCGATGAGTGAACGGTCAGAGACGATTGGATCGGTAGGAGGTGGAGCATTTTTGCGAAATGGGCCCTAGATGTAGAATTATTTGCTAATAAAGGTGTCCTCCTTGTGAGAAACTTGCTTGCAGGGTGTGAATTGAAAATTTCAGCCCCCACCCCGCGCCACTGTGGATGTGAGAATGATTGGGTCAAGGATTGATTAGGTCATTCCTTTCTCATTTCTGATTTGCATGAGAAAGACCAACCAGCTGAAAATTACAGTTCCAGGCTAATGGATTGATTAGATCAAGTATTATATTCACAAAGTTCTACAAAAAGTTGGGTTATATTCACAAGGGAAAACTTGTCTTCTTTGGCACTGTTACGTGCTATTGACGGAGTAGGAGTAAAACGAGCCCGTGTTTTCAAACAGGGCAAAAAATGCAAAGTGATGAAAATGGAGGTAAGATCACAATTAGGGTTGAAAACAGGAGCAAGAACACAATTACCCCATTTATGTTTGGTCAAGCCGGAGCCCATCGGGCCTTTTGTGTTTGGTCAAGGCATCTGGATTGGACTTCAGGAGGTGCTCAGGTCAAACTTTTTTTTTGTTGGGCTTCAGCTCTTTGATCTTCTCTTTAGGCTTGCACCCCACTACATGCACCTCCACCATACCTCCTCTACCTCTGTCGGCCGTTGCCCGCCTAAGGATTAAGATTTTGTGACTTATCTCTTACTTAAGGTAAGTCACTGAGCACTATAGTGGCGACTTACCACCCTTTGAAAACCGTTCATCGTAAGATCAATGGTTAGATCTGGATGAATGTCTCTCTCTTTCTCTCTCTCAGTAATGTTTGATGGCACCTTTAAATTCCATAAACTTTTCCATTCCTTTTGCGTAGACACCTCATCTGAACACATTGCCCTCCCCTCGAAGTAATCTTCTTGTGCTTTCTTTGACCGGGAGGTTCGACACGTGCCGTCATTAGAGAGGTCGCGTGGTGGCCAAGCGGAGATGGACGGTTTGAGTAGCTTGGGCCTTAATCCCGGTTTGGGCCTCAACACCGTGGGCGTGTCCGATGCGGCCGGATTGGCATGGCGGAGGGCACGTGGCGCCATCACGAAACTTGCGTCGAGGTGAAGCGAAGTCATAAAGGCGGCATGTCCGTTTGATGCTTCTATATTAATATAGACTATTTTTTCACTGCATGGGCGGTTACCATAGTTATTAGCATAAGAGTATTTTAGGTATTCGCCGAGGATCTCTTATTAATAGGTATGGCTAGTTGGAGTTTGCTCTCTCTCCCTCCCTCATTTTCATTTTTTAGGGTTTTTAAAAATTTTGATGGGAATGAAGGCCCTAACCTCCTTTTGTTCTCCGGGCGTTAAGATTTAAGTGAATTTTGTGTTCATCTCTTTGTTCAACGCGTTTTTCTTTTTCTGTGATTTTCGGAGGTATTTTCGTGTAATTTTCGTGTAATTTTCGATTCCCAAGTTTTACTTCACCATTTCGCGATTTTTTTTCATGAATATGTTAGCTCTGGTTGTTGTGAATCTACGGCTCTAGTTTCGTTCAAATCCATAGTATTGAGGAAGCTATTTTGATTTGAAGTTTGGAGCTCCTCTCGTTTTTCCCCTCTTTCTCCTTTCTGTTCTTGAGCCCAAGGAGAAGCAAACGCAAGGGGAGCAGACGAGCAGCTGCGGCTTGCGAAGGGGTGCAGGAGGTGGTTGCTTGTCCTGAGCCATCCTAGCGAGCGACGGATGACGGGTCCATGTGCCCCACACCGCACCCACTCCGCCGCACCACTGCAGCACAGGTTCGTACTTGATTTTTTTTCTTTTTTCCATTCAGTAAGTTTTTTCTTTTGGCATAGGAACATTTAGTACTTGTACTCATGTGAATCCTTTACGTGCATAATCGTTCGTACTTGATTTTTTTTTCTTTTTTCCATTCAGTAAGTTTTTTCTTTTGGCATAGGAACATTTAGTACTTGTACTCATGTGAATCCTTTACGTGCATAATCGATAGACATAAGTTATCCAATAAAATTCTAATCCAAGTTATAACAAAAGCTATATGTATAATTTATATCCGTCATAAGAAATATGCAAAATTATTATGTAACAAGTTAGGAGGAAGAAGTTATACGTATAAATCAAATGCTGCTTAGAAGACGGTGAATAAAAGTGACTGAGAACAATGAGCGCTCCTTGCGCTCCTGTCGTCGTCCTCCCCCCTCCTCCCCGGCGCCGACGCCGACCAGGCGGCGGCCTCCCGCCCCTCACCTCCCTGCTACCCCCACCTCACCTCCTCATCTCTGCCTATCCTTCCAACCCCTGCCCCCGTCTCTCCCCGCTTTGTGCCCCTCGGAGCAACGGTTCCACTGCCTCGGCGATGGCCGCGCTCCATCCAGCGCACCGTCAATGGCAAGACCTCGCCGCTGTGTCAGGCCCCTGTTCTGGCGAGTACACCTTCCGGCAGCCGCCATGTTGCGACCCCACCTGCCACGAGCGCGCCGGTCAGTGGGAACAACAACAAGCATGATCGTCCTCCTCTCCAGCTGCGCGTTCGCCCAGGTGTGTCCTTAAGTGACTTCGTCTTGCTTCACTTCCATCAACTGGTTGTTCCCGCGGGCATGGGGGTTCCTTCGACGCCGGAATCCACCTTCTGGATGAAACCAGAGCTGGGTTCCGTCGTCCCGTCTAAGGTCCAGGTGCAGAGTGCCCTGAACTTTCATTTCTCTCGGCCACCTCATCGCTTTGAGGTCCAGAGCTACGAACACGGCTACTTCTCCGTCATTGCTTCTAATAAGAACCTCGCCTCTTTCATTGTCTCGCGTGGGCGATGCAAAGGTTGGGGGGGTCTCCTTGCTCCTCTTCCTTTCTCTGCAATCCGCCATGGCCGGCGATACTCCTTGCCATTGTTGATACCATTTTTTTGACATGTGTCAAGGAAGGTGATTTTTGTGAAGGGAAGGTGGCCGATTTGGAAGAAACTAAAAATGCACAGGGTTGGAATCGGGCGATGGAGTCTGTCCGATGGGCCAGAGGAATATGCTTTGAACATGCTGATCCACCCGTTCTGGTAGTCGGCCGATGGAGAGTTGCCGATGAAGTCAAAGAAGGATAAGAGGATCCGGACTCTACGAAAATCTTGATGATTCGGTTGTAATATTTAAAGTAGTTTATCTTTAGTAAGTCTTTTCTTTAGAGTCAAGTAATGTTTGCCGTAATCGGCTAGGACTCGGTAGCATTAGGCTATAAATATGAGTTGTAAGGAATCGGAAAAATTTGATACACATCCAATACAACAAACTTTACAATTCCTTTGCACTTTTTCGGTGACTTCGCCTTTTCTTTTCTTTTTTCGACGAGTTCTTTCAAGTTGATCAAGGATGCCTCACATTTGAGCGACTTGATTTGCTGGTGAGTTTTCATTTTACCGAGTATATTTGAGATTTAGCTACCGGGCGCATCGCTGTAGCTTCATTCAAATCTATTCAAAAGTTATCGAGTTTATCTAGGCTTTGACTTCCGGGCGCATCGCTGTCATCTCGTCTAGATTTATTCACCAATTATCGATATCGGCTAGATTTGTAGGTTTTCCTATACTTTTGGGCCATTATCACATCTAAAAATATACTAGATCGGCTTTAGGTTTTGGAGTAACACTTTTGTTATCTCAAGAGCCGGTTTAGATCTGTTTTTAGCTCACATCATCTGAGTTACACATTTGTAGCTTAGATCTTGTCATACATACGCGATCGGCTATTCAAAGCCGGTTTTGTTGTTTAGTGCATCGGTTGATCCTGCCGATGCGCTCTTTTATTACGCGCTTGTATTTAATATCTTTTTGTTGTCTATAGTATCGGCAAAGCTTGCCGATACGCCCATCTGAGAGATATTCGGAATCCCAGCCGATACGCTCTCGAATTTGACTTTGTTTTCTCCCTTGTCAATTTCAGGTCAAATTGACTGGCACGCTTGGTTGACTTTCCGTGACTCGGCGAACACTTGTCCTCGGATTCCAGTGTGTTGATTTTTGCGTCAACACATCTTTTGGCACGCCCGTGGGACCGAAAGCTTCAACATGGTGGACATTACTGATAAATCTGCGGTCAGTGAAGAGAACCAAATTTTTGTTCCTGAATATAAGCTCAAAGAAGAACAAAAGAAGAAATATGAAGAGCTGGTGGAGAAATTCAAATGTGAATGCCACAAGATGTATATCATCCACAGATCTGGCGAAGTGATCAAGAAGTTTGATCTTCCAACTTTCCAGCCATTGACAGAGGCTCAACATGAGAACAATATGATGGATGCAGTTGGCCAAGCTGTAGCACAAGATTTCATCAAGAGTGCAACAGTGATGGGCAATACAGTTCACAATGTGGTGGTCAAGACTTTTGCTGAAGGCACGTTTCCAGGTTGCTTGGGTCCTTGCTACATACAACCAGATCAGATGCAATATACTTCCTTGGAGGTGTCTATGGCAGCAGCTCTGTCAGCTCCAAATAGCCAGGCAGGGACAAGCAACAGTCAAACCCCACCACAGGTTGCTACTACGGCGTCAGTAGTTACAACAGATCCTATCTACTCGACCACGCCGCCGATTGCTACAACTGTGCAAGATGGATCTGCGTCCGTATTTCCTAAAGGATGGAATCCTGCTACTGGGTATGGTATGCATCCGGATTTCTTTTCTACACCACCCAAGATGCAGTTTAATGCGTTGGCTTCTCAGCCGATAGCCTCTCAGCCTAATACATCGGTCGTTCAGCCGATGGGTGCACAGCAGGATGCATCGGCAACACAGCTGAATGCACAAGGCGCATGGAGTCCACAACAGATGGCACAAGCGAATGCATTGGCGCCACCGTCGATGACCCCACAACAACGTCTTGCTATCCTGCTCCAACCCCAGTCTCCTTCAGAAGTGTTGTTGTCGCAATCTCCGCATCAGAAGGGAGTCAACTGGGAATTCCACAATAAAGCAACCGGACAGATACGGTGTGTTAGTGTACCATACATGGAGGCTACTGGGCAACAGTCGGCTAGTCCATCAGTTCCACAGCCGACGATGATTCAGTAGACACCCAATCGGATAGCTCAGCAAACACATCAGATGCAATCGGCTGGAAAGCTGATGAACCATGTACCTCAGCAACTTGCGATGATGACCAATGCAGCGAGCACGGTTTCCCCTCAACAAATGCTAATAGTTGAGCCGCAAGTTGATTGGAGCACAAAGATAGCTGAAGTGATGAGGGAGCAGTTTGGTTTGAGGCCAAAGCAACAATCTGTTATGTACAAGACTCCCTATTCTCCGGATTATTATCAGATTCCTCTCCCACACAAGTACAAGATGTCTGTCTTCACAAAGTTCTCAGGGCAGGGAGAAGTTTCTACGATGGAGCATGTTAATAGGTTCCTTCTATAGTTGGGAGAAGCGGGCAACCATGATGCACTCAGAGTCCGTTTGTTCTCCTTGTCTTTGTCTGGATAGGCCTTTGCTTGGTTCACCACTTTGCCGGTAAACTCCATATTATATTGGGCCGATCTAGCGAGACAATTTCATCAGTTCTTTTTCTCTGGGATTACTGAGTTAAAGTTGACCGATTTGACCGGCTTGAGACAAAGAAATGATGAATCGGTTGCTGCTTTTATCCAAAGGTTTAGAGATGTCAAGAACCGATGTTACAGTTTGGTTTTGTCCGATCAGCAGTTGGCTGATGCAGCATTTAATGGGCTCTTGCCACACATTAAAAATAAATATGCATCGCAGGAGTTTGAAAGTATTAGCTAGATCGCGAGTCGGATGACAGAAGAGATTCGATCCTACGAGTCCAAGAAGCCTTTTCAGAAGAAGATCAACTATGTGGAATATTCTGCTAATGTTGAGTCTGGAGAGGAGCAAGAAACGGTCGCATCGGCTGAGTGGATACAGAACAACAAGAAGCCGGTGATGTGTCCGTTTGAGAAGAAAGAGCCCGAGTCGTATGGGTTTGACATCACCAAAGCCGACAAAATCTTTGACTTGTTATTGTCGGAAGGGTTGATCAAGTTGAAGCCATATCACAAGATCCCATCGGAAGAGGAGCTCAAGCATATGAAGTACTGCAAGTGGCACAACGCCACATCACATGATACAAATGAGTGCAAGGTCTTCCGGCAGCAGATTCATATGGCTTTTGAACAAGGGAGATTGAAATTTGAGGTTCCCAAGAAGACGATGAAGATCGACGGACATCCTTTCACCACGAACATGGTTGATGTGGCCAGAGATTAAGGTTCTCCTCAAGCCAAGCATCTGACGTCATCATCGGCCAAGAGATCTGGGGCTCTTGATCCTAAAGCGCAGATAGCGGCCGATGAGGTCAAAGGAAAGGGTCCAATGAAGGATGCTGAATG
Organism: Panicum virgatum; assembly: GCF_016808335.1. Taxonomy (NCBI): domain Eukaryota; kingdom Viridiplantae; phylum Streptophyta; class Magnoliopsida; order Poales; family Poaceae; genus Panicum; species Panicum virgatum. The sequence goes on along the minus strand of NC_053146.1, from coordinate 43,613,825 downwards.
TTCATCGGCACCACGTAGACGTGTAACGTCTCAAATGCTGTTGAACAAGTTTTAGCGTGATCGTGAAAGGCGGCAGCGTAGAGAAGAAGAGGAGCGACGCGAGCAAGATCATTGGAGGTGTCCTTTCTTTGTCTACTGCTGGGAAGAAGGGTTGACATTGCCTTCGGCATATGATTGTCCCGAGTGCCATGGTCAAGGCAGCCGATCATATGAAAGGCCACGTCATGAACCCTATCGGCGTGAGCGCACTCCTGTGCATGATCGGCTAGGAAAAAAAGGTATCGGTTTCATGATCGACTGGGGGGCAGATCCATGCTACGTGATCCTGCTGGAAGAAGAGTACCCGCACATGATCGGCTAGAACAGGTGGCCGATGACTGAGTGCAAGATGATCAGCTGATGCGGAGAGATCCAGAACGCGAGCCTGATCGCACGGATCAATCTCAATGGTACCCAGGGGGTTTGATCAGGTCTCAGAAGCGACGTGTTCAGAGGTTACGCCAGCTGGAGATCATTGAGGAAGAACAAGAAGAAACTCTGAACAAGAAAGGAGTCAAATCACAAGTTTGGCGTGTTAAGGCTAAGGCCCATGATGAATCGGCCAGTGACAATTCTACACCGATCCAAGCAGTCGGTTCTTCAGAAAGTTCCTGATGGTTGAGTTCCTAGAGGAAGAAGGGAAGTTGGGGGCATGGATTTACGTCGGCCGATTTACTAGAGGAAATTGATATCGGAGATGGTGATAGACCGAGGCCGACGTTTATTAGTGCCAACTTGGATCCCGAATACAAACATGAACTGAAAAGTTTATTAAGAGAGTACAAAGATTGTTTTGCTTGGGAATATTATGAGATGCCTGGCTTGGATAGATCTATTGTGGAACATCATTTGCCTATAAAATCGGGATATTGGCCATATCAACAAGGAGCGAGGCGATGTAATCCTAAGATTTTGCCAGATATAAAGGCCGAGATTACACGGTTAATTGAAGCTAATTTTATTTGGCAGTGTCGTTATGCCGAATGGATTTCTAACGTGGTTCCTGTTTACAAGAAAAATGGCAAGTTGCGGGTATGCATTGATTTCAGGGATCTCAACAAGGCTACGCCGATGGATGGTTACCCCATGCCAATAGCTGATGTAACAGAACCGCCCAAATTAAACCGGCTTAAGTGCGCTAACTATCATCTTAATGGTTAATCAAGTTACCACGCACTTAAAACGGTGTAATCCGGTCGTCTGTCGGATTAAGGATCGAAAAACACTGGAAGTCTCGCACAAAGACGAGCACGGATGATTACAAGCAGACAAAAGTTCTCAAAGTTAATTTGTAATGCGGAGTTTTACAAACAAGTTTACGTAAAATATCAGAGTTCAAAATGCAGCGAAAATTTAAATAGAAGTTTAGTTTAAAAAAACAACGATAACTACGATGACGTGAGGACGTCACATCGAGTCCACTGATGTGATTCCTGGTTAGCTCCAACCAGCAGCAGTTACTTGAAAACAGGGTGACAATAAACCCTGAGTATACTAATACTCAGCAAGGCTTACCCGACTAAGGGTATACTTAGCCCATTATCTAGACATGCAAGGCTTTTGGGCTGGTGGGTTGGTTTTGCGGAAAAACATCTAAGGGTGGATCCTTACTTTCAATATTTTAGCTCAAGATTCTATATAGATAAATTATCAGCTAAGATTTGCATAGCTAAAGCAAACATGGTAAATATTAAATATTAATTCAGAAAATCATTTCGAAATATCCTTCGTGTTCCATTTCCTTACTACGATGCGGTGCTGCGATCAAGGTGCTCATATCCGAGAGCGACTGACGGCGAATCGATCCGATTTAACCTTGCAAGGTGGACCTAACACACACTTCACTTATAGGCCCCGTCGGACCATACGTGGCAACCCTTCACATATGCACACCAAATAGCCGAACTGCCCTGCGACCCGGGACTACTAGCCCCACCGATACCAACGACGGGTTAGCCATGAGTTTCTATACTAGCTCCACTGGTGAAGACAGTATCAAGTCCGCCTACCGGTGCGCATTTGATACTGAGCTTACCGGTTTCGACTATCTTTTACTCCCGGCATGTGGTTAGTACTGTTCAAACTTGATCAGCAGGGCCGGACAACGGTACAGGCCTTAATCGACACAGGCGGAGGCTTACTCTTCATCCATTTCATATCTATAATCATATTCATCTCCGCCCGGTCTCCATTTCTCTTTCCTCATCAATTCTTTCTCCAACAACTTTGCCATAAATAACAAGATCCTATAACTCGCGAGTGACAGGAATCACTCGACTTCTACCGAAACCTATTTAAGCATTGCAATACTAACGACCTGCACACTAGTAGAGTAACTGAGGAAACCTAGGAATTATGCATCTAAGGTTCCAATCAACTCCTAGAAACGTAAATGCACAATAATTATATAGTAAACATTGAATACTAAAATTAAGGGTTATGCTCCGGGGCTTGCCTTCTTGAGCTAAGTTAGTTTCCGAGGCTTCTGGAGTCGAGTTCGGGTTCTCGACAGCGTCGGCGAAGTTCACTTGAGCTTCTCCGGGACCTTCTTCCGCTTCAGGCACCAGCCCGTACGTACCATTGGCGAGAGTAGTCGTGTCTATATGAAATGCACATGCATGAGTGGATGATGATAACAAGTTAAGATTAAAACACTATAGAGTTGTAATCCAACAACTCAGGTTAAGTGGTACGGCATCATCAACTCTATTTTATTGGGCAACCGTTTATAGATTAGAATCTAACATGTTTTAGTTCATAAAAAGAACTAGGTGTGGTTTTCAAAACCCAATTATTTAAACAAGACAAACAAATCAACATATACTAGTTAAATATGCATAAATAGCCAAAGTAAGGTTACACTTAGCCTCTAGTCATGAAATTTTTACACAGCAAGCATAACTTAGCTAACAACCTACTGTAAAAATTTCAGTAAGTTTCAACAAGTAGAAAAAAAGGAAAACCATTTTACACAGCCACTGCGAGAAAACAAATTGATTTGCACAGGCCAAACTATGCAGGTGCTGGTAATGAACTTTTAACTGAGTGTTGCCTATCCTAAGATGAGCTTACAGTAATTTTTTCAGAATTAAAACATGAACATACAGAGCATGATAAATATAGCAAGTTATAGATGTATTTAACAAGATTCATTTTTCTCGACAGATGTACTAAGTTCTAGTTATCTAAAAAATTACTAAACTTTTTGTACAGCAACTAGGCACCAATTTAAAGGTACTGTAACAGTTTTAGCTCATGAAACAAAGTTAAACAGCATGTACAAACAAAACAAATTAAACAAGGCATAAAGCAAGTTTTAACTAAACTAATAGCTAGGCATGTCAAATGTCCATGAAACTTTTACGCAAGTCTAATAATCTAGCGTTCAACACACTGACCAAAAATGGCAGCCATGCAGTTAATAGAACTAGAAATCTAATTAAAGCTCTAATAAGGTTGCATTTAATATAGAACAAAAACCAATGCTCAAATAAGAAAGTTCATGTAATTAAACTTGTAGATTTTGTTACAAGGAATCCAAAACAACTGAGTTTGTATTTTTCTGATTTTTCTATGAATTGTTATGAATTTTCAAAGTTCACAGCTAAGTGTTCATGTAACTTTTGCATTCTAGCCCCTGAAAGTTTTTAAATTCTTACAGAAAGGCCCTTGACCGGATGGGGAGAAACAGAGGAGGGGGAGGCGGATGGATTCCGGTGATTCCCCTTGCCGGCGGCGAGGGCTAGGGGGTGAAGGAGCTAGAGGGGCTCGAGCCGCAACTGTGGGTGGTCTTGGGGAGCGGGGAGGTGACCGGAGGGGAGGACTCTGCGGTGGCCGGCGGCCGTAGAAGGTTCTGTACGGCGGCGGCGTTACTCCGGTGGCTGTGGGTGGTGGAGAGTGGGTCAGTGAGCTTTAGGGAGCCAAGGGGGTGCGGTTCCGGGGCTGGGTTGGGGTGGAGGAGGCACGGAGCTAGGGGCTCCACGGCGAGGAGGCAGCGGTGGGGGCTCTGCTCCCCGGCGGCGGTGTTCCGTCGTGGATGGGCGGTGGTGGCTGGGTCGAGGAGCTGCAGGACGTCGAGAGGAAGCTCGCTAGGGGTTTTGTTGGGGCTGAGGAAGAGCGGAGGAGGGGGCTCTGCGTGGAGGTGGGATCGGCGGCGAGCAACGGCGGGCGGCGGGCGGCCGTCCTAGTCGAAGGGGCGCTGAGGTTTGGTTCTGGGAGAAGAGGAGGGTGCTGCGAAGCAATGAGGGAGGGGAAATCAGAGTTGGGTTCGTCATCGGATATGGACGACTGAACGGCGGCAAGGCAACGGCGTGGCAACGCCGAGCGGCGTTTGGCGGCGTGGCGCGCGGAGGGGCACCGGGGGAGCGTGTCACTGGCACGAGGTGCCAGGGAGGAGTGGGTTGGAGCAAAACCGGGGGCGCGGAGGTAGTTTTGGACGGGGCGCGACGCGTGGGGTGGTCGGGTGTTGACGCCGGCGGCGAACGCCGTCACGGCGAGAAACAGAAAGGGAGGAAAGGGGAGAGAGGGACATGAGGGCAGTTTCGTGAATAAACTGAAGTTCAAAATGCAGTTGGTAAATTCAGTTTTTCTCCTTCTTTTTGGCTTCAAATGAAAAACTTTTAAATATGAAAGTTGTTCAAAACTTCAAATACTACAACTTTCGTTTCAAGCACAAATTCATTTGAAGCTTAATTTGAAAGATAAAATTTTGAACTTGAGTGCATTTGAAAAATATCCTATACACTTCGAAATTTAATTTTTTCTCTCATTTTTGTGTGGTAACTCAAAAAACTTTGAACACGAATATTGTTTGTCATTCAAAAGCCTATAACCTTGGTTTTGGGCAAAAGTCCATTTGAGCAAGAATTTAAAAGTTATTTTCAAAGCATTTTTCATTGGATTTGAGAATTAGTCATCATTTCATGTGTTAACAACTAGCAAAAAATGTAATTAAATAATTTTATGCATGCAAGGTTAGTGTTAATGACGATATCAAACACACGATTAACCCTAACTATAGGTGATTAACACTTGGGGGGTTACAGCTGATATGTTGGTAGATGCTGCTGCTGGGCACAAGGTGATCAGTTTTATGGATGGTAATGCTGGGTACAACCAAATCTTTATGGCGGAAGAAGGCATCCACAAAACTGCGTTCAGATGTCCGGGACATCTCGGTTTATTTGAGTGGGTAGTCATGACCTTCGGACTAACAAAAGCCGATGCTACGTACCAGAGAGTCATGAATTATATCTTTCATGAACTCATCGGCAAAATTGTGGAGATATACATTAATGATGTGGTTGTGAAGTCAAAGGGGCACCAAGAACATTTGGCCGATCTGCGTAGAGCTTTGGAATGCACCAGAAGGCATGGTTTAAAGATGAATCCAAACAAGTGCGCTTTTGGTGTATCAGCTGGCTAATTCTTGGGTTTTATGGTACATGAGCGAGGGATTGAAATTAGTCAGAAGACTATATCAGCCATCGACAAAGTTGAAGCCCCTATGACGAAGGTTGAACTTCAGTCATTGATCGGCAATATTAATTTTATTCGAAGATTTATATCTAATCCGTCGGGAAAAATTCAGCCGTTCAGTTCTTTACTGAAGTTGAAGGCCGATCAGGAATTTGTATGGAGAGAGGAACATCAGAAGGCATTGGATGAAATCAAACATTAACTGGTAAATCCTCCGGTGTTGGTTCCTCCCCAAAAGCACAAGCCGTTTAAATTGTATTTATCGGCTGATGAGCGTGCTATCGGATCGGCCCTTATTCAAGAATTTGAAGGAAAAGAAAGAGCTATCTATTTTGTGAGTAGAAGGTTGCTGGATGCTGAAACCAGGTATTCTCCTGTTGAGAGATTGTGTCTTTGCTTATACTTCTCCTGTAGCAAGCTTAGACATTATTTGTTGTCGGCTGAATGTGTTGTTGTGAGCAAAGATGATGTTATTAGATATATGCTCTCACTGCCGATTTTAAAAGGGAGAATAGGGAAGTGGATTTTGGCATTATCAGAATTTGATTTGAGATATGAATCATCTAAAGCAGTTAAGGGTCAAGCCGTAGCCGATTTTGTTTTGCAACATTGTGTACCAGAGCTAAGCATGGTATATCTTGTTCCTTGGACTTTATTCTTTGATGGATCTTCGTGTGGGAACGGTTCTAGAATTGGTGTTGCTGATTTCCCCTCGGGGGGCAAATCTTGAGTTCTCATTTCCGATTGAAGCCTCTGCAACCAATAATCAAGCTGAGTATCGTGCTATTCTCAAGGGGATTCAATTACTTTGAGAAATCAAAGCCGATGCTGTTGAGATTTTTAGAGATTCTATGCTGGTGATCAATCAGTTAGTTGGGGAGTATGAATGCAAAGATGATATTTTACATTTATATCATGAAGAATGTCTCCAGCTGCTGAAAGAATTCAAGAAAGTAACCAACGAGCATGTTCCTAAATTTCCTAACAGTGATGCAAATCGGCTAGCTCAGCATGCTTTAGGATATCGGTCGATGGAAGGAATAATGGCCTTGGAGTTAACAGCCGATGATTGGAGGAAAGAGATTATTGATTATCTGAAAGATCTATCCAAGAAAGTGAACAGAAAGATCAGATTCCAGGCAATCAAATATGTATTGTTGGAGGAAGATTTATATTATCGGACAATTGATGGGGTTTTGCTCAAATGCATTGATAAAGAAGAAGCAAAGGCGTTAATGGGTGAAATTCACGAAGGTGTTTGTGGATCCCATCAATCGGCCTATAAGATGAAATGGGAGATCAGGAGGAACATATATTTTTGGCCGACGATGCTGGAAGATTGCGTCACATATTACAGAGGTTGCCAAGAATGTCAGAAGTTTAGGAGCGTGCAAAGAGTTCCTGCGTCGGCCATGAATCCCATAATCAAGTCGTGGCCGTTTAGAGGATAGGGAATTGATTTGATCGGCCAGATATATCCTCCATCTAGTAAAAATCATAAGTTTATCTTGGTGACCACTAATTATTTCACCAAGTGGGTTGAAGCAATTCCTCTGAAAAATGTTACATCCAAAGAGATGATTAAATTCGTCAAAAAACATATTATCTATCGGTTTGGTATTCTACAGACCATTACGACCGATCAGGGTACTATATTTACGTCAGATGAATTTGAGGAATTTGCTACTGGAATGGGGTTAAATTGCTGAATACGGACATGAAGTTGTTCTCCCATGGGAGTTGAAACTTGATTCATGGCGTGTCACGTTTCAGAATCAATTGACGACCGATGAATATTCTGCTCTGATGAAAGATGAATTAGAGGATTTGGATGGCCATCGGCTGAAGGATCTTATAAATGTTGAGGCGAATAAAGCCAGAGTTAGCCGATGGTATGATAAAAAGGTAAAAGCCAAAACCTTTGAGCAAGGGGAATTGGTTTGGAAGTTGATATTGCCGATAGGAACAAAGAGTTCAAAATTCGGCAAATGATCGCCAACGTGGGAGGGACCATTCAGAGTAAATAGATGCGTTCCTAGCAATGCTTATATTTTAGAGACACTCGAAAGGGAAGAGTATTCTAGATCTCTTAACGGAAAATATTTGAAGAAGTATTATCCTATCGTTTGGGTGGATGGATAGCCGATTAATTGAGTTATCGGTTGAATTGTTATGGCCGACACGATATGTATTGCCCTTAGTGCAAAAAAAAATCCGCACAATCCAAGCTGCTCAGATTCAGGTCAGGGTTAGTTTTTTACGTTATCAAGTGAGAAGTTGCAATGGAAATCGACAAGAAAGGGGAAATACTTTGTTAATAATATCATTTACAAAAAGGCCGATCAGATGATCTGGCTGATACAACAAAAGTTGTTTCTAGGAAGATGCTACTCCTAGAAATCTAATCATCGGCAAAGACATTGCCGATGACCGCCTCTATGCTGACATCTTCGGAGATGGCGGCGGCTGCCATCTCCATGTCGTCGGTGAGCTCCTCGAAGGCCCACCAGTTTTCGCTGCCCCGGGGGGAAGTGGACCGGTTCGATTTGCAGGAAGCCATGGCTGGACTCGAGCTGAGCTGTGTCGAGGGCTACAGCAGCGCCGCGGCAGACTTCATGTCCGGCAACCTCCCGGACGCGGTTGGGGATGTCCTATAAGCGGGCGGCGACGGTGTTGCCGCGAGCGTTCACCGATCCGGTCGCAGTGGCAGCTGCGGCATGGAGGCTTGGACCTGCGACTCCAGAACTGAAGTGAAGGGTTAGAAAAGAGATCGGTGAAGCGAGGGAAAGCAATGCTTTAGGAGGAGTGACTTACAGGCGACCCTGGAATCGGCGGCTGTAAGTTGGGCCTGGACAATGGCCCGGTCGGCTTGTGCCGCCTCCAATTCGGAGGCGAGACGCTGAGACCTGATGGTCTCCTGGGAGTAAATCTCCCGAGCTTCGTCCTTCTCGCGAAGGAGCTGGCGAATGTATTCCTTGGTGCTCTCGGGAACACCAGGAAAAGGGGGTTCCTCCGAGTTGGAGGAACCAAAAGAAGCATCATCACTGCACAGAAAAGAGGTAGAGAAATTAGAGATCAAAAGTTGAACAAAAACATGGCACTCTGATGATGGGAGAATAGGGCTTACTCCACGCGGCGGTGGATCGCCGGTGGAATATCAGAGGGGCCCTCATCGGTGCGCTTGGAACCCGCCATTGCTACAGGAAGACCTAGGGTTTTGCTGAAGGAAGAAGGTGATGTAGCTAATGGAGACTTGTTACCGATGCAGAGCCAAGGGGTAATATTTATGGCCCAGTCTGGGTAGGTGAAAAGATGGAAGGTGAATCGGCGCATTGGGTTTGCGCAGATGGAAGGCGAAAGGCCAGGGGCAAAGAAGAGTTTTACCCAGTTGTACGGGGTAAGCCGTGTACACGGGTTACGAGGAATGGCTTTGAATGCTGGTTGGAGTAATTTCGAAACAAAATAAATTATTCTAAAATTGGGGGCATGTGTTGACACCGTTTTTTGGCACGTGTAAAGGAAGGTGATTTTTGTGAAGGGAAGGTGGCCGATTTGGAAGAAACCAAAAGATGCACAGGGTTGGAATCGGCTGATGGAGTCTATCCGATGGGCCAGAGGAATATACTTTGAAGATGTTGATCCACCCGTTCTGGTAGTCGGCCGATGGAGAGTTGCCGATGAAGTCAAGGAAGGAGAAGATGATCCAAACTCTACGAAAATCTTGATGATTTGGTTGTAATATTTAAAGTAGTTTATATTTAGTAAGTCTTTTCTTTAGAGTCAAGTAATGTTTGCCGGCTAGGACTCGGTAGCATTAGGCTATAAATATGAGTTGTAAGGAACCGGAAAAATTTGATACACATTCAATACAACAAACTTTACAATTCCTTTGCACTTTTTCGGCGACTTCTCCTTTTCTTTTCTTTTTTCGACGAGTTCTTTCAAGTTGATAAAGGACGCCTCACATTCGAGCGACTTGATTTGCTGGTGAGTTTTTGTTTTGCCGAGTATATTTGAGCTTTAGCTACTGGGCGCATCGCTGTAGCTTCGTTCAAATCTATTCAAAAGTTATCGAGTTTATCTAAGCTTTGACTTCCGGGCGCATCGCTGTCGTCTGTCTAGATTTATTCACCAATTATCGATATCGGCTAGATTTGTAGTTTTTCATATGCTTTTTGGCCATTATCACATCTAAAAACATACTAGATCGGCTTTAGGTTTTTGAGTAACACTTTTGTTATCTCAAGAGCCGGTTTAGATCTATTTTTAGCTCACATCATCTGAGTTACACATTCGTAGCTTAGATCTTGTCATACATACGCGATCTGCTGTTCAAAGCCGGTTTTGTCGTTTCGTGCATCGGCTGATCCTGCCGATGCGCTCTTTTATTAAGTGCTTGCATTTAATATCTTTTTGTCGTCTATAATACCGGCAAAGCTTGCCGATACGCCCATCTGAGAAATATTCGGAATCCCAGCCGATACGCTCTCGAATTTGACTTTGTTTTCTCCCTTGTCAATTTCAGGTCAAATTGACTGGCACGCTTGGTTGACTTTCCGTGACTCGGCGAACACTTGCTCTCGAATTCCAGTGTGTTGATTTTTGCATCAACAGCCATCATCGGCGGGAACATAACGTCACCTCAGCGATTCAAAAATCCGAAATCCCGGGACGGGCCGTGTCCTACCGGGCTGCCTCCTCTCTTGGGCCCCCTGCGTTCGGCCCACTTGATGCCTCCTCTGCGGCTGGGCGTATTCACTGCTTCTCTAACCTCTTGTCAGAGACACCGCCATCCGCCATTGAAGTTGCGCCAAATCTCCAGGATTTTTGCGCAGGCGGATCCTCCCCTGGTGCTCCTATCCGGACTTTCTACGCCTTCGAAGTGCATTCACCCCTCAGGGCTAAACCATCACCTCGCGCGCTGAACGGAAGTCCTGCGTCAGGTGCGCCGAACGGGTGTCACACCACCCAGGCAGCCATCATCGCCTCGCCGCCTGTCGCCGGCTTTACTCAGCAGTCGCATCCGTGTGTGGCGCGCCCATACCTTCAGGCGTTGCTCTCTCCCGCCCTCGCGCCTATAAGATCGACAGACGGCCCCAAGCTCCGATGTGCTCATTCCCTACCAGCTCTCCACAACCAGAGCTTTAGGTCTCTTGCAACTGATCACCACGTCGAGGCATGCAGGGACCCAGCCCGGTGCCGCCAGTGCCTCCACTACGGCCACCGGAGCACGTCATGCACGATGGCGTGACCATCCGTGTTCTGGGCGCGGGTCGCTCGGTGTGCGGCGTTCTCATCCAGTGAGGACTCCGCGTCGCCACCTCGCCCCAGGGCCCCAGCGCCTCTCGGTGCGTTCCCGGCTGGGAACACGGCGGTCTGGCGATCTCCGACATTCAATCAGTGAGGCCCATGGGACTGGGCCACTCCCTCCTTCTCCAGCTACCCGCTCCAGGTCCCGTTCCCCTGCTGCTTCTTGGGAGCAACACCGCCCTATTTCTGTCAGGTTTGCAGGTGTCACACCTTCTTCTACCGCCTCAGCCATTCACCATCCCCAACCCCGCCGCGCTTGGCGTACTACCACTCCTTTCTGCCCCAGCTGCTGGCACTGATGTCGCCGACCGGGACGACTTCGCCGAGGTTCACATGCTCCCTGTGGACATGGAACCAACACGGCGCCTCGCCTACGCCTTCGTCGACATTGAGTGCGCTGACCCAGGGCTCTACATCCGCACTGCCTTGGAGCAATGTGGTGGCGACCCTCCCGCCCGCTTGGCTCCCTCCTCCCATGGGGCCATGATGGTGGTGTTCCGTCACTCTTTCTTCTAGGAGGAGACGCTGCGCCACGGGCCGCTCCACTTTGACATGCGCGTTCTGCACTTAGTTCGCCATGAGGATGCAGACTTCAGGTTCATCTGCCGGTACCGCCGCCTGCAGTGCTCGCGACGACCAACTACCCTCCGGAGCACTAGACCAAGGAGCGCATCACTCGGGCATTCCAGACCTATGGGCATGTGTGCTCCGTCGACAAGGAGTGCCTGAAGAAGGTTGGTGACCGGCCTACAGACCACGACTACGGCGCGGACATCGCTGACTACTCAGTGGTGCGCGTGCTAGTCCTCCTCGACAACAATAAGGTCATCAAGCCATTCCTGGTGCTGCGGAACTTGGGTGGCAGCCTCGCGGCCATCGCCAACATGCACATCGTCAAGTTCTGGGACCACCCGGCCGGGGCTCCAATCCCCACCGACCGCGACTTCTCCGACCGGGGTGATGATGATGCTGCTGGCAACACGCCCCCCCCCCCCCCCCGCCTCCACGTGCGTGCTTCGACCCGCTGGGGCGGGCGGCGTCGACTTCATGCGGTCACTCCGGGCTTTAGCAAGCTGGTAACGTCGGGAGTCCCTCCAAGCGCCCAGGTTCTTGCCGGGCATTGGGTGCTCTGTTGTATCCGTCTATTCCACTATGGACGTTTGCTGCTAGTGCCATGTCGACTCTTGGCCGCGCTCTCTCCCTTGCTGCTATTCCACAGGTGGTGGTCCATGACTTGCTGACCTCAGTTCGTCCCGCGACGCCGCCCACGATCTCTCCTGATGTTGTGGAGTTTCACCGCTCTCGCTTGTGCGCGCCCTCCTTGGAGGACTTGCTGTTGGAGGAAGAGCACGAGATCAGCGTTCGGCAATGCCAGGCACGTCGCAAGTGCGCTCACGACAACACGGCCAAGATGCGCCGCCACAGCATCTGGCTTGCTGCCAAGGAGGGCCCCTTCTACGTCGATGCCACCGCCAAGGCCACGCGCATCAAGGCTGCTCAGCTCGACCTTGCATGTGCCTCTGCTCGCATGAAGGATGCCATCGCCAGCTCCGAGGTGCTGCACTGTCCTGCCCCGACCAAGATCTCATCGAGCAAGCTGCACTACTTGGGCCGAGTGTGCAGACTGCCGGACCTTCCTGACTCCGATGGTGAAGCGGCCACTGTGGCCTGATGCCTTGCTCGTCCATGAATGTGTGTTGTGTCTGTCCTACTAGAGGACATCTGTGTGCGCTGCCAGATCCTGTTCTTCAGGTATGCGTCGCTCCTCCCCTTCCTCTGGAGCTGTGTGTTGCCTGGCCTGATGCCGTGCTCGGCCGGCTGTGTTGTTGGCCTACGTGGCCTGGTGTTGTGTTCTGTCCATGCCTTAGGTGCTCAGGGTCTGATGCTTTGCTCGACCCTTGTTGTTGGGGTCCCGGCCATGTGGCTGCCGGTGTAACTTGTGTGCCACCCTATGTTTGTATCATGCAATTGTTATGTGCTGTTTCATATACTGGTGCTCTCCTGTGTTTCGCATGAGTAAAACCATGATGTTCTTCTCTTGGAACGTGTGTGGCTTGGGCCAGACTTGCCGTTGTCACGATGTTCTCTCGGAATTGCTCTCTGCTCGCCCGTCTCTCGTCGCTCTTCAGGAAACCAAGCTGCAATCCCTGAATGCCGTGAAACGGAGCTCCTTTCTTCCATACCGCCTCTCGAGCTGTGTTACTAGGGACTCTACAGGGGCTTCTAGTATGATTCTAACTGCGTGGGATGCTTCACTTTGTGACATAGTTGATGTCTCTGCACTCCCCTTCTCCCTCACTTCCGGTTTCACGCTACGGGTTGATGGTACTCGTTTTACGCTTACTAATGTCTATGCACCCACGGACAGGGTCAACAAGCCGTTGTTCTTCAGTGAGCTTGCTTCCATTGCTGATTCCACTACTGGATCTTGGATGCTTATAGGCGATTTCAATCTCACTCGCTGCCCAGAGGATAAGAACACGGCTGACTTTAACTCTGCTGAAGCTAACAACTTCAATGATCTCATCAACGCTCTTGGGTTCATCGAGATCCCCTTGATCGATCGCGCATACACTTGGACGAGCAGACATGATGACCCAACCTTGGTGCGGCTCGATCGTTGCTTCATCAACCTAGATTGGGACTTGGTTTTTCCCAACACCTCTCTACGCTCGCTAACGCGTTATGCTTCTGATCATGTTCCCCTTCTTGCCACAGCCGACACGCGCGTTCCACGCAGCGTTTGTTTCTATTTTGAAAACTCGTGGCTGCACCATCGTGCCTTCCCCCCTCTGGTCCTCTCTGCACTTGGTGAGCATGCTACCGGGTTGATCGCGAGGAGCTTCGTTCGTCAGCTCAAGCACTGCCGGAGTTTGTGCCGAACCTGGTCCCGGCGTCTCTCACCAATTGATGCTAGGGAGAATGACATGAAAATTTTGATCACTGCTCTTGACTTGCTCGAGGAACAGCGTGCGCTGCACCATTCCAAAGCAACTCTCCGGACTTGTGCCATTCAAGGGCTGCAAGATATCCATGTAGAGAAACTCGCCTTCTGGAGCCAATGTTTCCATCTTCGTCTTGCCCTTGAATGGGATGAAAACTCCCACTTTTTCCACGCTACTGCTTCGGGTCGCCGCCGTCAGAATGCCATTGCCAGCTTGGAACACGATTTCTACTTGGATCTCCTTGGCCGTGCGTGGGAAACTACTTAGCATTTTGAACTGCAAAACCTTTACCCTCAGCACACTATCTCCTCGACGTCACTCTCTGAACAATTTTCACTCTCGGAGATCACTCATGCGCTCTTTTCCATGGACGTTCATGCCAGCCCAGGTCCTGATGGCTTCGTTCCCTCCTTTTACAGACACTTTTGGCCGTCCCTTAAGCATGACATGCTTCAGCTTTTCTGTGCTTTCTATGATGGGTCCCTGGATTGGGATGGCCTGAATCGTGCGCTCCTTGTTCTGCTCCCCAAGAAAGATGGGGTACGCACAACAGATGGGTTCCATCCGATTTCTTTGCAGAATTGTCCCATGAAACTTTTCTCGAAGGTCCGGCTGAAACCCCACATTGCTGCCTTGGTGGATCCCGATCAAATGGGTTTTGTTCACGGAAGGAGCATCGCAGAAAATTTTGTATATGCTGCTGATCTTCTCAGTTGCTGCCACAAATGTAAGGTTCCTACGGCTGTTCTCAAGCTTGATTTCAAGAAGGCTTTTGACTCCATCGAGTGGTCTAGCCTTGATGCCATCCTTCAGGCTCGTGGCTTCGATTCTCGTTGGCGCTCCTGGATTTCCAACATCCTCACCATGGCAAAACTGCGGTTATGCTAAATGGTGTGCCGGGGAGGTGGATCACTTGCCACCGTGGTCTGCGCCAGGGTGACCCTCTTTCACCCTTTCTGTTCATAATTGTGGCGGACGTGCTGCACCATCTCATCAAACAAGCTGTGCTTGACGGCAAACTGCGTCACCCAGTTGACGACTCCCTCCCATGCCTGGTCTTATAGTACACGGTTGACACGCTAATTCTTACCAGAGGAGATGTCCACTCCATGCATGTGTTTAAGAAAATCTTGGACAACTTCTCCCTGGCCACTGGACTTGCTATCAACTTCCATAAGTCCACCTTTGTCCCTCTGAATGTGGACACTCATACTGCTATGGCGATGGCTGATGAGTTGGGTTGCTCCCTGTCCTCTTTACCATAGACCTATCTTGGGCTTCAATTGTCACCTCACAAACTGCGTGTCTCAGACTATCAACCGCTGCTCGCCTCCTTTGATCGCTACTCAGCTGGCTGGAAAGCGCGCGTGCTTAGTTCTGGTGGCCGTTTGGTTCTAGTTAACGATGTTCTTGGAAGTCTTCCTATTAACTACATGTCTTCGATCCTGCT
Organism: Panicum virgatum; assembly: GCF_016808335.1. Classification (NCBI taxonomy): domain Eukaryota; kingdom Viridiplantae; phylum Streptophyta; class Magnoliopsida; order Poales; family Poaceae; genus Panicum; species Panicum virgatum. Next base: position 43,598,603 of record NC_053146.1, on the reverse strand, counting down.
CCCCAAAACTGTTCGAGATCTGTTGGACGCTAAGCGGCGTGCCTTCTTCTGGACCGGCGAGGATAAATGCAGCGGAGCTAGCTGTTTGGTGGCCTGAGACCGTGTGTGCCTGAATCGTGCGGTAGGTGGTCTTGGAGTCAAAAACTTAGAGGATGCAAACCCCTGTCTGTTGATGAAATTTGTCCACAAGCTCCACGGTCCTGCAACCTTGCCTTGGCAACGCTGGTTCCACTCTCATTCTGGCCCCAGGTTCCTGGCGACTTCAGATTCCTACCTTGCTAGGCTGGTTCTTGCCGTTCTGCCACTTTACAGATCTCTGACGAAGGTGACTTTAGGTGATGGTGCCTCGGTCTCCTTCTGGCATGACAGATGGATGCTGGACTCAACTTTGGTGGATCGGTTCCCTGCCCTCTACTCCCACACTATTGATGACACGATTACCGTTCGTGTGGTGATCTCCGATGGGCTTCTGAACTTATCTGCGTCCTTGGCTCACCCGGATGGCTGTGGCTGAACGTGATGTCATGTCTAGGTACCTCTCCCAGGTCACCCTGACGGATGCTCATGATGCCAGGGTGCTCGCAACCCTGAACATGCAACCCTTCACTTCCAGGGGTGCTTACCATTTGCTCCATGATTCCCTAGTCCCTTCTGATGTGGTGCGCATTTGGAGTACTCGCCTCCCTGCCAAGGTCAAGTTCTTTGCTTGGCTATTGTATCATGGCCGACTCAATACTCGTGCACATCTTTTCCACAGGAATATGAAGACCCATGATGAATCAAAATGTGAGTATTGCGCTGACACCCTGGAAACAGATGTGCATATCTTTTGTGAGTGTCCTAGGGCCCAAGCTGTCTGGACTCGGCTTCGCTTCATGGTGCATGAATCCACCTTAAGACGCCCCTGGGATGCCACCCTTCCTTCTTCGCTCCCTAGTGCTGTCAAGGTTGATATTATGATTCTCATCTTATGGCACATCTGGAAAGCTCCTAACGCCAAGATTTTTTTACCATCGGGACTCCTCCCCTGCTGAAGTTCTTCGCCACATCGCTGCTGATATTGATGCTTGGAGCTGTAGATATAGGAGGCTGGCTGTGGAGCTCCATGCTTGGCAAGAATGGATTGTAACTTGCTAGACACCTCTCCCTATCTTCCTGCTCTCCTCATGTATTCTCTCTGCTCGGGATGCCGAGTAGCGAGTACTACTTATAACCGGACTCACAACTTTCAAATGAGATCCCCCCTGCGATGTATTTCAAAAAAAATGCTGCTTAGAAGTTGTATGCATAAGTTACGCGTATAGCTTATATATCTTGAAAGTTATGCTAATTATAATCTGTAAAAAAATATTACTAACGAGTTATATATCGAAGTTACATATATAAGTTATCATATTCTAAAATTGAAAAGTTTGCGGGAATAAAAAATTACCAAAAATGAAAAGTTTCTTGTTGTCCGACATCGCTAACTAGCATGGCTTCTGGCGAGCAACCGCTGATTAACAAGGCCCGCGCTCAGCGCGTGACCCCGGCCGGGTCTGCTGCCGGCAGCAGAGACGCGGCGGCGAGGGCCTTGTTCGGATGAGCATATTCGGCTGGGCTGGCTGGGCTGATCAGCCCAGCCGCCCCCAGGCGTTCGGCATCACCAGCTGAATGGTCTTAATCTTGCGCTACCAAAATAATAAATTCCAACTGAAACAGTAAATTACATCTTACACTGTTCATCCAGCCAGCCCAGCCAGCAAGTTTCAGTGCAACCGAACGGGCTGGAGGTGGGCGCTGCACCTGCGGGCTGCGGCGGCGGCATCGGTGCTTCGGCACCTGGTCTCGCGGGCCGAGGGTGAGCGCACGCTCGGCTGCTCGCTTGCTGGGCCTGGTGAGGCGTGCAGCCAGGTCGAAACGGCCCAGCTCGATGCGCTCCAGCTGCTGACCGTGAGGGACGCTGGTAGCAGCCCGTGGCCAACCCAGGGAGGCCACGTGACCTTGGAGCAGGCCGTGCGATCGACACAGCCCGAGGTGAGTTTTTCCTTTTTCTTTTTAGCATGTTATTTAGTTAATTCCTGCTCTTAATAATTAATCTTTGCTCCTTTATTTAGTTTTTAGTTATAGTGTAATCTTGAATAGTCTTAGAGTTAACTTGCTTGCTCGATTAGATAGTTTTAATTAGATTTTTTTTCCAACTTTTTAAGTTAATCTTTGCATGATTAGTTAGGGTGTTTTAAAGATAGTTTCATTTCTCTTTCTATGCGAGTTTTTCTTCGAGTTTTTCTTCGGCTTCTGCTTCGAGTTAAGGATTCCTAATCGTTTTTAGGATGAACGTGTCACCAGTTGACTGTGTCCTCTTGGCGATTAGAAGAGAGTTTTTGGGCAGTGAATTGGAGTCAACCTTTTAACTGAGTTTTTTTTAAGACTCCCATTCACCCCCTCTCTCTGGTCGCCTGTTTCGGTCCCGTAGCGAGCAAGGCTAAGTTGAACATCTCAAAATCTCGAAAACCTATACCACACAAAAAATATATTAGTGTTATTTTCTCGCATGCTACCTAGCTTGTTTTCCTTTGACCATGTTCACTTCCCCACCAGAATTTCCTTATCAAGGAATTGATATGGTCACATAACCCTCTTGGTATTCTAAAACATCCCTTTGTGTAAGTAGGAATTGCGTGAGCCACTCCCTTTATAAAAACTTCCTACCCTCCCGCCGATAAAGCTTTTTCAAGCCAACCTTGGACTTTGTTCCATACCTTGTCCTTGAGATTCTACCAACATCCGTAGGTAATCCCAAATATTTTTCATTCAGTGACTCATTTTCCACTTTGGTAATTAGTCTCATCTCATCATGAACAGTCTATGGGCGTGCTTTACTAACAAAAATTGATGATTTTGCAAGATTTACCAATGGCCCTGATGCTTCTCAATATTCAGTCTATATTTGTTGCATCACAATAGCATTGTTTTTTGTTGCTTTGAAGAACAAAATAATGTCGTCAGCAAATAGGAGACGGTCTATCTTTGGAGCTGTATGTGAGACTTGGATACATTGAATATTTTCATTCTTTTCTGCTGCCTTAAGCATACATGAAAGACCCTCTGCACACAGTAAAAATAAATGTGGAGAAATAGGGCCCCCTTGTCTGATTCCTCGAGTTGGCTTGAAATCGTGAAGTTTTCACCATTTAATAGCACCGAGAAAGACACTGTTGTGACACACTGTTGACACCAAATTTTGGCATGTGTCAAGAAAGCATGTTGAAAAGGAGAAAAAGTTCTACGTTGTACGATCGGTGGATTTGGAAGGATGATCGTGTGCCACGGTCAAAAATCTTGCTGACCGAAGGGGAGGAAATTGACCAGATATTTTGGCTTTGGTTTGGCAAGAATTATCTTGTTTTTAGAAGTAGTTTTTATTCCCTAGAATAGAATCATGCTTTGCCGTAATCGGCTAGGATTGTGTTAGCGAGGGGTATAAATATGGACCCCCGGCCATTGTAAAAGATTGATACACATCCAAACAAACAAACTTTACTATTTGCAATTTACTTTCTTGTCGGCGACTTCGCCATCTTTTTTCTTCTCGCGAGCTCTTTCAAGCCGATCAAGGACGTCTCACATTCGAGCGACTTGGTTTGCTGGTAAGTTTTTGTTTATCGAATAAATCTGAGATTTAGCTTCCGGGCGCATCGCTGTTGCTTCATTCAGATCTATTCAAAATTTATCGAATTTATCTTAGCTTTGATCTCTAGGCGCATCGATGTTTTCTCGTTTAGATTAATTCACAAACTACCCGACTTAGTGATATGTTTAATCGGTTGTAAGCTCCTTGTTTATCACGATAAACCTTGTAAAGTCGATTAATTTGAATCATAAGCTTAGCTTTGTCCAGATCCATACATTCGTGGGTTTGTACATTGTTACCCGGCACGCGTCGGCTTTAGATCTAGCCGTCTCAGTTGCTCATCGACATCGGCAGATTATTGCCGATCCATAATAGATCGCTTTTATTACATGCTCATCTTACACGATCTTTTGTCGTCTTTTGAATCGGCAGGGCCTTGCCAATACCCCGCGTAAGAGTGATTCGGAAATCCAGCTGATACACTCTTGAATTTGACGATTTGCTGTTTCCTTGTCAATTTACAGGTCAAATTGACTGGCACGCCTTGGTTCAAATCAGTGCAGTCCGAGCTTGGCGTACGGGGCTCCTGGGCTTGGTGTGTGATCATCTCGCGTCAACACATCTTTTGGCATGCCCGGTGGGACAAGAAACATCAAGATGTCAGAGAAGGCAGAGGTGTCTGAATAGAATCAGATCCTAATCGATAAGGAAAAGTTGAAGGAAGAACACAAGGCAGTACTTAAAGCACTTACAGATACTTTTGAGCAACGGTGCCTTTTATCCTTCAGCACCAACAGAAGTGGAGAGGTAATCAAGAAATTCGATTTTCCCACGTTTGTATCACATGAAGAGTCACAGAGGGAGGACAGGATGATTCACCAGATGAATCAGGCGATTGGATATGCTTTCGCAAATCATGCTCCACTCATGGACAACCACGTCCACAATGCTGTGTTCAAGACCCTACAAGATAGAGGGACACCTGGCTTTATGGGACCAGCTTATTATCAGGGTAGTCAGATGGTCTTCTCTCCTGTTGGATCGGCTCCTGGAATGTCACAGATCCATCCTCAGGCTCCGGTTGATGAGGGTGTCATAGATGCACAGCCGATTAGTACTGTGGCGTCAACTCAGATTCCTCCTGTGTACACCAATTCTACGCCGATGGCTACATATGCATAGGGGAACTTTATGCCAGGATTCCCAGCTGGTTGGGATCCAAATACTAGACTTGGTATGCCTCCGGAATTCATGATCCCATCTCCATCAAAGCATACAAGCACATCGGCTTCTCAGCCGATGAATCAGCAAGTCAATGCATCGGCTTCATAGCCGACTCAGCCTCAAGATACCGCACCAGCATCATAACCGGCGGTTACACCTGCGTCAGTACCTTCACCAGCAAGCCCAAGCAACATGTCGGTTCCATGGCCGACACCTCAACAACAGTATCTGGCGATGATGCTGCAACCCAAGTCTCCTGCAGAAGTCCTGGCTAACAGATTTCCTCATGCCAATGGAGTCACCTGGGTTTTCCATGATCTTGTGACCGGCGGCTTGCGTCATGTGGACGTGCCCAATGTACCTAATATTACACAGCGTCAGCCTGGTCAGAGGGCAACACAGGGCAATCATAGCAAAGAAATGATGTTGTACCAACCACCATCCAATCAACCTCCTCAGCAAGCTACACAAACTGCATCGGCTGCTTAGCCGATGACCTCGTCAAACGTCCAGCCAGCATCGGCAGCCTTGCCATTGACTCCACCAGCACCACAGGTAGTATCAGCTGGTGGCCAACAGATCTACTGGGCATCCAAGATTGCTGAGGTGATGAGAGATCAGTTTGGTTTGAAGCCAAAGCAGCAGAATCTGATGTACAGAACTCTATATCCAGCTGCTTATGATCAACTGCCATTGCCCCATAAGTACAAGCTTCTAGATTTCACCAAGTTTTCTGGACAAGGGGAAGTCTCCACAATGGAACATATCAACAGATTCATTGTGCAGTGTGGAGAGGCAGCTCAACACGACGCATTAATTGTGCGTCTGTTTTCTATGTCTTTGTCTGGATCGGCCTTCACATGGTTCACTACATTGCCAGCTGTTGGCGTTTCTTATGCCCCAATAGAATATCAATTCCGCAAGCGCACAGAATCACCGCTATAGCACTTCACCATGGAGTATTCCAGGGTTTCGTATTTTTCCTCAAGGAAGCACTATGGTAAAGAGTATCGTAAATCGAATGATAACTGTACTAGTTTGATCAACCGACTAATTTAGACGGGGGTGCGCCAGATACAAGGATAAGATAAATGGCCTGTCTATGACCGAGTGACACACGGAGACTCAATTCCTTAGAGAGGTAGCAGTTGGGAGGACAACGAGCGAGATAAGACACCTGATACATTTCTGAACTATCGAGCTAGCCTCTCTAGATCAGACTAACTATCTAACTAATCCTCGGGAAAGAAGATCTTACTTCGGCGGCCTCAGGGAAGGACTCAGAATGGGATGAGAAGGGAGTCCAACGGCAGTCGGCACTACTGCTATGAAAACACCCGAACGTGGTGGACTACAAGGGATGGACAGGGCTGTCACCACCTGCCGCCTACCACAACGGTACCGTGGGATGGAACACACTTTCTAGCTAACACTAAGCTCAGACACCACGTCTGCACTCGGTGTTAGGATTTCTCTCAAGGCCTTCAAGAGAAATCCCCCTCAACCTAGAGCACTAACTTGAGATACTCTAGTCCGGGCGAGAAAACCCGTAAGATAAATTCCCGAATATCAGAGAAATAACTTAGCCTAAGCTAAAGGATAAATCTTCCGCGCTCGAGCTGAACACTCAGACTCGAGAAGATAAAAGAAAGCGGAAAGTAAAGCTGACTCAGAAAAGTATAGAAGATAACTTATATTGATAACTTCGAAAGAAAGATACAAGAGCTTTACCAGACTTCCGAGAACTCCGGAATCCCGAGCAAGCTCGACTCGACTCTAACTCCCAAACTACTAATCCTACTCTAGAAAGTGAAGAGAGAAATGAGCTCCAAGGTGTGTGTTACAAGTGAGGGATGAGTGCTCTATTTATAGCCCTTCCAAGGTCGGTTCTGAACAGGTGAAGCATGTGGCGTTGGTTGGAGGCGGTTGTGATAGTTGTGCTTAACCTTCACGTGAAGCCAGAGCCTGAGTGGCTGCAGAGTGGGGCCGGCCAGCCTCTCCTAGGCTGGCCGGCCTAGGCTTTTGGCCATCTAGCGACCGCCTTTGCGTGGACGTCCCTAATTGCCTCCTAGAGTCGGTGTAGCTTACGTTGCCCGAAAGCAGACAAGTCCAGGACGGCCGGCCTAGGGGAGGCCGGCCGGCCTCCCTCTAGCTCCTCTCAGCTCTCTGTTGCACCGACGTTGCTAGTGGATGCTTGTGATCTTCCAGGGAGGTGGATTGCTGACTTGAACAGGTCTTTGCGCTGAATGGTGGGGCCTTTGATCCTTGTGCAAGCCTTTCGGTCCATTCGATCAAACTGACGTCCAATCCTTGGCTCAGATACACTTGAGTTCATGACAATGCCCCTGGATCGAAGACGTGGCAGGGTTTGTAGGGGTGCTAGGCCGGCCGGCCTAGGATAGGCCGGTCGGCCTGGGTTTTGGCCCAAATTCATTCCTTTTTGTCATGTATCCTCCTAAAATCAGAACTCATCCAAAAATCGTGGAACTTATTAGAATTAAACAAAATACAAATGGAGCATAGTGTAAAGCTTGTTTATTCCCGAGAAGTTGATGGCCAGAATGTGAAATAATGGCCGTCAATACCAGCCAACTCCATCATATACTGGGCCGATCTGGAGAAGCAATTCCACCAGTTCTTCTACTTTGGTGTAGAGGAAATGAAGCTGACCGATTTAACCAACCTGAGGCAAAGAAATGATGAATCGGTCGCTGCCTTCATTCAGAGGTTCAGAGATGTCAAGAACCGGTGCTTTAGTCTGGTTCTATCTGATCAACAGCTAGCAGAGGTTGCCTTCCAAGGACTCCTGCCACACATCAAGGAGAAATATGCTTCTTAGGAGTTCTACAGCATCAGCCAGATGGCCAACAGGATGACAGGGGAGGCGAGACTGTATGAGCAGAAGAGAAGCAACTTCTAGAAAAAGGTTAACTTTATTGACTGCTCAGATACTTCTGACTCAGATAATGATCAGATGGTGGGATCAGCTGAATGGGTTCAGAACAATAAGAAGCCGATCTCATGTCCTTTCGGTAACAAAGAACCCGAGAAGTATGGGTTCGATATTACCAAGGCTGACAAGATCTTCGACCTGTTACTGTCAGAGGGACAGATCAAGCTGAAGCCATATCATAAGATCCCGACAGATCAGGAGTTGAAGAATATCAAGTACTGCAAATGGCACAATGCAACATCTCATGATACTAATGAGTGCAAAGTGTTTCGTCAGCAGATACAATCATCTATAGAGCAGGGTAGACTCAAGTTTGAGACACCCAAAAAGCCAATGAAGATTGATGGGCATCCGTTTCCAGCAAATATGGTAGATGTTGGAAAAAAGGGTAATGCTTTACAAACAAAGATGCTTACATCACAATCGGCCAAGGAGTCTAGTGTTGTTGATCCCAAAGCACAGATAGCGGCTGATGAAGCCAAAGGCAAAGGGCCGCAACAGAGAGAAGAATCAGCGGTGCCTAAGAAGAAGGTCACGTCTCAAATCCTGTTGAACAAGTTCCAGCATGATCAAGAAAGAAGACAGTACCGGGAAGAATCTACACGACGATGCGAAGGGCATTGGAAGTGTCCTTTCTTTGTGTACTGTTGGGAAGAAAGGTTGACTCTACTGACAGTGGATAATTATCCAGAGTGCAATGGTTTCTATCGTGAAGACCGGTCGTACAAGAAGCCACGTTTCGACCAGTGAAGACCGGTCGTACAAGAAGCCACGTTTCGACCAAAGGCCTCGGGGGCCGATCATTAGAGAGAGAGAGGTGATGATAAATGCGTCTCTGTTCATGATCGGCTGGGGGGCAGGGTTCTTGTGCATGATGGGCTGGGGGGTAGGACCATGCTACGTGATCCTGCAGGAGGAAGGATTTCTGTTGATGAGCAAGTTGAACAAGCTACTGCTGCTCAAGTTCCTGATGAATACCCACACCACAGAGATCCAGAAAGAGCGCCTGTTCATGATAACATTGATCGGCCTCGATGGTGCCCAGGAAATCTGACCAGATCACAGAAGAGGCGAGTTCAAAGGCTACATCAGACAGAGGCACTGGAGGAAGAGGAAAGAAGAGAGGCTCCTAGGAGGGGAGTCAGATCTGAAGTCTGGCGTGTCAAGCCAAAAGCCGATGAAGGACAATAATCAGAACCATTGTCTATGTTCGTTAATGCAACTTCCATGCTTCCATCGATCCAAGAAGTCGGTTATCCCAACCGTTCCTAATGGATGAGTTCCTAGAAGATGAAGGGAAGTTGGGGCACGGGTTCACGTTGGCCGATGCATTGGAGGAAGTAGATATTGGAGATGGAGATAGACCAAGGCCGACGTTTATTAGTGCTAAGTTAGATCCCGAGTACAAGCAGGAGTTAGTGAAGTTGTTGAAAGAGTACAAAGATTGTTTTGCTTGGGAATATTATGAGATGCCAGGTTTGCATCGATCTATTGTTGAACATCGTTTACCTATCAAGCCTGGGTATCGGCCACATCAGCAAGGTTCAAGACGGTGCAATCCTAAGATCTTACCAGATATAAAGGCCGAGATCACAAAGTTAATAGAAGCAAAGTTCATCAGGCAATGCAGATATGCTGAATGGAATATTACGTGTGTGTGCATTGACTTCAGGAATCTCAATAAAGCTACGCTAATGGATGGTTACCCAATGCCAGTTGCCGATATGTTGGTAGATGCAGCTGCAGGACATAAAGTGATCAGTTTTATGGATGGAAATGCTGGGTATAATCAAATATTCATGGCTGAGAAATATATTCATAAAACTGCATTCAGATGTCCAGGGCATGTCGGTTTGTTCGAATGGATTGTCACGACTTTTGGTTTGAAGAACGCTGGAGCAACGTACCAGAGGGCCATGAATTACATCTTCCATGAAATCATCGGCAAGATTGTTGAGATTTATATTTAGCCGACTTGCGCAAAGCTTTGGAATGTACCAGAAAACATGGATTAAAAATGAATCCTAACAAGTGTGCATTTGGTGTGTCGGCTGGGTAGTTCCTTGGATTCATGTTGCATGAGAGAGGGCAAAGTAGTGGCTCCAGAGACAAAAGTTGAACTTCAATCGTTGATCGACAAGATTAATTTTATTCGGAGAATTATTGCTAATCTATCCGGTAAAATACAGTCGTTTAGTCCTTTATTGAAGTTGAAGGCCGATCAGAAGTTTGTATGGAGAGAGGAAAAGCAAAAGGCGTTGGATGAAATCAAACAGTATCTAACATCGCCTCCTGTGTTGGTTCCACCGCAAAAGCACAAGCCGTTTAAGTTATATTTATCGATTGATGAATGTGCTATAGGATCGGCCCTTATTCAGGAGTTTGAGGGAAAAGAGCGCGTGATATATTTTGTCAGTAGAAGACTCTTGGATGCTGAAACCAGGTATTCTCCTGTTGAAAGATTATGTCTTTGCTTATACTTTTCTTGTACCAAGCTTAGACATTATCTATTATCGGCTGAGTGTGTTGTGGTGAGCAAAGACGATATTATTAAATACATGCTCTCGTTGCTGATTCTGAGTGGGAGAATTGGAAAGTGGATTCTGGCCTTGTCTGAGTTTGATTTGAGATATGAATCGGCTAAAACAGTTAAGGGACACGTTATGGCCGATTTTGTTGTTCAACATTGTGGGCCAAAATTGGGAGTTGTTGATCTAGTTCCATGGACATTATTCTTTGATGGTTCATCATGTGGAGTTGGATCTGGTATTGGCATTGTTTTGGTGTCACCTCGGGGGGCAACATTTGAGTTGTCTTTTCCGATAGAAGCTACTGCTACCAACAATCAGGCTGAGTACCAGGCTTTGCTTAAAGCGATTCGGCTGTTGCAAGAAATCGAAACTGATGCAGTTGAAATATTTGGGGATTCGATGTTGGTGGTTAATCAGTTGATCATCATATATGAGTGTAAAGATGATGTCTTACGAGTTTATCATGAAGAGTGCTGCCGATTGCTGAAAGAATTCAAGAAAGTGACCATCGAACATGTACCCAAACTTTACAATGGAGATGCTAATCGGTTGGCACAGCATGCTTCTGGTTATCGGCCGATAGAAGGTGTGATGACTTTGGAGTTGCCTACTAATGATTAGAGGAAAGAGATTGTAGAATATTTAGAAAATCCCTCCAAGAAAGTAAGCCGAAGAATCAAGTTTCAGGCAACTAAATATGTGTTGCTCGAAGGAGAGCTATATTATCGGACGATTGATGGAGTTTTACTCAGATGTCTTGACAAAGAGGAAGCTAAGATCCTGATGGGAGAGATACATGAGGGTGTCTGCGGTTCACATCAATCGGCATACAAAATGAAGTGGGTAATCAGGAGGAACGGATACTTTTGGCTAACCATGTTAGAAAATTGCTTCGCTTATTATAAAGGTTGTCAAGGGTGTCAAAAATTTGGGAAAGTGCTGAGAGCACCGGCGTCGGCTATGAATCCTATTATTAAGCCGTGGCCGTTCAGAGGATGGGGAATTGATTTGATTGGACAGATTTATCCGCCATCCAGTAAAAATCACAAGTTTATACTAGTAGCCACAGATTATTTCGCCAAATGGGTGGAAGCAATTCCTCTAAAAACTGTGACATCCAAGGAGATGATTGAATTTGTGAAAGAGCATATTGTTTATCGGTTTGGTACTCCGCAAACTATTACAACCGATCAGTGCAGTATGTTTATTTCAGAGGAATTTGGAGGGTTTGCTGCAAGTATGGGAATTAAATTGTTAAATTCTTCTCCATATTATGCTCAAGCCAATGGCCAAGCGGAAGCTTCCAATAAAGAAATCATTAAGTTGATTAAGAGGAAAATTGAAGAACAGCCAAAGAGATGGCATACGACTCTTAATGAAGCTTTGTGGGTCTATAGGATGTCTTGCCATGGGGCTACTAAAGTGTCTCCATATCAGCTAGTTTATGGACATGAAGCTGTACTTCCTTGGGAAACTAGACTCGGTTCCAGACAGGTTACATTCCAGGATCAGTTGACAGCCGATGATTATACTGTGCTAATGAAAGATGAGTTGGAATATCTGGCTGGGCATCAGTTGAAAGCTCTCATCAATATCGAGGCTAATAAAGCTAGAGTCGGCCGATGGTATGATAAGAAAGTCAAAGCCAAAACTTTTGACCAAGGGGACTTGGTGTGGAAACTAGTCTTTCCGATAGGAACAAAAGATCCCAAATTCGGTAAATGGTCTCCAACATGGGAAGGGCCATATAAGGTTAGTAGATGTGTTCCTGGAAACACATACATTCTGGAGATATTGGAGGGAGAAGAATTTTTCAGCGCACTTAATGGAAAATATTTAAAGAGATATTACCCAAGTGTTTGGGTGGATGCATAGCCGATTACATGAGAAGATCGGTTGGGTTCAGAGTAGCCGATATAGAAAGTGTATCACATTTAGTGCAAAACACAAAGAAAGGCTTGATCGTATCATGATGTGTTCGAGTGTTTTCGTGGCCAATATGACATATATTGCCCTTAGATCAAAAATCAAATCCAGAACTTGTGGTTCAGGTTTGATCTAAATTTCTATTCGATTTTGGATAGCGAAAAGGTGTTGGTTTGTTCGGCGCAATTGCAAGGCAGAAATCAGTACAAAACATAAAGACGAGAGCCAACGGGGGAAGCCAGTTCATTGATTATATTTACAAAAGAGCCAGATAGGCTGTTACATGCTACAACCTAATCTGACTCTCCTCCGAAGAGGTTGCTGATGACCCTCTCCAGACTCACGTCAGCGACGATGGCGTCGGCGGGAAGGCTGACATCATCAACCAACTCGTCGAAGGCGTTCCATGCCTCTCCCCACTCGGGGAAGACCGGCTCCCATTGCCGGTAGTCCGCCCCGGACATGTGGGAGACGACGGCGATGGCCCTGGTAGCACCCGAATGGACCCCATGCTCGGCGAGCTCCATGATGCGCGCCGGGATGTTCCGGAGGCGTGAGGCGACGGTGCTTCCCCTCACATTCACCTAGTTGATGGCGACTCGGGTGGCGTCCAGAAGGTTCTGGACTTGCGATTCCAAGTCTGGGAAAGAAAGGATTAGAGCGGAAGATGTGAAGAAATTGCTGAAGCAAGACAAGGCCGGAAATCTTACTGGCAGCTTTGGTGTCGGCATTGGTGAGTTGGCCGCGGATAACGACCTGATCCATCTGCGCCCGATCCAGATCGCGGCAGGCTTCGTTGAGCTGGCGGGGGAGGTCGCGGATGTAGTCCTGGGTGCCCTCATCTAGGACCCGGAAGTTGGGGGGAGCTCCATGGCTGCATACCTACAGAGAAGAACAGATGGTCAAAGGCAAACTTGAGGTGCAACATTGGCGGAAAAGAGGATGGTGTCTTACCCTAAACGGGGACGGAGCGGCAGAGGAGCATCGGAGGAATCCTCGCCGATGCGCTTGTTGCTGGCCATTTGTTCTAGAGAAGGAGAGGAGGCTAGGGTTTTTGAGGCTTGAAGAGGAAGAAGGCGAGGAAAGGCTCTGGCCGATGAAGAGACTATAGTGCCGATTGGGCGATTTATAACTCAAGATTGGGAAGATGAATCGGTTGCGTGCACCGGCATAGCCTTTACTCCTGGGTTTAATCGAGGGACATATGGGTAAAAAGACAGAAGGTGGATCGGCAGATTCCCGTTGTGCGGACGAGAAGGTGAAAGGCTAAGGGCAAAAAGGAGATTTTTACTCGCCACCTGCACGGGAAGCGAGACGGCAGTGAGTGAAGAGACCGTTCAGCAGCGTAATCATGACAAGGCTTAATTTCAAAGTAAAAAGGGCGTTTTTCCTCCGAAATTGAGAGGCATGTGTTGACACCAAATTTTGGCACGTGTCAAGAAAGCGTGTTGAAGAGGAGAAAAAGTTTTGCGTTGTACGATCGGTGGATTTGGGAGGATGATCGCGTGCCACGGTCAAAAATCTTGCTGACCGAAGGGGAGGAAGTTGACCAGATATTTTGGTTTCGGTTTGGCAAGAATTATCTTATTTTTAGAAGTAGTTTTTATTCCCTAGAATAGAATCATGCTTTGCAGTAATCGGTTAGGATTGTGTTAGCGAGAGGTATAAATATGGACCCCCGGCCATTGTAAAAGATTGCAACAAAACAAACTTTATTATTCGCAATTTACTTTTTTTGTCGGCGACTTCGCCATCTTTTTTCTTCTCGCGAGCTCTTTCAAGCCGATCAAGGACGTCTCACATTTGAGCGACTTGGTTTGCTGGTAAGTTTTCATTTATCGAGTAAATCTGAGCTTTAGCTTCCGGGCGCATCGTTGTTGCTTCGTTCAGATCTATTCAAAATTTACCGAATTTATCTAAGTTTTGTTCTCTGGGCGCATCGTTGTTTTCTCGTTTAGATTAATTCGCAAACTAACCGGCTTAGTGATCTGTTTAATCGGCTATAAGCTCCTTGTTTATCACGATAAAACCTTGTAAAGCCGATTAGATTGAATCATAAGCTTAGCTTTGTCCAGATCCATACATTCATGGGTTTGTACATTGTTACCCGGCATGCGTCGGCTTTAGATCTAGCCGTCTCGGTTGCTCATCGGCATCGGCAGCTTATTGCCGATCCGTAGTATATCGCTTTTATTACACGCTTATCTTACACGATCTTTTGTCGCCTTTGAATCGGCAGGGCCTTGCCGATACCCCGCGTAAGAGTGATTCGGAAATCCAGCCGATACACTCTTGAATTTGACGGTTTGCTGTTTCCTTGTCAATTTACAGGTCAAATTAATTGGCACGCCTTGGTTCAAATCAGTGCAGTCCGGGCTTGGCGTACGGGGCTCCTGGACTTGGTGTGTGATCATCTCGCGTCAACACACACATCATAATCTTATTCACCTAAGATCGGTTAAAGCCCAACTTAAGCATTAGTACAACCTCAAGATATTTCAACTCCACTTTATCATATGCTTTCGTCATGTCCAGCTTGAGAGCACACAAGGCATTACTTTTGGGTTTTGCTATGGTACACCGAAATAACTGTGGACCGTTGATTTAATGTTATATTACCCTTTAAGAGGTAATAGTTTTATTATCTATTTTATATATTTATAATTAGAAAATATAAAATTAGATCTATCTTGCATGCATGTTTAGTTGAAATCTATATATTTCTGTTTTTTTCCACGTCGTCACATATACCCATAAGCAGATTATTTCAAATTAGAAAATATAAAATTAGATCTATCTTGCATGCATGTTTAGTTGAAATCTATAGATTTCTGTTTTTTTTCACGTGATGTGCCGTCACATATACCCATAAGCAGATTGCATGTAACGTTTGCATTTTTTTTCTAAATATGACATGGTTGTGTTGTAACATTATTTTTCGTAACGAGACATAGGTGGTGTGTAATATTTATTTCGTAATGCGACATGAATGAGTTTTAACATTTAGATCTCACGATGTGTAACGTGACAATTTATTAGCTGTGACAATGTGTAGAATAGAAAAAATTTAATAAGCTCCTTAACTAGGCAGGCATGTGTGCGTTTTGGCAAACAACGAATATTATATGGAAGCTAACCTAACATACTTACCGAGATCCCCCTCAAATGCATTTATGCATGCAGTTTGTTTTACAAACGCCGCGATTTTAGGAAGGCTAACGCCGCAACAGCTTTTTCTTTATTTTGTAATTGAATTTTTCTCTATAAAATTAACGGTCTAGATTTAATTTACATCCTACCTCCTGAGAGGTAAGAGGGTGTACCGTAGCAAGGCCCATTACTTTTAGATTGATTTGTGCGCATATAATGTAGACACTCATATGCCACAAGGACATTATCAGTGATGATTCTTTCAAGAACAAATGTTTATTGCTCCTCAGAGATGATATCCGGGAGCACGTTCTTCAACCGATTGACCAAAGCCTTGGATATAATTTTATATATCACACTGCAAAGACTAATAGATCGAAAACGGCTCAAGGACACATAATTCTGAACCTTTGGGATTAAAATGATGAGCGTACCATTGATTTCAGTTGGTAGCTCATCTCCGTTAAGAACTGGACTGGAAATCCATCTGGACCTGGCGCTTTTGTTGGAAACATTTGGAATAACGTTGTTTTTACCTCTTTCATAAAAAAACGATTCATCTCTTCAGTTACTTTGCAAGGTACATGATCCAGAACTCGGTGCATGTTGGATGTGCCTTCTGAATGAAAATAGAATTTTATAGTAACTCCTAGTCATCCCGTGCATCTCATCCTCCTCTGTGTACTCTTATCCATCTGGCCTCATTAATTTCGCAATCCTATTTGTAGCTCTTCTTCTACTTGCCCTTTGATGGAAGAAAATAGTTTTTTTAATCTCCTTCCCTAAGCCACATAACTCGAGAACACTGCCTCCACATTATTTCTTCTTGGTAGTTTAGTAGAATTTTGTTCAACTACCTTCTTCTCTTCTTCTGATACACCCACTCTAGAAGTATCAGCTCTCATCTATTCTAGCCTTTTCTTCTGCTCTCTGAGCTGTCGTCGAACTGCACCAAAGTTGTTTTGTTCCCATAATCTGAGCTTTTGCTGAAGATGAATTAATTTATGATTCATACCTTGGACTGAGTTACAATCTTGGTAATTCTTCCACTCTTGTTGGATCAATGGCACTAGGCCTTCACTGGTTTCCCACATCATTTCATATCTTAATGGCTCCTCTTTTCTACGCACCACATCACTTTTGTTATGTGGCTCAAGAGACAAGAGTATGAGACAATGATCAGAATTCACTACTGTAAGATGGCGAACTGCAGCTAAAGGAAAAGAGAGCACCAACTAGCTGATGCAAGCCCTCAATCTAGTCGAACACGAACAATATCCGCCAGCATCTTTCTTCTCAAAGGTCCAGTCTAACCCTATATACCCAATGTCACAAAGCTAGCAAACATCCACTGCATCTCGAATTCCCTCTATCAGGTACTCCTCTCTTGCATTCGGTCCCAACTGTTCTTCTTTTCAGACAATGTCATTAAAATCCCCAATGCATTCGGTCCCAACTTCGTATTTGCTTCATAATATCCTAGGTACGATATCGCAATGATCTTTTTGGTTCCTCATAAACAAAGGTCATAGGCCATGGAGGTTTCCCTTATTCTCTTATTTCGGTGTCTATGTGATAATTTTAAAATTTCATACCAGTAAGGACACCATTATTTTTCCAAAATAGACCCATACACCACTCCTCCCTTCGCTGCTGACTGCAAAACTATTATCAAAGCCCAATGTGTATCATAAATTCTCTACTTGGTAATTATCTATTTGAGTTTCCATTATAAAAATCACTGATGGGGCATAATCCCACGATAGTTCCAATTTAAAGTTTTCATTGCCCCTGGCGGTACTCCTCATGGGAGCCCACCGATCTCATCTCAATATTATGCACATCACTTTCACCATCTTCCTTTCTTAACCGCTTCAAGTCTTGCCCCTTCATATTTATGTCCTCCACTTCACTGTTATTAGCATCCCTAATGATGGGCCACCAAATGTTTTTTCGGAGCAGTAAATCAAGTCCTTTGTTTTAGCAATGGAAGGAACAATTGCCAGTGCAAGCTTATTCCCATCTTGCTCTCCATCTTCCTCCAAAGTACGGCGTTTGCAAGGCCCAACTGCATCAGACTTTTGTTGCTAATCACAACCGCAATTTTTCCAGTGGGCTTCGTGCGTCATCTTGTAAGAAATTATCATCACTAGCTAAACCTTTTTGGCGGCTACCTCCATTTCCATGCTTATAGCTTGCTCCGGAAAAGGTACTTGTCCGATTCTCTTGAGAAAGACCCCTTTGTGTCTGTCGAACCTGAGGATATGCTTCCTTTCATCCTTCCCTTTTCCTTAGGCCTACCTACCAACCAGTCCTCGTATTGAAAAGTCTTTCTATCATGCACCCCATTACCACACGAGATTTCTTACGGCGCACAATACTACCACTTGGCAGTATGTAGTTTAGAAAGAATCTAACCGTCCATTAGAAAAGGTAAGATTATCATTAATAATTTAATATAAATTAAGAAGAATTTCTAGATTTTTTTTTACATTTTACACCCCCTCCACCGATCCAGTCGCCAGCCGCCAGCCGCCTCTCTCCGTCAGGGCTCTGAGGCCTCACCGCTTCACTCCACGAGCGCACGGGAGGGGCGACCACTTCGCCGGCGGACGATCGGCCTTGACAGTTGAAATTGCTGCCGCCGGCCCTCGAGGGAGGCTGACCGCATGGCACGTATAGGAGGCGGCGGCTGCCGGATCAGACAGGCGCACGGGAGGAACGACCACTTCCCAGGCACGTTGGCTTGCTAGGCCGGCGGATCTGCGTGCGGTGGTGCGCTGGGGGCCGGGACCTGCTTGTTGGTTGCGAGACGATTAGGGCCCTTGTCTCTGCCATCTTCCCCTTCCGTCCAAGGTGATCTCTGCATTTCAGCCCCCTGACGCACCTTTGCCAGAGCTGTCCCCTGCACCTTCGCCCTTAATTCCTCTAGGTCCTCTTCCAACACTATTCCCTGCTCTTCATACTCACATATATCCAAATGATGGAGCAAGTCATTCAAATCACACTCTGTTTTCCTTCTAGGTTGCAGATCTTTGTTGCAATCGACACCTCCCCTCTCTTTCAGCTTAGGAACAAAGCAACTCACGAGTTTCCCAGAACACAATCAAGGCCCAGAAACAAACCTAATGTTTGCCCTTTAGCCAGCCCAAATCGCGAAGGAAAAGCTGGAGCGCTTATGAACCTCCATAGATCAGGGAGAGATGGAAGAAAACTCACTGGAATCAGCGAGCATAGCAGAACCCTAGGGGCGTCCCAAGGGAAATTCTCGAACTAGCTCGAGTCCTCTAGGGAAGACGTCCGTAGTCGTACGGATGCTCTCAGCTGGTAAGCAAATTTGGTATCATGCGTAAAGTGAAGGTGCAATCTGCGGGAAAACTAGTGGTGCGGCAAATGTAATCCACCGAGAAAGCGACGCAAATTTATTTTCCTCATGCGTGCACGTCACAATTTTAACTAACGAACAGACGGAGTGTTTCGATTTGGCGGTAAATTCTCCGTGTAACAATTTGTCTCACACAATAAAAACTAGGTGATTTCCCGCATGTTGCTGTGGGATTTGAGAGGCTTTCCAATAAAACTATGAACAAAAGAAGTCATATTTTTTAAATAAAATACTACGTAGAGCATTCAGTATTTCCAAAACCACTTAGATCGAGTTTATTGAAAAAATGAAATGGTAGATTTTTCGAATTAAGAAAACATGTGGAGAAAATTAATAAAAAAAAGAACTGGTATTCACAGCTCTGCAGCCAAACGGACGAGCGGCTACAGCTAGCGACCCGGTCGACCACGACGCGCGCACTGTGTCAAATTAAATTCCATGGCGGCAGCTTTCGCGTGCATCTAGCGCCACTGTTACGCGAGCTCATGCATGCTGTCGACGCCGCTCTGTAACTCCACAGTGCTCGCTGGGGCTCTTGTGAGCAAGCTCGCTTGCTACTGGGTCCAACCGCGCTGTGCCCGCTTTGTGACCTGTCTGCTGGTGGCTGCTCGGAAGATTGGACGATTAGCAGTGCCAGTTAATCTATAGTACTAGTACTATCTTGTGTTTCTTCCAAAAAAAACTCTCTTGTGTGCCTGCCACACGCGTCGGCATCTGCTACATTCTCCGGCTGCGGACTAGACTGGTGCTAGACAGGAGGCCGTATGAAAGAGGGGACGTTGAGCGGACGGGCCCAGTCCTGACGGGCCGCCGGCCTACCCTATCGGCGGCCCATCACGCGTGGGTTTTTATCTGGGCCGCTGAAGTCTTTTCTTTTTTAATCTTTTCAAGACTTACTCTTTCCACTAAAAAATAGAATAAGGATTTGCTCAGCACG
Organism: Panicum virgatum; assembly: GCF_016808335.1. Taxonomy (NCBI): domain Eukaryota; kingdom Viridiplantae; phylum Streptophyta; class Magnoliopsida; order Poales; family Poaceae; genus Panicum; species Panicum virgatum. Next base: position 43,578,884 of record NC_053146.1, on the reverse strand, counting down.
AATAGTAGGAGTCATATATGTAACTGCCAGTCAAACCATCACATATGACAGAATAATTTTTTTATTGCTAAAACAAATAAAAAATTGATTCAAGTAAAAAAATGTTCCAAATTTTTTAATATTACCATGAATTGATATATTTGGACCAACCTGCCTTCTTACTTTCAGCCCGACCACAGTTCCGCTGGGGATAACACGTGTTACCCCCCAGGAGCGCCCCTTGCTCAGTGCATCATACCTCGATTGCTTTTGTTTGTCAAAATACTTGAGTCAACTTTGAAATTTTATCACCTCTTCGTCGGGTCTACTCTATGTCAATACACAGTTGAGTCACCGCTAAAGATTTTTTTTTAAAAAAAACTTTTTTGAGGATTACGGGAAAAAATGAACCAACAATTATGTAAAATTGTACTTTTTTCTAGTTCCAATAAAAGGACAAGTTTTCGATAAAGGAAAAAAACTTGCATCCCTAGTTCTGACGCAAAGGTGGGTACACACCTAGCTCAACATGTTGAATGAATAATGCTCAATCAAGTAAACCAACCCCGGTATCAATGTAAGCACAGCGACCTGCCGTCACTTGAATAATCCACAGACATGCATGGGCTCCAGCTAAACAGTGGACGTGCTGCTAACAGCCATCTGCTCTCTCCTTAAACGCTTGCTGCATGCCGAGCCAGTCCTCCCCTCATTAGCTTGTTGCCAGCACAGTGGGGCATGTTGCAGGCGGTAGAATGTAGTAGCACCACAGTCGCTGCCACCTATCGGTCATGCACGTCTGCGCCGCGGGCCCGGCCGGGGATGCATGCGGATGCGGCCAGCAGCATCACGGCCGTCGGGAGATGAACAGATGATGATCAACGGGAGCATGGAGGAGGTGAAAGAAAAAAAGCACATTTATGTCCGATACTGTTGGGGCATGCATGCGAGCTGCAGCGAGATGACAATGCATCGGCTGCAGGCCGTCACCTCACTAGTCACTCGTGCTACCTTTCATGCACAAGCACAACCACGTCTTTCTTTTTTCTTCCTTGGTTGTGTTTAGATCTCTCGAAAAGGTGGTAGAAAAAGTCACATCGGACACTGTAGCACAATGTAGCACTTTTCGTTTGTTTGTGGTAAATATTGTCCTACCATGACCTAACTAGGCTCAAATGATTCGTCTCGCAATGTACATCAAAACTATACAATTAGTTTTTTATTTAACTACATTTAGTACTCCATGCATGTGTCATTTGCTATATTTAATGTTTCGATGTGATTTCGATGTGATGAAAAGTTTGGAAAATTTGGGTATCTAAACACACCCCTTATAATAGTGTATCCTTTTCACTAAACATAAAAGTGTAAATGTGCTTGTCCTAGCATCGTAGGTGCGAGTCTGGTAGCACCAATTTACTGTATTTGCAGGTGTGTGTGTGTGTGTGTTTGTTTGTGATTCATTTTCAGCTCCTCAAAGGGGTTTGAATTCACTATTTTTCATGTAACCTCGGAAAAGCTAGCAGGCCAGCAGCATTACTGCTCCTATAAAACAAAAGCAAGTTCAGTTTAGTTTCCCTTTGACCAATGGCTGCTCGATCTACGGAATGTGTGTCAAGGTGAGACCTAATAGCTGAACTTTGGCTTAGCAATTTGCACGCATTTCAGTCGGGGGTACTATACATGGCAGAGACAGCCACGGTAACGAGAGGAAGAGCCATGCATGCATGCGCCCTGCTCACCCAGTGCTGCCATGGACGGAGCAGCAGCAGTGGGTTGCACGCACAGGCACAGCGGACTGGCAGCTGGGCCCAGCGTCCGGGACCGGTCCTTTCTAAAGCAGGTCAGCAGCGCTACGGGGGAGGTGTGTGAGAGAGAAGAGAAAGGCGCTGAGAAAGAGGGGAAGGGAGGAGAGAGAAAGGGGAGCCGGACTGGAGGTGGAAGAAGCGCAGTCGGTCACACTGGTACACGCACATATATCATGAGGCCATCATGACTTCTTTCGTGTCAGCGTCAAAAAACAGAGAGAGAAGGGAGGGAAAGGAGGAGAGAGAGCAGAGCAGCGGCAGGAAAGACGGAGGAGCGCAATCATAAAGCAGTGGATTACAAAATCATTTCGCACGGCCTCACTCACTCTCTCCTGTCTCCTCCCACGCTCTGCTCTGTACGTTGCGTATTTATTACTCCCACCGTTCTAAAAATTTTGGAGAGTCAAACTATCTTAAGGTTTAACCAAAATTATAGAGAGAAATACAAAAATTTATGACATCAAATACGTATACCATAAAAATATAGCTAATAAAGAATCTAATGATATTTAATTGGTATCATAAATATTATTATCTTATTATATAAATTTGATTAAATTTTAAAAATTTTAACTCTCCAAAATTCTTAGAATGACTTATAATTTAGAACGGAACGAGTATCAGGAATGTTGCTCCTCCTCTTTACTACTCCCTGCTGCTTCTGCTTGCTGCCTCAAGCCAGCCACCCAGTCGGTCGGTCGATCACCTCTCCCTCGTTACCATGCATGGACCATGCCCATGCACGAGCTCAGCTGAGCTCTCTGTAGACATGCGTAGGCACCCACTTGTTTTTTTCTCTCTTCTCCGTCAAGGCGTCAAAATCAATCTCTCACACACACCTTGAGGATTCAAGTCCTTGTTTAGTTGCATCCAAAATTCCAAAATTTTATAAGATTCCCCGTCACATCGAATCTTTAAACATATGTATGAAATATTAAATGTAGCAAAACAAAATAACTAATTACACAATTTGTCTGTAATTTGCAAGATGAATCTTTTGAACCTAATTAACCCATGATCGGATAATAATTACCAAATACAAACAAAAGTGCTACAGTACCAAAATTTCAAAAGTTTTTCAACTAAACAGGGCTCAGCAGCCGGCAGCAATCCGTCTGACAAAGAGAAGTCATAGTCGAGGAAAGCAGTAAAATACTCTGTGGGCGACTGACAGCAGCTTCAATGCGATTGCCTCTCTCTCTCTCTCCCCCTCTTTGTCATCCCCTTCCGGCCTTCCCTCTCTCTCTAAGACTCCTCCATCTCTGCTTCTTCTGATGGCCTCCGCTCCCTCTGTGGCTTCTTTCAGCGCTGCCGTCCCCTTGCCACACCCCCATCTTGGGCAACGTTATTTTACTGTGCCACTGTTACTATTCCTAATGTCGATGCCTTTTGACCATCCCAGTTCCGGGCCCGGCATGTTCCACGCACCTGCTCCCTGAGTCCCTGTGGTCACCACTCGCCATCGTGTGCCCCCTAATCCACTAACCCTTTCTAATAAGGTAACCATGACCCGGCGATGCGACATACACAAACACAGTTTGACCATCGCAAATGCATGCCGTTTTAGAGCTAATCCCACAGTGCCCTTGTGTTGTTAACCATGAGCCTTTCTTCTGCTGACGACTTCGCCTACCGACACCGGCGAGGACCGGCCGGCACATTATCTAGCGAATCTCTGGGGCTCTTTTAAAAGGCTAAAAGTGTCGTTTGGGAATAAACATGGCCGTGTCACGCTTTACGTCAATGGCGCCACCGCCCTGTCACTGTCAATATCAAAAGCTATTAGCAGAATAGCGAGCAACAATGCCGGTGGTGTTGTCCATCTGCTGCTGCTGCTGCACCCCACGCCATGTAGATCGATCCATGGATCAATCGGAAAAGGGCAAAGGGCCCAATCCATCCATGCATGTGAGTGTGTGTGTGTGACACAAAGTGCGCCATGCCTGTAGCTAGAGCCAAGGATTTCGTGTTCAGATAGGATGGAATGGGAAAGCCTGGTCGCGTCCAGCCCACGTGGCACGCGTCGATTGGACGGGAAAGGGGGTAGCTGGCTTAGGGGTGGAATGGGAATAGGATGCTCTAGAATATTCTTTGCTTGCTGCCCTCATCCTACCTAGCAGTCAGGTACCAGCAGCAGGAAGCAGCAGCTCTTTGAGCTTTGATTTCGTCCTCCCCTCCGTCAAAGGGAGTTGCTAGTAGGAAAGTGATGAAAGGCTAGCTGAAAAGACTAGGGCCAATGCCATGGGGAGTTAAATTCCTCCAACGCCCTCCCCATCTAGCTTGCTTCTCCTTTACTACCATATACTCCTACTTGACCCGGCCCTGCCCGGGGCCCAACTCATGCACCCCCACCTGTGTGGTGGCCCACCGTGGATGCATGCATCCATACGTAGCTGGATTATCTGTGCATCATGCGTGGTATGATCTGATTACTCACAAGGTGAGAGCTAGCCTTCATGGTGATAAGGTCTAGCAGTAGCATGTCATGTCTATAACCATACTCATAACATAGGAGTAATATGTATGGGCCTCACATAGTGGTGGTTGCGAATTAAACACCCAAAAACATCCCTTGAGCCGTAACTGAACTTTACAACTCATAGAAAATTGATTGTATCAATAGAAAGTGGTACTGACATGGACTCAGAGAGAGAGAGAGAGAGCGAGATAGAAAGGCTCCCTCTCGTACTAATAACTTGACTTCGAGTTGGCAAAAGTAATTCTTGTTCATTGCTCACATTCTAGATTTCCAGTAAAGCTATCCTTATAATTTTACTATTATTAATTGTAGACTTTTTTTGAAGTCTCCACGTAAAGCCACATAAGATCTTAGGTGGACATCCTAAAAAAAGATAAAAATTCTATAAAAAGATGCAAAATATCTAGCTGTCAATCAATATGGTAACTGTCATTGATAATAATATATAGCCATTGGATTTACTTTGTTTCTAAAAAATTGGCCATCTATGCCATTATGAAGAATTAGCCTAAGATAAATGCCTATATCTATATCTTAATTGAGAATTTTTACAATGATTGAACAAAATAAAAGCCGTCTATTTGACAGAATCATACGGTGGTCAAGGTAGGAAGTACTTGGAAGTACTTAGACTAAAATATCTAGTGGTATAAAAATGTGGGACCAAATACCAAAAAGAGTGGAACGGAACGGAATACTAATTTAATTTAATTTTTCATAAATCAATGGCTAGAAAAAATTCAAGAGAAAAGTACCTGATGTACCCTTACAATCGGAGCAAGAGAGCTCATCTTAATTACCCACTTCTGCCACTATAGAAAAAATTAGATCCAGCTTGATCCTATATCTATCTCTTAAGTACTCCCTATGTTTTTTAGATGTCGTATACTCCCTCGCATCCTCAAATATAAGACATTCTAGAGTTTTTAGAATAGATTGTATCTGTATAGAAAAGACTCTTCTACCTCTATTTATTAATAATTGAGATTCTATTTGAGTAAGTATATGTGCTAATTAAAGTAGCATTCCCTTTCTCATGCACCTCCCCACATGCACCTTCCCCTACATGACTGTATGCACGTCAGAACAAGGAGGTGGTTAAGCACCGTGTAATCTTCTCTCCGTGGTTTAATAATGCACACCGACCAAGTAGCATGATCCGATTTGAAGACGCACTTTGGGAGAGAAGCATATACCTGCGCGACTTAAATGCATGCCAATTCAATTCTCTGCGGGATCAAGAACTAGACAAGTATACGACATATTTTTCTGACGTTTAAGGTTAGTCTCAGCGGAAAGTGTCATCGTACGGTTACCTAAACTGTGAACTAGGTAACTGAGCCAGAGGAGTGTCATCACCATGACACTCCTCTCACATCTCATGACACTTCTATTCTCTCTTCTGCCACATCAGCAAATTTAATGCTCATGACACTCCCATGACCCTCCCACTGAGATTGGCCTGGGAGTTTCAGTGGGAGTTTCATGAGCACAGTTACCTAGAATGGGACCTAGGTAATTGTGCCAAATGAGTGTCATGGTAATAAAACTCTCCTCACATCCCATGAAACTCTATCTTTCTCTCTCCTTGCCATGTCAGTAAAATTGATGTTATTTAATACTATGAAACCCTCCATAAAATTCCCATTGAGACTGGCCTAAAAACCAAAATAAGACATCTAAAACCAACATATGTCATTACAGAAAAAATTAAATCCAGTCTAAATTAGATCTTCGAATAATTTAAGTCTATAAAATAATACCGGTCACATTTACCCTAACTATCTGCTTAATCTCTACTCCTTATTTAAATAAGATTCTTATTAAATCAAAGAGTCTATGGCAAAGGACTAATCAGGTAGACGTGTACATCTGTTTATGTATAAAGAGAGCTGTCATTCTTTTCAAAAATAAAATTCAATGCTTTTGTGATGGGCAGGATGCCGTGGTGTCAACCTAGATGACTGGCACGAAGATAGAGCTAGGCTTACAAGCACATTATTAGTCATGATTATGATCTATACAAGCTAAAGTATACATTTACTCGCAAAAGAGTTATACTCAATGTTATGTATCATGGTGTATAAATAAAAACTCCATTTGCCTAATCCCTTCATTCCAAACTGTAAGTATTTTAGTTTGTATAACTGTAATCCGGTTACTGTAGTATCACTGTTGCAAATCATAGATTAAGTAAGCTCATTAGATTCATCTCGCTATTTACAACCTATCCGTGTAAAAAAGTTTTGTAAATAGATTTTATTTAGTATTCCATGCAAGTGCTCAATATGTTAAAGCCCAGAGGGGCGGCGAGCGGCAAGGCAGGCCACGTGGGCCGGAAAAATTCGGCCGTCCGATCGCGATCCGATGGCTACGAATGAAAAAGAATCTTGCTATTTCAGAGTACCAAATAAAATCTATTTACAAAACCTTTTACATGGATGGGTTATAAACCACGAGACGAATCTAATAAGCATACTTAATTCATGATTAACTCATAATTAGTGAACAATTACTGTAGTATCACTGTATGGCTACGGATGAAAAGGAATCTTGCTATTTCGAAGTACTATATAAAATCTATTTACAAAACCTTTTACACTGATGGGTTGTAAATCACGAGATAAATCTAATGAGCATACTTAATTCATGATTAACTCATAATTAGTGGACAGTTATTGTAGAATCACTGTCTGGCTACGGATGAAAGGGAATCTTGCTATTTCGGAGTACTAAATAAAATCTATTTACAAAACCTTTTGCACGGATGGGTTGTAAATCACAAGACGAATCTAATGAGCATACTTAATTCATGATTAACTCATAATTAGTGAACGGTTAATGTAGTATCACTGTTGCAAATCATAGATTAAGTAGGCTCATTAGATTCGTCTCGCTATTTACAACCTATATGTGTAAAAAGTTTTGTAAATAGATTTTATTTAGTATTCCATGCATGTGCTCAAATATTCGATGTGACGTTTTTCGGATAAAATTTTTGAATCTAATCACGGCTCTAATTTCTATATGTGAATGCCCTGAAGGTCGGCGCAAGGGCAGACCGGCCACATCAGTAAAAAAGATTCCCACCATTCGATCCTAAATTGACAGTGCATGTGACTGGCCGAGCCATCGTTATCTTTGAGGCCTTGAGACACGAATGGTCCACGCGTCAACTCTCCATTCGGTCACTGCAAAACATCTGAATCTAGAACTCTCGACCGGTAATTTTGGTGGCCTCCGAATGGGTGTGTGCTCTACTGCAACGACGGCAGTGAAGCTAGGCCGGAGAGCCACGCGGCGAGTTTGGGCGGGCCGCCGGGCACGCCCTCGACGGGTGCGGCAAGTTCATGCCGTCACCGGCGAGCGACCCGGCCTCGCTCCGGTACGCCGCGGTGCCGCAGGTCGGGCGTGATAGCCGCGCATTGCATGGTGAGGAGATGCCCGAGGACCGCTCCCGGCCGCCTTCGACGACATCGGATTTCAGCTACTATTTTTTTTGATAAATATTATATTTGTATCTATGTATATCCATTTGACTATACATCTATTACAAACCTCTATATAAACTTATATTGCCAAACAAAACAAGTTAATAAATTACGCTCGCCAAGACGAGCGCAAGGCACTCGTATGACGTGAAAAGACCGGGAAATGCTGTTTGGTGTGTGACACCGGTCGAGAATAGTCGATACACTGTGTTGTCTTATCATATATGCCTAGCTAGTAGTGGTGATATTTAAGAGAGCATCAGAGATGAGGTGTACAACAGTAGTAGTATATATAATAAAGCTGCAGATCGACTCTGGTAAGGTCCAGGTATCATCCCTATACTGGAAGAAGAAAGAAAGAAACTATAATTAATTCTGCATCCACCAGTAATATAATGTGCGCGCGTATTCTATGTACTATGTGTATAAGAAATAAATGTATTCTCGTCAGTAATACTATGTTCCCGTGTTGGCGTGTTCCAAGGGATCTGTAGCGAGAGCAAACACAACCAAACGATTCGGGGGCGTAATTTTTAAAGATAATGTAGTATATGTACAAAGCAGTTTATTATTTTCGTATCTTTCCGTATAATATAGTCTCACATAGTATATAGTTTTCTCTCTCTGTCCTTAATGTCTATCATCATTGACTTTTGGACAACCATTTGACCGCTCATTTTATTTTTAAAAATTGTATAAGTCTCCATTTTTTTTGGCTTGTTTTGCCAGTAAAGGTACTTCAGCATGACTCATATTTTTGTCTACTTGCACTAAATTGTTTAAAAAGACGAATAGTCAAATATCGTGATCAAAAGTCAATGGTGATGACAAACGTTTAGCAAGCTAAGAGGAAGTATCTTAGATATATGTTTTTCCCCCAAGAGATGTTTAAAGGAAATGGTAAATGCAATAAGGAGCATCTCTGTACGTACGTGAGGGACATGCATGACCGCCATGACGCATGCATGGCAGCGCCCACACGAGGAAGACAAACAGGGTCTAGCTCGTCCTGGACTAATAGTGTGAAGTTTCTTCCTGCGCCGCTGCAAATGCGAGTATTAAGTGCCACCAGATGGGGGGGGGGGGAGGTCGCATGGCATACGGCAGTACAGTAGACAGGGGAGTGTAGTACGATCCAATGAAGACCTTTGGTGGAACAAGCCTCTTTTTCATGCATCATGTACTCAAGATCCTATAGCATGACAATCATCATACTATGTGTACTCTGGTACAAGTTTTAAGTTGACAAGAATACTCTGGGTAATTCACTCTGTACTTTTATTGCGCACAGGGGCGGATCTAGGAGAGCATATTAGGAGGGGTTTTTTCACTTCATCTTCTACTTATAGCCACTCCTTTCAAGCTTCAATGGCTACAAATTTATAGAAGGGGCTCCATGCTTCTAGCTCGGGTAGGAGAGGCTCTAGCCCCGGCTAACCCGGTGCTAGATCCGCCCCTGATTGCGCATTACACATTAGTAGGTTGGTAGCTAGGATATTCATTTTGTTTATTTTGTCTTACAATACTTACAATACTTGTTTATTTAGTAAATACAAATGTATTGGAACCAGAAAACTAGCATCTAATAAGCATCTGATTGGCTCTTGATTTTTCTTTATACAATTTTTTTTCTTCATATTTGGCATTGCTTTAATTAGATGGACCTCACTAGAAAGCAATATATATGATGACAATACCTAAAGGCTTATTATAATATTAAAATTAGTTTGAACACAAATATATTGATCCAGAATTTATGCATTAAATGTACATATAATTTAACTGATTGTTGGTAAAATTGTGCAACTCAGTCAAAATATGTCTTACATTTCTGTATGGAGAAAGTAACACTAATTGTGGAATAATTTAATTGCTAAATGAATACTTAATTTAGGATGGGTTCCATGGAGCTAAACTTTAGACGTCCACTTTTAGCCTCATTTTAGCTCTTGGAGAACCAAACAAGTGGGTTAAAAGTGGAGTGCTAAACTTTAGCCCCTCCAAGGTGGGCTAAATGGGGCTAATAGTGGTTCTGGAAGACCAAAAGACTCTGTCTAATAAGGCACATTAATTAGTAGTACAGGAGTCTTCTATATACCTCTGGACTAAACTTTAGCCCTTGTATCCAAACAGCAAAAGAGCTAAACTTTAGCCCTTCGTTTGAGGGGCTGATCTTTAGCCCTTGGACTAAGGTGGTTTTTAGTTACGGTATGTAACGCTAACTGATTACTACATGTATCTGATTGTGTTGTTTCGCCAGCTCTGTAATTGAATCCCGCGTAACCGGATACAGGCTAGTAGAGAGCTGATACCGCTCCTAGTGCAGCGGAAACAGATAACACCAATGAGGACGTCAAGTCGATCTATAACCAAACAAAGTGATGTATTCTGATACATCACTGGCATTTGCAGCGTAATCTGATCTCATTACCACTAGCATTTCCGTTCGCCAACCAAAAAGCACCTAAAGTTCATCCCCATGGAACCAAACAGCCCACAAAATGTTTACTCGCTACTGGAAACCAAAATTTCCCTATGTGCCGGGCAATATTCCTGTGTGTGTCATCAAAACTCAAAGGAAAATCCGAATAGTTCTGTCAGTAGGGAAGAATCATAGGAAAATTCGAATTGCCCTGTCGGTACCTTGAAAGCACACAAGAAAATTACAATTTCTCTATGGGCTAATGTGTAACTAACAGAAATATAAGCACATTTGAAAATTATTTCAGGTTTTGCCGCACTCCAATTTGCACCGCGGTGGGGAGGGTTGTGGAGGGGCCTCTTGTAAGTGCATCTAGGCCCTAATGGGTTTTGGTGAGTTGAGTGACAACATGATTAAAGGACTAACTATATTATTGAAGTTGTCATGAGCAGGGATTTATTTGCAAATCAATTATTGTCATTAGTTCATGTGATATAGAATCAAACAAAAGGCAAATATTAGTGAAAGTCAAGCATGTTGTGAAGAGAAACAAGAAACAAGTGTTCATGCAATGACATTAAGTGGTTTCTTTATATGGCTTGGCATAAATTGAGAAGTATTTGATCAAAAGAATGATTGCAAAGCAAAACACATGCATGAGATTATTTCTTATTCAAGTCATTGATGTTTGGAGGAAGCTTGAGATATGGAGTATTATATATGAGATCAAGCTCAAGCAATCCAATAGAAAGTTCAAGTGGAATTCATTGTTGATATGCAAAGCTTAACTTAATGTGGCAAGGGTAAGTGATGAAGATGCCAACTGAGATGACTAGTGCAAGGGAATAAGCAAGCTTTGGTGAAGCGATGGCTTACCATGTGTGAATTGCTAGGATGAAGTTGCTAGTATCCATGGGGTTTTTCAAAGTATCAAACCTAAGCTATGTTGGGAGAAGCAATGCAATGCGTCAAGTATATTATGGAGTGACTTGGATTCATGGACATACCTTCCTAAGAGTTGGAATTCCTAAGTCACTAGCTCAAGTATGGATTTGTTCATGAAAAGAGAATGCAATGTTGAAATCCCAAGATTGACAAGTCAAAGTATGGCAAGACTGAAGTGATTAAAAGCTCAAGTGGTTGAATTGTGGTTTATATTTAATCTTGAGTATAGGTATGCCGTACTATCAAGAGGGATGCAACATTGATTATTTGACTCGGTCAAAAGTGCTTATAGATCACCCAAGTGAGGATCCTGAGAGAAAACCTCTGAGAACTAATTTAGAAATACTTGGACGATCAAGTCTTGACTTGGTGGACCAAGTAGGGTATTTTAGCAGGGGTTTGGAGTTCTCTGACCCAAACCAGTCAGGGAGTAATGGCTAATTTCTGGTTCAGACCGGTCTAACTGGTTTGAGGGACCGGTCTGACCGGTCTGCACTGACAACTCTAATGGCTAGTTTTTGAATGGTGGATATTTATACCCCTTAGCCCTCTCTTGCGCGGGCTACTGGTTCCTTGACTTATTCTGAGCTTCTTGAAGCCTTTTCTTGATCAGCTAGCTCTCCCAAACACTCTTTGTGAGTTGTGTTAACTAGATTGCGTATCATTTGATTGGGTTGAGAGATTGAGTGTGTGTGAGCAAAGTAACCATTGTGAGAGCTGCATTTAGAGCAGCTGAGAGCAACCATTGTAAGGAACATGGCCCCATTTAGGCCATTGTTTGTGATTTTGGTGATTGAATGACAACATAATCAATGTGACTAATGAGTTTGTGAGATCACACTTGTAGGAGTTTTTAGGTCCCATGGATATGAGTCAACATGTCTAATTCTTCGTCAAGACGCAATGTCCAATCTATCGTCGAGACGCCAAGTCCAATCCACCATCAAGATGACAAGTCCAATCCGCCGTAGAGATGTGAAAGCATAGTGAAAATCCAGAGATAGAATAAATTTGAAGGATCCAATTGATCGCTGCGATGCATTGGACGAGTTCGGTAGAAAACAGAGGCACCGGTTTAACCGATGCATGAGCATCGGTGCATCCGATGGTTGTCGGAAGATCCGACGCCCTGTCATCGGTGCAAGTCTGAGCGCCTCTGGAGATCAAGGGAAGATCAACTGAAGAAAGAGTACAGCACTGGTTGAACCGACGGTCCATTCAGAGGCATCGGTGCAATCTATATACCATGTTCCAGAGACGATGTCAAGCGTGCAGCAGCCAAGCCTTCAGCACCAGATGAACCGATGGCCATCGAAGCAATGCGTCGGTGCAATGACGTCAGCAAGGTGTAATGGCTTTATGAAGATCAAATGTCACTGGAAGTTCCAACGCTATAGCATCGGTTCATCCGATGGTCCCTGACGTTGCAGTAGCAGTGTCAGAGAGGCCAACGGCTACTTCAGAGCGCAGAGTGACAGGAAGAACCGATGCCCTATGCACCGGAAGTTCCGATGCTTACGCAGAAAACTGGCCAACGGCTAGTAACGGCTCTCTTGAGTTGGTGGCCTATATATACGCCTCGCCCCGGCTATTTTGAGTTTGCTGGAGTCCCAAGACATATCATACACACCCAAGAACACCTCCAAGCCATACAAGAGCTCATTGATCATATCCTTAGGTTTTAGCACTAGCTTTGTAAAGTGTGAGTGCTAGATTAGCTCTTGAGTGAGTGTACAATCAAGGTTGAGATCCTTGTGGCTGGTTCTAGAGTGAACCACACTTGTATAACGGTGCGCCGGCCCCTTGGAGCAATTGGTGGCTCACCGGCAAGTCAACGACCCTCAGGCTTGGTGTGGAGCGGCATCGATAACATTGTGCGGGGGACGGAGACCCCTCCTTCGTGGGCAATCTCCCTTAGTGAAGACCGGGGTCAAGATGACCATGATTGGGTTCACAGAAGAGACTTGATTGCCGGGAAGCGATACTCTTCGTGAGTGCTTTAACAACGTGGACGTAGGGGCGCCTTTATGGCAATCTGAACCACGGGATAAATCCTCGTGTCGAGAGTTCGCTTCCTCTCATCCCTCTCTTTAAGCTGCTGCATTTCATATTGCAACTTGTGTGCCTTTACCTTCTTAGTGTAGTATCTTGCTAGGATTGGCTATAGGTTGCAAAACTCTTTTGGGATGAGGGTTACACACTAAGGTGAACCGTAGTTGCACATCTACTTGTCTTGTTTTAGTTTAAATTTTGTGCAAACTAGTTGGAGCCATAGGTTAAGGTCTTAATAGTGCCTAATTCACCCCCCTCCCCCTCTTAGGCTAGAGCACACGATCACTTTCAACCATAGCTTGAGCACTCTTGGTTCCGTCAAGGATCAAGCCCGACAAGTTCCTCAACGGAGACGTAGGATTCACTTTGGTGAATCTGAATTTCGGAAAACAAATCCTTGTGTCTCAATTGTGATTTGTCTCACTGCTTACTTTCTCTAGCTATTACTTTGTGCTTCCACTTCGATCTACTTGGTTGTATTGTTTCTGTGTGTGCAGGGACTTGAAATATATTAGTTGTCACCTGCAGAGACACTAAACTAAGTTGCTTTTGTGCTAGAGTCAAAAGAGGGGAGAAACTCTGATTGTGTGCAGGTTCTGCACAGGACCGGTCTGACCGGTCACACCAACCGGTCTGATCGGTTGCCTGTTTTCTTTCTGCAGCTACGTCTTTGACCGGTCTGACCGGTCTATGTACTAACCTCTGCTTTAAGTGCTGAAATTTGTAGAAAATTTAGAACGCCTATTCACCACCCCCCCTTTAGGCGACATCCAAAGATCCTTTCACCTCGAGAAGGGGGGCTGGGGAGGGAGCCATCGGATCTACGAGGGAGAGAGTGAGGAGCATCGGAGGGAGGAAAGGAGGAGCACCGCCACCATGCGGGATGGAGGGGAGGGAGGTGCCGTGGTCGCGCCCCACGCCGCTGCCTCGGCCGCGTGAGAAGGAGGGGCCACCGTTGGTCAGGAGGGAGGGAGAGAGAAGGGAGGATCGGTCGAGAGGGGCGCGAGAGGGAGTGGGAGTCCCAAACCTTAACTCTGATATATATTACGGGCCTCAAGGGTTCGGACATCCAAAGTTGCGGACCATCCGCATATCGTGGGCGGACCATCCGCTTTACATTATGTAAGGTAAGTTCGGACGTCTGAGCTAGCAGACTGTCCACCCCATAAGGCTGGATTGTCCGTCGCAGGCTTATTTGGGCCTCGATATTTGTCGAGGCGGGCCCTATGGGCTGCCCGCCTTGGTTAATCAATTAACCGAGGCGTTTGCGTTAGAATAAACACCTCAGTTAATTGATATTAATCGAGGTGAGCATTTTAAAAATGACCGCCTCGGTTAATCGTAACGCCGGTTTCAATAATTGCGTTCGTTAATAAAAAATGACCGTCTCTGTTAATACTTTTCTACAATGATAATGAGAATAAAGAAATATGTGACATTTATCATGCTAATCACTATGAGGAAGGTCGGAAGAAAGTTGCACACAAAGTTTTGCAGTACCTCCCTATTACAGATAGACTCGTTGTATGGACATGTGGAAACTTCCAAGCTAATGCATTCACACAATAGATCCACATCTGGTATAATGAAGCACTCTTGTGATGGAGAAGCTTGGCAACAATTTGATAGACTTTCCAGACTACGAATTAAGAAATGTGAGGCTTGCTGTTGCCACTGATGGTTTCACACCATTCAGTTTGACTGCTACCACATACTCTTGTTGGCCGGTATTTGTAACTCCATTAAATCTGCCCCCAGGTGTGCTCCTAAGATCTGAGTATATTTTCCTTGCCCTTGTTGTCCTTGGTCCTAAGCATCCTGGTACGAAACTTAATATTCTAGTGCAGCCATTAGTTGATGAATTTCATTAACTACGGAGGGGGGGGGGGTTAATACATGGGATGCTTCGGTGAAGCAAAACTTTCCAATAAGGGTAATTTTTCTTTGGTCAGTGCATGATTTCCTTGCGTATGACGACTTTGCTGGATGGAGGGCCCATGGAAGATTGGCATGTCCATGTGGATATGGTTGCATAGGATTCACACTCCATCATGGTTGTAAGGCTTGCTGGTTTGATTGTCATAGACGCATCCTTCCTAAAAACTACCTAATTAAAAAACAAGCAAATGCATTTCGTAAGAATACACACTGCTTAAAAAATAAGCATTCATCCCTGCACATTTGTACCGGTTAACTTTTGGTCCGGTACTAAATTCGCCCCAGGGTCATTTTATTACCGGGTCCAAATTTAAACGTCCCCCGAGCCGGTTCAGTACTGGGCCAAGACACCGGCCAGTACTAAAAGGTGATATTTAGTACCGGCCGGTGTCACTACTAGAAAACGGGCCTTGGGCACCGGCCGAGAAGGGCTAAAGGCACCGGTTTCCCAACCGGTGCCCCGCAACCGCGACCAATAGCCTCGCTTTAAGACACCGGGTTTTTCAACCGGTGCCTTAGGCTTCCATTGGTACCGGTTGGAAAGACCAGCCGGTACCAAAGATGCTGCCACGCTGACGTAAGGTGGCAGCCCCTTTGGTACCGGTTGGTATTTCCAACCGGTAACAATGACATTTTCCCTTTTTTCCCAAATCCAGTTTTGTTTGTTATATTTATTACTGTTTATTCTTTTATAATTGCTAAACGCACTCAAGCTCTACAGTACTATACGTTCATTGGTCGTTCGTGTTCGTTTTCAGAGAATATTTGAAACTAACTAAAAGTGAAATGCGAGCATATAA
Organism: Panicum virgatum; assembly: GCF_016808335.1. Lineage (NCBI taxonomy): Eukaryota > Viridiplantae > Streptophyta > Magnoliopsida > Poales > Poaceae > Panicum > Panicum virgatum. Next base: position 43,562,970 of record NC_053146.1, on the reverse strand, counting down.
TTAAGCTAATTAGATGAACTAATATATTTACAAATTTACAAACATCAAGGCATAATGTTTAAAAATATTTACAAATGTACAAGTCATGTTAGCAGTCCAACTACTAGTCCCCTCAGGAGGTCGATGGAAGTCCTCTATAGATGTGACCGTCGTGGTAGAACTCGCCTCTAGGATCCAAGATCTCGTTCAAAATGAATCCGGCGAGCTGCTCGCACACGGCGTTGATCCGATCAGTAGAGTAACATTCATCCCCCATTTGAGACATTTATCATTTAGGAAAAAAGGATTAACATCATGTGCGTTAGTACAATTATGAAAATATACTAGTGAACGGTTTGGACATACTCTCGTTTCTTCATCAGTAGCCTTCCCGCATGGAGTCATGATGTGCAAGTAGTCGCATACGTATTACCCGCACCAATCAGTTCCTTGTTGTTGTCTCGCACACTTAAGGAGAAACAAATAAATTACTCAATTTAGAACAATTTGGGATTATATACTTAACTAGACAAATCTTTATGAATGAACATATAGGATAATCCATGTTAATGTTCAGTTCGGGCCTCCATTGACCACGTCCTTTGTTATTTTTCACAAATTTTTTCCAAACCCTGCGCTCAAAGTTAAGTTTGATATTCAGGAATTGTTATTAACAGATAAAGGATTTGATTGTGCAAACTGAACTTACCTATTCAAGGGGTCTATGATATGTTGGATTGCGGACTTTGGATTTCTCATTGACTCAAAGACTATAAGATTGCCGGTCTCTACGGAAAGTATGAGTAAAATACAATGATAACTGCAGATATAGATAGGATATACATAAATGTATTAGACAACTTAGTATTTATTTAGTAATATAACAGAGGATTGAGTCGACCAAGGCTTACCCAAAGTTGTATGGTATGAATATATAGGATTTGTAATTTTGCCTAGTCAACGAATCGTACATGTTTTGGCACGTTTCCTTGTAACTTTCGTTGATCAATTTCTGGTTGACTAGCAAAGGAGACATGAAGCCAATCTAATGGTGTCATCCATGTTTTCGGCTTCTTTGGATCTCCTGTCTAAACGATGCAATAGAAATTTTATAATGCACACATATAATTATGTTCTTGTTAACAAAAAGTATTAATGTAGAGGTAAGTGATACTTACAAAACCCAAATGGTGATGATAGAGGCGTCGAGGGCTTGTCGATGGTAAATGTGATATAAATTTTGGAAGTACACCCAAAAGTCGTCCTCCCCGTGGAAGAAATCATGGTCACGATACTTGACTCCAAACATTTTCCCTTTGTCATTCGCCATTCGCAGGTACCATCTATGCAAATTGAACATCTGCGTGCCTAGATTTTTCTCCTCTTCCTCAGTGACAAAAGGTTTTCCATGCTGGAATGGAGTAATAGCGCGAGCGACAGGGATTTTTGCCTCCACATGCCCCGTTGCCTCCTCTAGCGTTAATCCAGTTTTAGAAAGAAATATTGCGGCCTGTAGGTTCGCCTGGAGTTGTACGTCCGTCGGGTGTAGGAGTGGCAACCCTGGCACCCGGAGGGGCTCGAGTTCTTTTTGTTGTGTGCCAAGCTGAGGAATGGTCTTGCCATATTTTTTCTTCAGATTTCTCACCTTGTGTGCCTTTGTCAGAGTACGATCATAGTCCGAGGGTAAGCTTTTCGGTTTTGGTGGGTTGTCTAGGTTTGCGAGAAGCTTTTTCCCTAGTTCTAGAGGTACCTTTTCCCTCGGCGGGGGGACTTTAGGCTTCAATTGTTCTTTTATATATCGAGCAGTCTCCTCTTCCAACTCCTCAGCGGTTTTCTCGTAGGTTAATTGTCTTTCGACCGTTTTCTGCTTCTTCTTTGAGGGTCCAGCCGCTGGGAGGGATGCTGTCTTTTTCTTTCCCTTTTCTGGTGCAGGAGGAGTTGGAGTACTCGTGGCCCTTTGCACCGGCGGAGACGGTGGTGAAGGAGGTGGTAGTGGGGACGACGGTGAGGTAGGCCGCGGAGACGGGCGATCGGTCTGCACGGGAGCCGTTGTGCTTGCAGTAAGTTTGATGTCGCCCTTGCGCCATAGAACGACCCCGTGCAGTGCGTCTCCCAATGTCTTCTATCCATCCCCTCCAACGAAGTCGAGCTCAAGATCCTCATTGTTTCCAACTATCTGCTTGACTGTGACGGAGGTGTAGCCAGGGGGGTATCGGCCTTCCATGAATTGTAGTAGAAGGATTCAGGGGCAGGACTGACCCGTATGCGACATGAATGGATATATTTCTTGCTCGGACATGAAGCTCGCACGGTGTCGGCATGGTGACATCATCCACAGGATACCTCTAGTCATCTACCGCCGTTGGCTCAATCTGGGGTTGCTGTTCCGCTTGTACGTCGGGCGCCGCCGTGGATGCACAGCTGCTGCGTCGCTGAGAGGCCGGGCTTATCACAACATCCGGGTGCGACCTAGCAGTGCCCCTTTGGCTCAGAGCTAGCTGCACTGCCTCATTGACCCTGGCGTCCATCTGAGATTCCAAGGACGCAACCTTCTTGTTCATCTTTTCTTCTATGGCATGAAGTTTCTCTTCCTGTTCGGCTTTGCTCTTTCGGTGAGTCTTGTAAGAGGGATCTCTGGCCCAAGCAACTTTCCATGGGACCACGCCGATGCCACGGGCTCGTCCAAGGTGTTCCGGATTTTTTAATGCCCTTGTCAACTCATCATTCTCCCTTTGAGGATGGAATGTTCCTTGTTGAGTCTCATCTATTGCAGCGACTAGATCGTGGGACACTTCTTGCATATGCTCGGGCACGACCAAACTTCCATCCAACTGGTTTAGTGTCACGCCATTAGCAAATAACCACCACTTGGATCTATCCGGCCAATCCCAAGTTGTCGGCCTGATGCCTCTATCCATAAGGTACTGCTCCATCTTATGCCATTTTTAACTGACTTCTTGTACCCAGCAGCCCCAAGGTGGTGGCTGTACTTCTTATTTGCTGCATTCACCTTGGCTTGTTCGGATTTTTTTTGGGCTTCCTCTGATAGTTTGTATTGTTTGAACTCCTCCCAGTATGGTTTAACCTGAGGAAGATCGTCCCAGTTCGGCTCCTTATCCTTCTTGATGTAATTGGTGTACAACTTCTTCTTGAAAATTGCAAAGGCAAGGGCCATCTTTCTCAAGGCATATTTCTTCACAAGTTCTTCGTCAACTCCTTCAGAAAGAGTGAACATATCCTTGAGTTCTGGCCATAGCATTTCCTTCTGATGTGCAGGCAGGCGTGTTGCTGTTCTTCGGGTTTGGTCGTTTTCCATAGTCTTGTGGTGATCGGAATTCTTGCCCGAACAATAACCCCACATTGGTTGACAAATTTTGTGCTAGCATCCTCTGGAGCACTTGGACAGCCCTCTGCGTCCACTTCTGTGACGACATGTCTTCCCTCCATTTTCTTGGTTGGCCGGCGTCTCCCTTTTGACTGGCTCAACGAAGTCGATGCGGAGGTCGACTAAATTACAAAAAAGATATGTTAATCGCAAAACTAATCTACCGAAGTCACCATGCATATAGTTTTAAGATTCGTACTGGAACATGCTGCTGTTGATTGGGCGGCGGCGCAAAGTCATCATCTTCTTCATTGGCATCTCCAGACATATTCAGGAACGAATCAGCTGTCCGAGCATCTTCTTCAGCGATTGGCTGGGTGGTGTTGGCCCTCGTATCTTCGTTTATTGCGTCCAACATGTATTGCCCGGCGGCCTGCTCATCACCGAAGGGGTCCATCCTTAACTGAAACCGTAAAAATGTGTTAGAGTATGTGTCCATCCTTAAATGAAGCAGGAGAATTCAATTCTTTGAACGAATATGCGTGTTTGAGAGAGTGTGTGTGTGTATGTTAGAGGGACAGAGAAAGTGAGAGAGAGAGAGAGAGAGAGAGTTAGTGAGTGTGTGTGTGAGTCAGTGTGTGTGTGTGTCAGTGTGTGTGTGTTAGTGTGAGTGTGTGTGTGTCTCGAGGGTCGATACTTTATACAATTGTGTTAGAGTGTGTTAGAGAGAGAGTGTGTGTGTGTGTGTGTGTGTGTGTGTGTGTGTGTGTGTGTGTGTGTGTGTGTGTGTCGTGGAATGGGGTCGAGGAACCGGGTCGAGGAACGGGGTTGAGAGTCGAGGTCTAGAGTTGAGGGTCGAGGTCGAGAGTCGAGGGACGGGGTTGAGAGTCGGGGTCGAGGGTCGAGGGATGGCGAATGCGTAAGTTAGAAAGCGAATACGATATTTCTCGTCGTCGTTACTCGTCGTCGTTACTCGTCGTTACTCGTCATCATTACACGAGTTACATGATAAATACATGAGTTACAGAAATACATGATAAATACATAAATACAAGCATTATTCACTCTCTATTTAAATACATGATTAAATAAAGTCTCTCTAATAACTAAATTCTATAACTAAAGTATACACTATATATAATGAAAACATTGTACACTATTTGCAAGATGAAACATGGGTCAAAATGTTAAAGATATGGCTAAATACAAGTCTCTCTAATAAAGTCTCTCTAATAACTAAATACATGAGTCAAAATGTTAAAGATATGACTAAAACAAGGTTCTAAGGGCTTATTTGCAAGAAACCAGGGGCTAGATCATAATTAAACCTTAGATTTGAGGAAGCTAGAAAGCTTAGGGTCCTAAACAGGAGAAAAAGGGCCTCTCTGGAATTTTTGAACTGCAGTGTTGACCATGGGTTAATTCGGGAAAAACCCGAGGGCTCTTTACCAAAAAGACCGGTGAAGCGTTATGCTGGGTCTAATCTGGCGCATCCGTTGCCGATCGGACGGCCCGGACCTACACCGCGCGCGGGAGCGGCGGCGCTCGGCCGGCGGCGGCTCTGTCCGCGGCAGCGCGGAGCGGGGCTCGCCAGAGATGGCCGAACTCGGCCCTCCGGGGGTCTAGATGAGCGGGGCTTGGCCTGGGAGTGAGTTCGTGCAACGGCGAACTCGTCTGGGCAAACGGGGCGGCGGATTAGGGTTTGGCCGAGGCTTGCCACGGCGAGGGGCGGCTCTGCTTGATGGGGCTCGCCGGTGCGCACGGGTTCCGGCGGTTCTGGGCAAGAGCGTGGGTTCAAACGCGTACGTGAGCACGTACGGTGCTAAGGTAGACCAGAGTGGGGTGCGAGCGTGGCCGTGCGGTGCTGCTGGGCGTCTACCATGGCGAAGCTTTGGCAGCGGAACACCGGCGAAGGTGTTCCGTCCTAGGTGAGGGTTCCCGTGCCAAGATAACTAGCGCAGGGGGTAGAGAGGGTTGCGTGAATGCTCACTGAGACTTGGATTAAGCGGGGAGGCTGTGCAGGGTCGACGGCGTCGAGGTCCGGCGGCGGCGTGCGCGGTGGAGCTCGCGGAGGTGGCGTTGCGGGGGAGAAGCGGGCGGACGACGCAACGGGCTGAGCGCAGAGGAGAAGCGGTGGTGCGCGCGGACTATGCGACGGTGCGCGCGTGGAGATGGAGGGCGGCGGCGGTCGACCGGAGGAGTGCGCTGGTGAGCAGTGGAGAATGGAGGAAGAAGGTAACGGATTTATACCCTTGGCCAAGGGTACCAGGTCAAAAACTCAACCGGTACCTATGTAGGCCTTAGGTACCGGATGTATCTCCAACCGGTGCCTTAGGCGAGGCCTTAGGTACTGGGTCTCCGCACAACCGGTTCCTAAGGGCCCAACGGCGGGAAATGAAAAGACCCTATGGTACCGGGTGGATATCCAAAACCGGTACCTTAGTCCATTTAAAGTTCACTTTTCACGACTCTTTGACCCAGTTTGAATGGAATTCTTCAGTATCTCAATGGTAACGCTCGGCAATTTGGGGTCCGCGGCCACGGTTCGACTCCCGCGCAACGCCCCACTTTTTTTTTACCCAAATAGGACCCTAAGGTACCGGTTGGATTTTCCAACCGGTACCAAAGGTTCTCTTTTCTTTTCCCTTTTCTTTTTCTCTTGTAAATCTATTAATTGCCTCATAATTCATAATAAATTTGATAATTGCCTAGAAAATCTGATAATTATCTAATAATTTAAATAATTGTCTAATAGTTAAAATAATTGTCTAATAAATTTGTTATTTGCTCAATAAATTTATTAACTGCCTAGTAAATCATTCAACTAAGAAAATATTAACTATGGTTTTAGGTGCACAATAATAAATCATTTAAATGCACAATAATTCTAAATATTACATGATAAATCATTTAGGTGCATAACTAATCATTTTAATTGCATAATAAATCATAATAAATCAAATAATTGCATAATAAATCATTTAATTGTCCAATAAATCAATTCATTGCATAAGAAATCTAATAATGTTCACAGAAAATATTACAAGACATAATCATTCAACTAAGGGAATATTAACGATGGTTCGCTTTACAATCGTCCCTTCATTATGATCATGACGTGCGTACGGAGCCTCCTCTTCGGCTAAAAGAATACTTGTGTCAACCTCCACTGCGAACGGAGTCATATCTTCAACCTTATTGTATTCTTCTTCATCTGTGACATCGTCGACTCCCACAATTTTTCTTTTTCCTGCCAGAGCAATATGGCGCTTTGCCTCATCTCCGACACCTACAAAACTTGATTTATTCCTGGACTTGTCCTTTCTCGGTTTGCTAGACATGTCCTGCACATAGAAAACTTGAGTGATATCTTTATCTAGGACGAATGGTTCGTCTCGATAGCCAAGCTCTTTGAGGTCTACCGTTGTCATTCCGTACTCGTCGATATCGATACCTTTTCCTGTGAGTTTAACCCATTGACAACGAAATAGAGGTATCTTCAACGGCCCATAGTCGAGTTCCCAGATCTCTTCAATGTAACCAAAATATGAGTTCGTTTGGCCACTAGAGTCGGTGGCATCTATACGGACACCACTATTTTGATTGGTGCTCTTGTTATCTTGGGCTCTTATATAAAATGTGTAACCATTAATTTCATATCCTTGGTACATCATAATTGAATTTGCCGGACCCCTGGCCAGCCAAGCTAGTTGCTCATGAATTTGATCGTTGGCCATGACTTCCTTCTGCAACCAGGTGGCGAATGTATCGTTATGATGTTTTGTAATTCATGTCTCAGACTTCAAAGGGTATATATTTCGCACAATTTGCATGTGCTCCTCCATGTATGGAGCCACCAAGGCTGATTGTTGCAGAACTGTGAGATGTGCTTTGCTCAACGTGGCATGATCTATGACATTTACTGATTTTCTTCCAAGTGTGCCCTTTCCAATCAGCCGCCCCTCATGACGTGATACTGGAATCCCAATTGGGCAGAGTTCTTCCAAATAGTCAACACAAAATTTAATGACCTCCTCTGTGACGAGCCCGATTACGAACGTATTTCTTTAGGACTGCAAAGTATTGTTCAAAAGGGAACATATTATGAAGGAAAACAGGACCGAGAATACCAATCTCTTTGATCAGGTGAACTAGAAGATGCGTCATAATATTGAAGAATGATGGAGGAAATATCATTTCAAGACTGACTAAACTTTGGACAACATCCTCTTGTAGCCTGCTTAAACTCGATGGATCGATTGCCTTCTGAGAAATTGTGTTGAGAAATGCGCATAGCTTTATGATTGTTGCTCGAACATTCGCTGGTAGAATACCTCTAAGTGCAACTGGAATCAATTGCGTCATCAACACATGACAGTCATGGGACTTTACGTGTGCGAATTTCTTCTCTTTCAAGTTCAGTAGCCTCTTTATATTCGAAGAGTAGCCTGATGGGACCTTGATACTATTCAAACAGTCGAACATACTTTGCTTCTCTTTCTTACTAAGAGTGTAGCACGCAGGACCTAGATAATGACGTCCTTTATCCCTTTTTTCTGGATGTAGGACGGCCCGTTGTTTCATACGTTGAAGATCTTGCCGCGCTTCCAATGTATCCTTTGGCTTACCGTAGACACCAAGGAAGCATAGAAGGTTCACACAAAGATTTTTTGTTAGGTGCATCACATCAATTGTGTGGCGGACGTCTAAGACTTCCCAATAAGGTAACTCCCAAAAAATACTCTTCTTCTTCCACATAGGTGCACGTCCGTCATCACTCTGCACTGATATGCTGTTGGGTCCTTTTCCGAATACTACTTTTATATCTTTGACCATTTCAAACACCATTTTCCCACAACGGTGCCTAGGCTTGGTACGATGATCTGCCTTTACATCGTAGTGAGCATGCCTCCTCCTTAATGGGTGCTTGATCGGAAGAAATCGACGATGACCCATATACACGATCTTCCTACAGTGCTTGAGGTACATGCTGTCGGTTTCTTCTAAACAATGGGTGCATGCCCTATAACCCTTATTGGATTGTCCGGATAGGTTACTTAGTGCTGGTCAATCATTGGTGGTTACGAAAAGCAATGCACGCCGGTTAAAATGATCCTCTGCGTGCGCATCCCACATACGAACACCCTCATCTTTCCACAACAATAGAAGATCCTCAATCAGTGGTTTCAGATACACATCTATATCGTTACCGGGTTGCTTCAGGCTGGGGATAAGCACCGGCATCATAATGAATTTCCGCTTCATACACAACCAGGGAGGAAGGTTGTATATACAGAGTGTCATAGGCCAGGTACTATGGCCACTGCTCTGCTCACCGAAAGGATTCATGCCATCCGTACTTAAGCCGAACCTTATATTCCTCGCATCATTTGCAAATGTTGGGAATGTTCTGTCCACTTTTCTCCACTGCGACCCATCAGCGGGGTGTCTCAACATATTGTCTTGCTTACGTTCTTCTTTGAGCCATCGCATCAATTTAGCATTCGTTTTGTTCATGAACAAACGTTTCAGACGTGGTATTAGAGGAAAATACCACATCACCTTGGCAGACACCCTCTTCTTGACACGCATCCCCTCAACGTCGCCTGGATCATCTCGAGGGATCTTATACCGGCATGCGTTGCATACAGGCCATGAATCCAAATTTTCATACTCACCTCGATATAGGATGCAGTCATTAGGACAAGCATGTATCTTCTGTGCCTCTAATCCTAAAGGACAAACAACTTTTTTTGCCTCGTATGTTGTCTCCGGCAAGGTGTTACCCTCAGGGAGTAAGTTTTTTATAAGTTTTAGCAACTCCTCGAATCCCTTGTCAGACAAACCATTTGATGCCTTCCATTGCAATAATTCCAATGTGGTACCCAACTTCTTTTGGTCTTGTTTGCAATCAGGGTACAACAATGTTCTGTAGTCCTCCAACATACGCTTCAGATCTCTCGATTCCTTTTCTATTTCGCAACCTTCCTCAGCTTCACGCAGCATCTGACCAAGATCATCTTCTACAACGTATCCTTCAGTATCTTCTTCAGGCTCACCCATTGCAGTGTCATTGAAAAAGGAATTATAATTGGCTGCAAAGTCAGGAATCCTGTCCTCTTCTTCTACATTATTATCCAGCACAATTCCTCTTTCGCCATGCTTGGTCCAAATATAGTAGTTCGGCATGAAACCACTATTGAACAAGTGACTATGGATGGTTCTTGATGATGAGTAATTCTTCTCATTCTTACAGAATTTGCATGGACAACGAACAAAACCGCCATACTTGTGTTTCCCGGCCGCTTCTATGAATTCATGCACGCCATCCATGAACTCCTTTGAACGCCGGTCGGCCATGTACATCCATTGCCGACTCATCTGGGTCCACAATACATTTATATACATCATTGTACTGTACAAATAGTTCATTCATACTACCAATTTATCACAATATATTTATATAATTGATAATGCATATAACTATAATAAATAGATACTATTCACTTATCAAATAAATTGAAAAAACATATAAATACAATAATTTGATAGTATTCAAATATCAAATAAATTGATAACGTATATAACTACAATAAGATGCTACAAATAAAAATAATTATCACATATATAAACTAAATCAAGTAATAACTGTTTCTAAAAATTAATTGTTAAGTTATAAAGAAAAATAACTAACCTTTTTTTCAAAAAAAAGCAAAAATTCACCTCCCCTCACCCCACTCAGCTGCCATGAACAGTGAGTTCACGGCAGCTTGAGAGGGGGAGGGGCTGCGGTATTTATAGGCTCGGGCCAAAGGCACCGGTTGATTTCAATGACCCGGTGCTAAAATTAATTCAATAGCACCGGGTCAAGGCACCAACCGGTGCCTTAGGCCCGAGGTCCTGGCAGCTGCCACGTTTTATTACCATAGGAACCAGTTATTCCTATAAACCGGTGCCTTTAGCGCCGCCTTCATTTGGTACCGGGTGGTGGTTCAGACCGGTTCCTATGGTGACGCATTGGAACCGGTTGGAACCACCACCCGGTGCCAATTGCCCTCCACTAGGTCTGTCGATGGCCAAAGGTACCAGCTGTTGTTACAGCCGGTACCAATGGTACCCATTGATACCGGCTGCAACAGCAGCTGGTACCTTTGGCCAGGACCGATGGCCCGTTTTCTAGTAGTGGGTCTTAGCCCGGTACTAAATGATCCTCTACGGGTTACTTCAAAAGGAATGCATCTTCCACCCAGTCACATGTGATGCATATGTGGGATGGTAAGGACGCTAAATGCGAGGCCGGAGGTTTTGGTTTCGAATCCTCGCGACCGCGCACACGCATTTATGCATGAAAAATTCACGTGACTTGTGACTTTTGCGCGTGTGCGGGCCTCCTGGGGGTTCGTAATGTTTTTTCTTTATTTTTTTGTTTCGGCTGGAAAAATTCACTTGACTTGTGACTTTTGCGCGTGTCCGGGCCTCTTGGGGGGTTCGTAATATTTTTTCTTTATTTTTTGGGTGCGGCCGGTGTTACTGATCGGTACTCAACGACCCCTTTAGTACCGGCCAATCGGTACCGGTCAGCCGCCCGGTACTAAATGGGGCTTGTTGACCGGTACTAGTGTTCGTTTTTCTAGCAGTGACACTGGTGCTTGAGGAACAACCTAGGCGCTTAACAGGGGAGAAAATGAAAGCTCAAGTGCACAATCTTGTAGCTGATACAGATAGTTTTGGTAAACTGCATAATTGGACTTTAGTGAGCTGCTTTCGGACACTTCCATACTTTCCTATGTTAATGCTCCCACACAATATTGACTTGATTCACAATGAAAAAAAATATGGGTGAAGTTGTATGGAACACATGCTTTGGCTAGATCAAGCAGAGATTTGTAGCCGTCCTTCTTTGAAATCGGTAAGAAAGAGCAATGGGAAGTGGGATAAGCCAAGAGCTCCATTCTGCATTGAGGACAAACGTGACAAGATTACCGTCCTTCAATGGTTTATGGTCAGGGACAAAAGTGACAAGATATATTAATAACACTGATGGGTAACCATCAGGGAAAATTGATTTCCTTGTCGGTAATGTCCCACAGGGAAATTGTTCTCAACGGATTCTTTAATCTGATAGAGACAATTTTTCTTGTGAGTCAACACATTGGAAAATCATGTCCGGGAAATTATTTCAAGCAGGATACCGATAGTCAATTTTATTATTTCGGTCACTTTATCTCTATCAGGATTTGCTTGTCGGTTTGCCGTTAGAATTAATTTTCTTGATGGTTTTTGGCACACACGGAAATTTTCGGTTTCCAGTACTCACTACTCCTACTAGTTGTTGCATATTGCATTGGATTTGCGCGGAGGGATTACCTCGGTCGTCTCTTCTCTACATGCGTGCAAGATTCCACAGGAGATTATAAATGCTGATGCAGGCAGGGCATTGAATGCCCGGCCTACCGTGTTGCAAGTTTCCAAGGAGGCTGTCTACTAGTACTCCCTAGCCTAGCCGACGAGAGAGGGAATAACCACATGTCCCTTTGGCTCTGTCATCAGTATCGGCGCCATTACAGCTACATATACCCTAGAGAGCGAGGGTGCATGTGTATTCGTGCGCTGGCCGGCCCAGGCCCAGCCGCCCAGGCCGTATTAAAACAGATCGCGAGAGGGTGCGAGATAAATGTGTCGATCCCTTGACCTCAAAATCGCTGTGCCCGTGTTCCCGAGAGGGATGGCGCGATGCGAGGAGGACGGGACGCCAAGGCCTAGGCGCTGTGCTGTGCATGTCTGCCACTGTACAAGCCTACTAGTCTACTAGTACTACCATGGACAACGCGAGGACACAACCGTTGGTGGTAGAGTGTCCCGTAAACTGCATGTCAAGATCGAAACACGCCGTTGCCATTGCCAACTTCCGAGAAAAATCAAGAAACACATTCTGCCATCGATGATGGATCGATCGATCTCCGGCCGCCTCGGACGATCCACCTGTTCTTGTGTGCATTTGACGATCCACCTGTGCTACGTACCGGCCGCCATTGACTGATGATGCATGCAATGGCCACGGGACGGGGGGCTGGTACGGTGGCCAGGCAGGCCCCGTTCAGTTCGCGAAAAGGTGGCGAAAAGTTATAGAACATTTCGTTGTTATTTAATAAATAGTATCTAATTATAGACTAATTATATTTAAAAGATTCATCTCGTATTAATTAGTTAGACTGTATAATTAGTTATTTTTTTAACTATATTTAATGCTTCATATATGTGTCCGAAAATTCGATGTAACGAGTACTGTTGAAAAAAAATTTTGGAAGAGAACGGGGCCTCAATCCGGCCGCGACCACGTGGTGGCGAGAGACCAGCAGGCCGGCCGGGCTAAACGCAACAGTTTGTCTGAACCCGTGCGAGCCCCCAGCCTTCGTACGTGCGCCCCCCTAGCTACTGCCGGAGAGCCTAGCTACTCAGCCTAAGGCTCGTGTGTGTGAGCATCAGTGCATGCATGGTCGCATGGACATGCATCATGGACCAGAAGCAAAGTGAGCGAATTAATGAATGCCGTCGATTCGTCCATCCATCAACTTTATTAAGTTATTATAAAAAAGAAATCTGTAATCGCATGGCGTCGTCAGCATTGCTCATGGCTCACTGCATGACGATGCAGCAGGAGGAGTTAAGTGACCGGCGACTGCCACCGGCTAGCTGCCTGCCCGATGGGTGGATTCGATCGAGCGCCATTTATGCCGGCACTGTTCATCCTTTTTTCCCCTCCTCATCAGCCCCACCCGGCCTGTACCCTGCGGCCTTTATCATGCATGGCCCCGGCCCCTTGCACTTTGCGCCGCGTTTAGTTCCAAAAATTTTAGAGTGTAAAACACTATAGTAATTTTATTTGTATTTGATAATTATTGTCTCATTATAAATTAATTCGACTCATTAGATTCGTCTCGTGATTTACAAGCAAATTATGCAATTAGTTTTTTATTTTGTGTTTGAAATTTTGGATGCAACTAAACAGGGCTGGTTTATGGGGTGGGTGTGTGTGGTCATCACTGAGCCCCCCATCATCAGTTGGTCCTCTCATCTGCATGCACTTTGCCCACATGCATGCTTATGTATGCATGCCAACAAGGAAAATTGAAGGAACATGTGCGTTTGATCTGGCTCGGTTCATTGGTTGGGAATGTATGGAGGAATGTTGACAATTAATCAGGATCAGCATATTTTCAAAAAAAAAATCAGGGGCAGCGTTGCGCTGCTGTGATAGATTGTTATATTGCCTACCACAATAAAGCAATGCCGCGGAACAACTATGAATTATTCCCTCTATTCCAAATTGTAGATGCATCTAGATAAACACTATATCTTAATACATAATAAAAATTATGTATCTAGATTTGCCAAAACGACCAAGAATTTGAAACGGAAGGAGTAGCTTTTAATGTAAATTTAAATGGAATTTGTATGCACGCCGATTCGAATAGTACAGGCGGAGGATACGTTGGTGATGGGTGAGAGATCGGTTCTCGCGAGGCCGCTAGTAGCTCCTCCGAGAACTAACGTTATATTTATCCAAACGGAACTCTCATCACCCAACCGCTCTATTTTGTCGATGCACAAGGATACAACTTTCTCCTCCCCTCTCATCGTCGAGGGCCGGAAATGGCAAGGTGGCCTCATTGGAAAGCTGTTAGAGGCCGACGCCCTCTCTCGCTGTCACGGAGAAAGCTAGTAACATGCATGGGCGTATATATGCATGTCGATCACTACTCATGGTAATTGCATTGTGTCACCAGCAGGAAGGACTTTGCCGCTATTGCAAAAGGAATCTCGCCCAGATCGCTGTACCAGCTGCTAATTCGGAAGCAGGAGGAGGGGTGGAGTACCGGCCGAGGGTACGACGACGCTCCGCACATGGCAACCAGCAGACCACCTCCCCCTCTTCGTTCTCAGTCTCAACGAGAGGCTGAGAGCTAGCGAGAGGGACAAAACGGAACAGGCCCCCAGTCTCGTTCACTGTGCATGTGTGCAGTGTGTGTGTGTGTGGAAGAGCAAGGTGGTGGCTTGAGCTAGCCGTGCCTGGGCTCGCTCCGGATGTTCTCCCCAGACGGGGCCCACCCGCAAGAATGTTTAGAGAGAGATGCATGGAGAGAGAGTGAGAGAGATCTAGAGAGAGAAGAAGAGGGGAAGTCAAAGGGAATTGTGCAGAATCTACGGAGCATTCCATTCTCCGAAATGTTCCTGGAAGCACGATGATGATGATTAGTTAAGCTGTCATTGACCTCACGTGCCCTTGCAAAGCATAGGATCCAAGTAAGTGAGGCCGTTGCTTGTGGGATTACTCTTGCCTCGAAGCTTCTCCCTCTCGTTCTACTAATTCTTCCTCTGATCCCACTCTTCTGCTCTGTCATGCATGCTGTCTCCTGCATGCATCTCAAGGCAACCCGTTCGCGAGGCTGCCGCGCGCACTGCACATTAGCAGTTCAGTTTGCCCTAAATGCAAAACAACACATCCTCTTACGCACTGAGATACCCTTAAAATGTCAGATTAACAGTAGAATGCTCCTCTCCTGAATGTGGCCAAGTGTCAGATTTTTTTAAAAAAAAAACATTTGTTTATGGAGTGATCGTCACAGTAACGTCTTTCCCAAAGAGCGATATACCCCCTCCTGTCACACAAAAAAAAGAACTTTTTGCTGGTACCTTATGCGTCTTTGCAAGAACGGTTTCAAATATTTATTATATCCAAAAGCCAGGAAGAATGAAAGCAGTATGATTAACAATAGGAGAACTTTAGTAGAAACTAATTAAAATCCAGCCAAAGAAAAAAAACCAAACAGGGTTAGCTTAAACAACCAGTCCAAAAGTAGTGCTCTTTTCTTCATACTCACTCTGTGGTACACACCGTAGTACTCTTTGGCTGCCTTTTGACATTGTTGCTAGCAAACAAGGAGAATATTTTGCGTACGAGTCCAGCTAAATATAACAATGCTCCCACTTGATCCTGCTGCAAGCGAATGTCTTGGTCGGATAAAACTAACCCTGGCCCCCATGGGGCTCGCTGCTAATCGGCGTTAACTAATCCAGACAAGCTAGTCGCCAGCTGACCAATTAATAGCATAATTATTAATTAGCCTGGGATTGACACTTGACCAAGTGTCAGCTGTCAGCATCAGCCCTGCTCTGCTCCTAGTACACTGTAACTGTAGTGGTCTCATTTTACTCCGCGAAGCCAGGGTCACGTGACGACATCTCCGGCTCACGTGAGGCGCGCCCCGGGAATCCTGCTTCCATTCCACCCACACCGCCGGCCCTTTCATTCTCCTCCATCCGCCTTCTCTGCTGTCTCTCGCTGGCTCGCTCTGCTTCCCCGATCCTCTCCTCCTCGTCTCCCTCCTCCATGAATTTTTACTGCTTCCGAGAAGCATTGTCAGAGATCTATTTTACTCTGGTAAATTTCCCGTTTTCTTACTCCAAATCCCTAGGCTTTGACCTCTTTTAGTATCTCGCCAATCACAGCGGCATCATTGCCCCAATGATTTCTGGCCGTCCGTGCGCGTGCCTGACCCGCACGTGGCGGGATCTCGGTGGTGCTCTCTGTGTGTGGTTCTGGAAGCTGCCACACCAATGGCTGCTGCTGCTGGCTGCAAGGCCTCATCCGCAGTGGGGGATCGGACTAGGAGTATTTCTCTGACCCTGTTTGTTTCATGGGTCTTTTCCATAAGTTTCTGGGTCTTATGAGTCTAAAAACCCAAACAGGAGAGTTAAAAGTCTCTAAAAAGTGATTGGAGTCTAAAGATTAAAAAGACTCTCTTGAGGAACTTCTTGGGTCTAAAAGACTCAAATTCCAGACTACCCCTGAGGGCCCCACCCCCACCGTCACCCATCCGCCCCCCGACCCGGTTCCCCACCCCGCCTCTGCGCCTCGCTCTCCCTCCCCCGCGACTCGCACCCAACCCTAGTTCCAGGCCGCCGAGGCCGCCCGCCGCCACTCGGCGATGCCGCCGCAGTCGCCGCCCGCCGACGCCGTCCGCCGCCGCCTGGGGACGCCGCCGTTGACGCTGCCCGGCGACGTCGCCGCTGACGCCGCCCACCGAGATTCGCCGCCGCTGCCCGCCGCCGCCCACGCGAGCTGCCTGCCACTGTCTAGCGGCGCGCACACGGCCCGGCCTCGCGCTCGCGTCCCGGCAGCGCGCAGACATTCCGGCTCCGCATCCCGAGCCGTGCATCTACCACCGGCCGGCCTCCATGGATGGATTCGCCCAAGCTTCGTCGGTCGCCATGGATGCATACAAGAGGGGTAGTTTTGTACTTTGATAGCCTCATTTAATGATCTTTAGTCCCTCTAGTCTCTGAAACCAAACAGGGTGGGTCTAAAAGTTTTAGACCAGAGACTTAAATTAGCTCAGAGACTTTTAGAAACCAAACATGGTCTCTGCTTCAAGAGAATAATACCCATGTCCTGGGATAAATAAAGTGAGATATATATACTGTGTCAAGAAAAGTACTATTGCAAAAGAAATGCTGCGACAAAATAATACTCCGTAGTATACTACTTAAGACAAGTCTTTGCTGCTAGCTAGTTTGTGAGGAAGAAAATGAACTGCTCTAAATCCTAATAATGCTAGTTTATGATTTTTTATACGCTAGTACTATACATCATGAGCCAGGACAGTTTTGTTCTGGATCAGATGTCATTTCATTTCAGGAAGTTGATTTTGTTTTCTTTCATATGAACAATAACATTTTCCATTGAACACGCATGTCGGTAGCGCCGAGGCCCGAGGAAAGGGAGACACTAGTATGGAAAATAGGAGAGGCAAGCTATGTCAAAGACAACAAAGTATTCCTTTCCTCCCCTTGTTATGTGTGCATGGATCTAAAACGACAGGTAGGTTGGGCTAGCTCAAGGAAAAGGCTTGAATGCAAATATATGGGAGCTAAACACATTCATACTTACTACATCTAGTTCCATATGGTCCTTCCAAATCAAAAGAACCATCATGCATTGCCACATGCATTAACATTGATCGATCTAGCTAACCGAAATTTCTTGGCATAATTGCACTTGAAAGGTTTGTGGGGGCATGAGGACCCCTTTAAATTAGGGTATTCTTAATGTCCATCTTGCCTCGAGTACAAACTTACCTGCCGTCCAAAACAAACATGTCAGGGACCACTCCGGTTTACGCCTCATAATTTTCTGGTTGGACCAGCACCCTACAAAGCGTGTATACATGTTGTCTCCCAAGAAAGTCTATACATCTCTCCGTATTTTATTTCTGGATGCCATGCATGCTGTCAGACTTTCTAAAACTTGCCCGTTACTAGCTACTACTGTACTTTCAAACTACCGATAGTACTACTTTAAAAAAAACTAGGTGATACCCCGCGCGTTGCTGCGGAATTTCTTAAATAAAACTTTAAGGTGAAATTTGAAAGTAGAAACACTAAGGTGATTGTATGGCAACATTCACAGAAAATTGGTGGAAGACATAAATAGATGGGCCTAATGGATAGTGATGTGGCATTTGATATAATGGAGTTCCTATATGATGTGGATATATAGCTTGCATGTTGAGAGAAATAGATGATATGAATTTTACTTGCACGTTATTTTTTTATCAGATATGGTAAAACCGATAAGCTAACAGAAGAAACACCAATAGAATATTTGATCATATTATAGAAGAATAGATGATGAAAAAAAGCGTATGTATATGACTTTACGTTAATAGATTAAAGATTAAAAATATTGCACATCGTAGAGATGACATAGACATTTTTTTGTTTATCGGATCTGGTAATAATAATAATACCAATAAAATAGTTGATCACATTATAGAAGAATAGGTGATGAAAAAATAGTGTATATATATGATTTTATATTAATAGATTAAAGGTTAAAAAAGTTGCACATAGTCTCTGTTCGCCTAAACGGCCGTTTAGTTTGTTTAAACAGCGTTTAAACAGTAAACAGAGGTCACCCGTGTCGTTTAGGCCCTAAATGGTGAATTAAACGGTTGGACTGTTTAAATCCGTTTAAACCGTTAAAATCCGTCTATATCGTCTAAACAGAGTCGAGTTAATCATGATTAAATGAGCTAAATGATCATTTAATTCATAATTTAGTCAATAGGAGGATTACAACTATCACAATCAATACCGAACCAAGTATCACCGTAAGTATCTGAAATGTTGTGGGATTTAGATTTCTTCCAAAAAGATTATTTAGCAGAATAGTCACTTTTTACATGTGCAAATATGTAGATTTTCTAGTATATTTGACATTTACGTACATAAATATGCATATTTTAACGTTAATATGCCAAACCGTTTAAGCCGTTTAACTCCGTTTAAACACTATTTAAACGGTCTAAACACTAAACAAAGGGTGACCGACTGTTTACCGTTAACGTTTAGGAAAACATTGCACATAGTAGAGATGATATAAACTTTTTTTTGTAATTAATAAGGAATCATAAATATATAGGTTGCATGAAAGGATTGTTCAAGTTAGTGGGACACTTAATGGGGAATGATGTAGACACCTTGCATGAAAAGAGAAATAGTTAGTTGGTTCCATCTATATAGGATATATAGATGCATATTAATAAAATTTGAAGAAATGCTGTAAACGCACAATTCAGAAGCCTGCAAAGAGCCGGAAATGACCAATAAAAAATTGAATGTTGAAGTTGCTTTCAAAATGTGGAGCGCTTTGCAAAGATTAGGAAAATCGTTATGATAACGCTGTGCAATAATCCAAAAAAACACTGTAAACAATAACTGAGAGGTGCAGCGAATTCAAAGATCAGCTCTGATGCAAAAATATAATCCTTGCTGCACGCTAGCTAGAGTGATATCTCCATGCTGCGATTCCAACCGAATTCAAGTGTCTCCATGTTGTCTGTTGTCACCACTCAGGCATCTGCTGCAGACGCTGTTTAATTAGATTCTCATCTGATCCTTAAATGATAGAGGCAGCTGTACGTATTATATATACGTACGTACGTACAAACGCATGCAGGTGTAAGGTGCCATGTATACAGGCTGCGTGCGCCGTATAGTACTCGTGTGTCCTTGTAATATTTTCAGGCACGGTACTGATCGCTGACAAACTAGCATGCATCATATCCACCGGTGTACACGTATGTAACAGTGTCGGTAGCAGCAAGAAAGGACACTGCGTAGTGTACGTGACATCTGAACGGACCGACCTGCCCGAACAAGCAGAGAGAAACGGAAACGGTTACTCTTGGTTTACCAATGTGGTCCGGCCTCCAGCAAGATTTTTTTTTGTTTTTTGCCCTCCCCTGCCTTTAATGTTTTGAGGACCTTACATAGACCACGCAAGAAAGTACGTATGTACTCTAGGCAAGTATATATATGCATTATTTATACTCGCCCTGTTATTCAACCTAAATGTACTACGTATACTTTCTCCCACACCCTTATAAATTCTTTCATTGCCATGTGTTCACGAGAGATGTTTTGTTTTTCAATTTATGGCATGAGAAAAAAAAACAAAGCATATTGTACAGAGAATAACTAAGGGACTCTTTGGTAGGGCTCCAACAACAGCTCCATCAGCGGCTCAGTGGAGCTGTACCGAACAGAATGCATGCAAACCGGCTTCACAGCCATAGCACCTTAAGCTTATTTTTTCTCCCCTCTCCCTCCCCCTCGCAAGACCACAAGGAACCAGGCTCCTATGCGCTACAGTGGTCGATCGGAGCTTGAGCTGGACAAGCTCCGGTCCACCAAAGGGGGCCTGGATATATAAACGATAACTAGGGCCTCGTTTGGGAGGGCTCCGCGCGAGGGCGGAGCTGGAGCCGGAGCAGGTGAAGCTGCGATTTGTGGCTCCGCCTGTGCACCATGGAAAAGGGCTCCGGCTCTCCCATCCGCCTATAGCAGAAGCGCTCCACCGAACGAGCGTTTGGTGCGGCTCCGGCAGGAGCTGCCGGCGGAGCCGGAGCTGGAGCCGCACCAAACAGGGCCTAGGTGTATAGCCCGCGCATTTGCGCGGCTAATACTGAAAATTCAAAAATTCGCATATCGTTATATGCTTACTTAAAGATTATACTTTTTTTACCATACATCACCCTGTTCATTATCGTAAATTATGTCTTATTGTTGGTTAAAACAATTCAAATAAGATCTATCTATAATAACAATTTGATTTGTTGAGCTTTAATAATATTATGTATATAACTATTCTTATTTTTGTTTTATTTTGATTGATTGTTGTTAGCTTTAGTTTTTATTAATAGCATATGTTTGTAACTGATACATAGCTAAATGGTATTTCATATTTAATTTTTCATAATGGCATTGGTGTGTGATTTTTAATTAGGCACAGGGGTATTTTAGGCTAATTTTTATGTAATGGCAGTGGTGGGTAATTTTAATTTTTCTTTTTTTTTCCGATTAACGTGGGAATTTCTAGGCATTGAGAGCGAATGTGGAGACTGTAATGGCAGTGGTGGGTAATTTAAATTTTTTTTCTTCAATTAACGTGGAAATTTCTAGACATTAAGAGCGAATGTGGAGACTTCGTTTGTTGGCCAAATAATAAGATAATAATAGATAGATGGTACTGCTTTGTGAGCCCACGACTTGTGCGCACGAAAAATCATCACAATTGAACCTTGGATTATACTCCCTCCGTTCGGAAATGATCTACATATTTTGACTAGAGAAAGTCATTCGAAGTAAAGTTTGACTTATTAATCACTCTTAGAATATAATGTCAATTACGAATAACTCAATGTCATCTCAAAACCTCTTTGAATACATATGTATTGACATAAATTTTATAAACTAATTATACATATAATTTAACTAATTATTAGTCAAAGTTTATAAAATTTGACTTTCTCTAGTCAAAATATGTAGATCATTTCCGAACGGAGGGAGTATATAGATCGATCACCTTACACGAGACGGCATAGATCGATCGTTCCGTGGGCGACCTATTCGCGCTAGCTACGACGATGTCCTCAAATTCGACGACACGATTGGTATCGACGTATCGTCAATCGTCATGGCACAGGTTTCGATCGACACCTACCACATCTTGGAATAAATATTGGGACGGCATAGTAGCAATCAAGCTATAGTAGATCGAAGAGAGAAAGATGATCCACGTTGGTTTCTTCATTTCTATCCTGCTAGTCGACGTGTCCTTGTCGATAACGGACACACAACTCTCGATCGCAGTAACTGTTGGCTAGCTGCGTCGTCAAATCAGACGTACGGATGGAGCTAGAGCTAGGAGATGCTAGCTTACTGCTGCTGATGCTTACCGTAAGTATGGGCAGCAGAGAGTAGTTGGACCGAACGTCGAACCCTGTCATACATACATACTACCATCATGGGCACGTGTTCCTTGTTTTGCTGTAGGCCAGGGGTTAGCACCTATGGATTTGTCGGCCCTCTCTCAATATCTACACGGCATCTCCGATTCACTAGTGAAAATGTCCTTGCATCTCTGAAGCGTACTAAACGTACATGCGGAAACGCATGCAGTGTTGATGTCTAACTAGCTAGTTTCCTCATTGCGAATCATCATTTCATCAACAATGAGGAGGAAGGGACTAAGTTGATCTCGTAATAAAGAAGGAATTTGAAGCTCACCAAAAAAAATTCAGCTCGTGTGGTCGTAGACTAGCTAGTGGTTTTGATGCACACGCATTTCCATCGATTCTCGCTCTGTTCTAAATAAAAAATCTGGTCGCCTGAATGCATGCCTGTAGGGGCTGCATGGGTATCTAGGTTTTCTAGGCCGCTGTGGCCTGTGCACAATCACAGGCAACGAACGGTATGATCCCAGAGGCTGCACATACGCATGGAACTCGCACTGTAGCATCTACACTTGATGCACGGTCAGCACCAGTATTTCTTTCTGCGTGTGCAGTGTAGCATGCCATGCTCTCTCTCTCTCTCTCTCTCTCTCTCTCTCTCTCTCGCCAGCAGCTGCTGTGGAACAAGCATGTGTGGCCGCCCCTCCATGGAGACGCACAACACACCCATGAGCAGCATTCAGGTCGCGAGGTGCTGATCGCTGCGTGCTGCTGCTGTGTTGCGGTCTCGATCGATCGGACGCCATGCATGCATGCAGCATGCAGGCCCTTCGTTCCGAGACATGCATGCATGCATCCACCGATACTGATATGGGATCAATCTCTCTCTCATGCATAAATGTGGCCCTATAGCTAGCTGCTGGCTGCAGCAATGCGTCGATCGTCGACTGTGCGTGACGTACGAGCACGAGTTATGATCTAGCCATATGGTAGTGTCGTCTCTGCTGCTTCATTTGCGTACGTTCTGATCGACTTCGTCGTCGTACATCGTCGATGATCTCTCGCTCGCCTGGTAGAAAAGGCTTTCGTTCAGTGATGAGGACTGCTACTTTGCTAGAGGTGAAGGCCGCAGCTGTTATGGCCTCAACAGTGGCACTCAGCTACTACCCGGCCCGGCCGGCCTCAACAGTCTCGCGCATCTTAAATAGCTGAGCACTATGTGTGGCAGCGCTGACGATAATTTGGATTGACCCTGTACGTTGATGAGTGTAAGAGCAGTCCCAACGCAGCTGACTGGGATGGTTTCTTCACGCCTTCTTCACTGCCACATAAGCAACGGCGCTGATATGGCACCAGATTTATTGCGGAGAGAGAGGGATTGAGGAGGAAACCGTTTCTCAGGTAGGAAACGGTGTCGGCGCTCCATCCAACGCAGCTGCGTGCTGGAGTTGATGTGCTGCTCACTGCCGCAGCCTGGAAAGAGCGCGTGAAAGGGAGAGAAAGGGATCGCTAGAATTGCTTATGGACCCACATGAAGACTCTGCGTTGGATGCTCTAGTTTCTAAATAGAGTTTCTTGCTGAGATGTCAGCTATGGAAACCACCGAGTAGTTTCGGGGTTGGGACTGCCCTAAGTAAGCTGTGTGTAGTACATTGCCAGGTCACATCCCCATTTCTCTTGTTGTTAGTAGTACTACCCGTTCTGCTTTTACACACTGTGTCAAGCACGCTTGTTTCAACTACTTTTGATAGTTGTTTCTTAGTGCAAAATGTGTCAAAAAAAATATTATAAGCAGTACTTGAAAGGATTCATGGCAAATATAATCTTAACCTTTAAAAAAAAAATAACATTGTGACCAAAGTTTTTGAAGTTTGACCACACTTTCTAAAACGATGTCTATTTCAGAACACAGCTAGTGAGCATATCTACGAAATTATAAACTCGAACTAAACTATCTTACTATTACTAATTGGAGGCTCCTTTGGAGCCTTCACGTGAAGCCACCTAGGATCCTAGGTGGACACTCTGAAAAAATAGAGAAATTCTATAAATTCTCACAAAAATCAGAAACATCCAGTCATCAATCCAACAACTCTAATTATAATAACCATCGGATCTATTATCATTCCTAATAAATTACCCACCTCTGCCATTATAAAAATAGACTAAAGTAACCCCCTAAACATGTATCTAAATTACCCACCTCTGCCATTATAAAAAAATCTAAAGTAACCCCCTATGCTTTGTGTAAATTACCCACCTATGCCATTATAAAAATAATACAAATACCCCCTAAAGTTGCATATAAATTATCCAATTATGTCATTATTATTACAAGTTAAATTACTCATAAATCTGAATCTAAATTATATAATTACAATAATATATTAAAGTGCACCAATATAAAATTCTAAAATTACTATTTCTATCATTATTAATACATTATTTATATTATTATTTACACAAAAATACTACCCACGATATATGTCACCATATATTCATGTATGATGGAAGAGATAAGAACACCAATTCATAAACAAATAGTTCAACTAAACATATATTGAATATATATGGAGGTGCACAAAATGAAATCTATTGTAACTAAAAAATGAAAATATATATTTTAGAGATGTGTTAGAATATTTAATAGATGAAAAGGGCGTGAGATGGATAATTATAATTATTGATCTTATTTTTATATTAATTCTAATTAGCCCATACGGTAGCACGGGTTGACAGACTAGTATATAGAAATCGAATAACATTGGTGGCGCTTGTTACGACGAATGATCCTATTTTCCATTTTTGCAATTGTATGTTTATTGCACAATGGCCCGGTATACAGGTCCTACACTGCTCCATGCTAACCAAAATGCTTTGGATCTAGCTAGGCTCGCTCAAAAACGGCAAAAAGGGGAAGAAATTTATTTGCACTTGAAGCAAAGAATATTTCAGGCTCGGAGTTGTTCCCAATGCGTGTGCATGCAAGGGGGGATGGAATAGGCATGTACTAGTAGTAGGCCTTGCCCGATGGAGCCTTGGGGTTTGGAGCCATATGATGATCATGTGATGAGAACAGCAGAGAGTCAACTTGCATCGGCATACATGCAGATGATGCGTGTCCCTGCATCGATTTGGTCATGTGGAGGGTGACATAGTAATAATCCCAGACAGGGTTGTCCCTGGATTGGATGGAATATCTTGGGGGAAGACATGCAAGGGGGGCACCAGTAGAAGATAAGAAGATTTCAGGAAGGGTCTTGGTTCTGGATTCGGGGAAAGTACCATATTTATTCTAATCACTGTGGTCTGTTAGTTTAATCAGCAAGCTAGAGATACACATGTAAGGAGGCTTCACGTGGTTTATTTTTCATGACACACAAATGAACAAACCAGCACGCATCTTTAAAGAAAATATTACTTACATACCACAAACATATCAAAAACGAATTATTCACAATGAAGCTCAGAATAACTGTTCGCATACACAGCTGTTTAGCCCGCGTACATGCTGTGTAAACACTCTGCATAGGGATGAAAATGATCGGGAATGGTTGGGAAACCCCCTTAACCATTCCCGCAACTATATTTTTTGGTCGGGGACGGTTAAGTCGGACAGAAAAATGAATCAATAATACACGATATCGGGAATGAAATATTCCGGTCGGGAATGTATCGATTACGATCGGTAATCGATAACTCAAAATGGGAACACACTCACCCATGATCCCTTCAAATATTTTGCTCGATGAAATAGTTACAACTACACATCTTAATATTACTAATTGGAGGCTCCTTTGAAGCCTTCACGTGAAGCCACCTAGGATCCTAGGTGGACACTCTAAAAAAATAGAGAAATCCTAGAAATTCTCACAAAAATTAGAAACATCCGACCATCAATCCAACAACTCTGGTCATAAATAGTCATTGGATCTGTTATCTTTTCTAATAAATTACTCACCTCTGCCATTATAAAAATAGACTAAAGTAACCCCCTAAATATGTATCTAAATTACCCACCTCTGGCATTATTAAAAAGTCTAAAGTAACCGTCTAATCTTTGTGTAAATTATCCACATATGCCATTATAAAAAATATTACAAATAGCACCCGAAGTTTGCATATAAATTATCCAATTATGTTATATTAAAAGTTAAAGTAACCCCTAAATTTGGATCTAAATTATATAACTATAACAAAATATTAAAATGCATTAATATAAATTCTAAATTAGTATTTCTATCATTACCAGTATATTATTTATGTGTCCCGATGTATTCATGTGTGATAGAAGAGATAGGAAGGACCAATTCACAAATAAATGATTCAATTAAATATATATCAAACACACATAGAGGTGTGATATAAATAAAATCTATTGCAACAAGCTATAAGATTTAACTCTATATTAATTCTGATTAGTCGGTGCGGGAGCACGGGTTGATAGGCTAGTACATTGATAATCAGATGCACGTCACTAAAGTCTTAATCAGCTGTTCTAGAAGGGTAGAATAAGTTTGTTAAAAAAAAGAAGGGTAGAATAAGTTCAAGCAGCCATAGTAGGCCACCAGCGTTGGTGGCGAGGATGCCCTCTACGCAGCCTTCCGCGAGGCCTCATGCCACGGCGCCCCTTGCTCGGTGCTGCAGATACCCATCATGGAGCCGTCCAGGGCTTCATGCTTCGCAACCCGCTCAACCTCGCGAGCGCCTTCTAGGAGCCTTGCGCGCTGGCCGCCATGCACCAGCTCCTGCGCAACGAGGAGCCCCGCGCGCCAACCGCCATGTGCCAGCTCCTGCGCGGTGAGGCGCCAGCTGCAGGCCTGGGTGCGGCGGCGCCCTGGGGGCTGGGGGCCGGCGGGCGGCGCCGGCCTGGTCACCTGGATGCCTCATCGCCTGGGGGGGCGGCTGAGAGAGGCGTGTCGGTGTTTTACCGTCACATCTACATCTACCTAGGTGTACCCTTAGGTAGATGAATGATCGTGGGAAGTCGCCGGGGTCAAGAACACGATGGTGCAAGCAACACAAGGGTTTAGACAGGTTCGGGTCCCAAGTTGCGTAATATCCTACGTCCTGTTGGGTGGTTTGTATTTCCTTGGATGGTTATTGGGTGCGCAGCTGTGTTGGAGGGGTCCTTGCCCGCCCTTATATAGCCCGGGGGAGCAGGGTTACATGGAAACCCTAGATCGATATAAGCCTAGGAACTTATTCGAGTACTACCTGGGTGGTTCCTATCCATTCCGACTAGTTCTAAGTCTATATTATTGGTTACATGGCGCATGGATATAAGTCAAAGAGACTGATAAAGAAACAACAAAAGATCATTAAGGTGATGCTTGATGCTTTATTAGGTGAGCACCGGTGTTTTACTTTTGTTCAAATATGCCCGCTATTGCATAGGAAACTCATAAAGATCCAATTCCTTCACTTACGGAGTAAGTACGTCTAATGTGTAGTAACACGGACACGTTTTTTCTCCAACCATTGGATTATTTTGAAGAATCTTTATGTAGGCATTTTTTAAGTCTGTTTTGATGGTTTACTCATCTCAAGTGGGAGAGGAACCAAGTGTAGGTGGAAAAAGGCAAGTGTCAAAATGTAAAGATTGCTAGCAAGAATAAACACATTGACAACTGCAACCAACATGAACTCATCACTTCGCATAAATATTGTAGACGATAAATAACAATGTAGGCGCCCAACACAGAAGGATTTGTGTATGATGATGGTAATATTTATTCCAATAGACAAAAATTAAAGAGGTCAAAGTGACTTATGAAGAAGTGACAAGAAGTCTTAAATGTCAAGGTATCCGTTTCAGGTGCTATGAAAAGCATGTATAACTCAAACAGATAAGTGGACAAATTTATGAACAAGTGACAAAAGTTAAGAATACCAAGGTATCGGTTTTATTGCAATGAAGGCTATCCGTTACAAGGTGAGCATATCATGGGTTTTCTAGTCAAACATGATGCATAACAGCACAAAAATCTGAATGACACACTTACTGATTCTAGTATAATGAGTAGTGATGCTAATAACACATATACTGTGGTCTGTTAGTTTTATCCAACTGCTTAGATGTTCAAAAGATCTTTATGTAAGCATTTTTTTATGGTGGTTGTTTCAATGGCATTGTTCACCTAAACAGTCATTTAGCCCATTTACACACCGTCTAAATGCTACATAGTCGTACACTGTTTCCATTAAATCAGTTGTGTTGACTATCTAAACTGCTATTTTGCCCATTTAAACACCCATTTTACCCAAATAATGGGCTGAACGGCAGGTAACCGACTATTTACCATTTAGCATTTAGAATAACACTCAATGGAAAGCCAAAATTGGCAGGGTCACACACCATGACACATTCACATATTATGGACCATGGATAGGACAAACAATTCGAACAAGATGCATGCTAAAGTTAATTCAAATGTACAACTCAGAAAATAGGTCAAGGTCACCAAAAGAGGAGTCAAAGCACACATCTTTAATACAAAGGTGTCTGTTTGCAGTTGCAATGTAATGAAGATATGATCAATTCAAAAGAATCAGAGGAAAAATTGATGAAGAAGTGGCAAAAAGGAGTCTTGAATATTGAGGTATCTGTATTTGTTTCGCAACAAAGATTATCTTTTATTTTTATTCAAACATAGAACCTTTCCTGCGCAGCACCAGAAAAGGACTTATTCTCAATCCATACCATGTCACAAAAATACCTTAAGCATGTGTTTTTTTATTTGATGGTTTACTCACACCAAGTGTGACAGGAACCAGATCGATGAACATAGGTATTAGCAAGAGCTTCCTATGTATCGAAATGTTAATTTATATAAAAAAAGGTAGCAAGAGCTTCCATAGGATGCAACAATTGAATAGACAAAACTGACGACTCCGAAGAATCACTGGAAGAAACCGACGAACATGAGGCAAAATTGATATGTCTCCTCATCAGGTGACTTAGATATTGTATTCTCGTAAGTCATTTGTAACACTGAACACAAAAACAAAACAAAAAAAACAACAAAAACAAAACAAAACAAGACACACAGATCGATCCTGAACGGGATCCGACGGTCCACGTTGGCGACTTACGCAAATACAAGATCTAAGTCACCTTAAAAGGAGTAATCTCCAAAATTAAAGGTCATGAATTCAAGGTATCCATTTTGGTTGCAATGAAAGCTACTTGTAACTAGTGCTATTTATTGTCACAACCCATACCAATAGTAAATATAGCTATCATTTTTGAACATTTAAATTTTTGAAATATAGCTATCAAAAGTGAATGGAGGGAGTATATATCTTCTTCTACTACTAGGCAAGCAAGCGTCATGCATGTTTTTTTTCTGTTCAAACACGAAATCTTTGACCCAACTGTCGCACTTATTGAGTACATTTAATAAGTAGGAAGTAAACACATTTTTTCTCCAACTACCGCGATGCCCCCAAAAATCCTTATGTGAGCATTTTGGTTTGATGCAGTTGGCAAAGCGTCTGCAGAGGATGTGTCAAGTGAAAAGGCAGCCAGCAGGAAGCCAGGAGCACACACCTTGAGTCCTTGACACATGCAGCTGGCAGGAAACTCACCACTTTGCACAAACACAAAGTACTCGGTTACTATGGGGGTGCACTGCAAATTGATGAGAGGCCCGGCGGTGTCACTGCAGAATGTGGGCCTGGTCACTGATGAGAAGCCTTGTAGAGAGAGAGAGAGAGACTCCTCCCCCATAAAAAAAGGGTGCAGTGTTGCACAGAGGCAGGGGTGGAGCGAGAAAGGGAGGGGCTTGTAGAGAGAGAAAGGGATGCCCAAGCCCTGGGGGCGTGGGGGAAAAAGCATCCCAGGCGCACGAGCTCACACAGCCTTTTCAGCCCCAAACAAACCCAAAGAAAATCAGATCACCAGTCCCTCCTGCAAAAAACAAAAGAAGATGCAGTCTTCTCCTATAATATATACACACACCTACACGACCATGAGCACATAATTTTAGTACCATCATAAAGTAATCATTTTTGGGTGGAAACCATATAAAACTGCATGGTATACACCTGCATCTTTATTAGTCTAGTCTTTATTGTGTGTGATGATGATGTATAGTGTAGGTATGGAGACAAAAGCATGGTTCCTTTGACTCCCACTTGCTCCCTTAAGTGTCATTTTCTCATACATGGTGATCCCTGTTCCCTGCCCCTCTCCTTAATAACAAGATAACCTCACATTCTATATATCTCCCTCCCCCTTCTTCCTTCCTAGCTACCCTCTCTTTAATTTCTCTCTCTCTCTCAAACTTTTTATGCTAGTAGCAATAAGGAGGGACAGCACAAGAGACCAGTTCATGCCTGGTTGCCTCTCATAGTCATCTTCTTCAGAGAGAGGGGAGAGAGAGAAAGAGAGAGGAGAGAGAAAGGAGGAGTAACTCCAGTACTAGAGACACAGACACCCACCAAGGCCAAAGCAGAAGCACAAACAAGAGAAGAGCCCCCCTCTTCCACACAACACCAAGAACCTTCTCCTCCATCTCTTTCTCCATATATGCATGTATCCGTCCATGGATCGCATGAGCTCTCGGAGCTAGCTGGAGAGGAAGAGAGGAGAGAAGGGGTGCGGACCGCCCGCGCGCGATCAGGATAGAGACGCGCCGCGCGTCGGCGGAAGGTAGCTAGACAGCGGGCGATGGAGGCGAGCTCGGCGGCGTCGCCGGACCTCTCGCTCCACATCAGCCTGCCGAGCAGCGCGCCGAGGTCCGGGCCGTCCGGCGGGCGCGCCACGGTAGGGGGAGCAGGAGGCGGTGGAGGCGCGGGGGGAGACCCGTGGCGGAGGTTGAACGGGTCGACGGCGTCCACGGAGTTGTCCCTGTCGCCGCCAGCCGAGCAGGAGCACGCGGACGCGCTGCCCTGGCGGCACAGCCCGTCGTCGGCGGCGGGCGCGCCCTCCGCGGCAACCACCTCGGCGGGCGCGGCGCTGATGCCCACCATGCCGATGCTGCAGCCGCTCGAAGGCGGGGGCGGAGGAGGGGGCGCGTCGGCGGCGGCGCCAATCCGGGGAATACCTATCTACAACGGCCCGGGGGGATTCCCGTTCCTGCCGCCGGCCGCCGGGGGAGACGGCGGCCACCACCAGAAGCTCGGGTTCTACGGCTCCTACCACCCGGCCACGTGGCCTTCCTCGCTGGGCTCCACGTCGCCGTCGCCGGGCGCGCCGCCGGCCCCTCTCGACCCGGCGTCGGCGTTCCTCTCCCCCGCCGCGCACCACCACCACCGGATGCTGTCAGCGTCGGGCAGGCTGAACGGCATGCTCTCCGAGACCCTCCTCGGCTACGGCGGCGGCGGCCTGGGCGGCATCGGCGGGCACCACCACCACCACCACCTCCACGGCGCGCAGCCGTTCGGCCTGGGCTCCCGGTTCATGCCCAAGCTCCCCGCCAAGCGCAGCATGCGCGCGCCGCGCATGCGGTGGACGAGCACCCTCCACGCCCGCTTCGTCCACGCCGTCGAGCTCCTCGGCGGCCACGAGAGTGCGTGCCGAACATCGGCCTGCCACCAACCACACCTGAATTACACCTCCCCCATCCGATCTCGATCCCCGAGAGATCAAAATCTCACCTCGTGTACGTCTCCCTCCTGCAGGGGCGACGCCCAAATCGGTGCTTGAGCTCATGGACGTGAAGGATCTGACCCTAGCGCACGTCAAGAGCCATCTCCAGGTATGCCGGCTGCCGCCGCCATTGCCAGCCATCGATCTCCACTCCACACACCCGCTTCTTCCGAATTCACCTCCATCGGTCGCCAGCCCAGATAGAGCTTTCTGCTTCCTCTCGCTCCTGCCATTCCTGCTCTTGTTTGGGTGAGACAAGAACGCCAATGCAGTAACTCCAGAGTTAGTGAATGACGGTGAAACGGACCGATGGGCCTCGTAGCCAAGAAACTGCCATTCTTGGTGGGAGGGAGGAGAGAGGAGAGAGAGAGAGATGCATGGTGTGGGGATGTGTGTGAGTGAGAGAGAAAAAGTTGCCATCATTACACAATAATGCAATGTATGTGCATCCGCGCCTAGTTAGCGTATGTGTGTAGGTGTGTGCGCGCACGGCCCAAAGCACTCAACTCCAAAGAACCATGGCCCTGGCCCTTGGCCTCCCAGAGGAGAGAGGAGAGAGATCAGGGCATGGCATCATAGTATTTCCATGTGTCCATTTCCTGGTGTTCTCTTGCGCGCCGATCCACCTGCTCATCCATTTGCTAGCTTGTCTCTTCCCTCCCCTCCACACCACTCACTGGCTTGTTGGCCTGTGACTCTGTGAGCTGATCGCTTTGCTTTTTTTTGGTGTGCTTTCCTCGCTTCCCCTTTCAGATGTATCGGACCGTGAAGAGCACTGACAAGCCTGCGGCGTCATCAGGTACTCTCCCCGCTGCTAGTTAACCTGCATTGCCATTCGTCCTCCTCCTGATTTGCTAGCACACTAATCCTGTTCCTCCGTCCTGCTGCTAATCTAATGGCCTGGTGGCTGCTGGCATTGTGCGTCCAGGGCCGAACGATGGCGGCTCCGGCGACGAGGACTTCCCCGGCGCCGGCCAGGCCGCGTCCGGCGGCGACAACATGTGCGGCGGCGCGAGGCCGTTCGGGGAGCACCGGTCCACCTCCGAGGGCGCCGCGAGCTCGGTGGGCGGCGGCGACATGGACCAGTCCTCGGCCGGGAACACGAGCACTACCAGGTGGAGCAACTCGTCAAGGTACACCCCCTCGCTCGCTCCTGTACTGGCGCTGCTGCTAAATGACAGCATCATGTTTTGCACACATCTGATGACCTGAAGGACCCCTTTGTTGGTTCCCCAACCAGTACACACCCGCACGTTTGCTTTGCTCTTTTCTTCAGATAATAATGACATGACATGCTGGGATAACACAGCATGATCCCTTTTTTGCCTAATTGCTAACTTAATCCCAGTCAAAGACACCACCAAACTTTGGAACTTAGCATGCATTGGCATATATGTAAAGTGATGAGCATATACTAGTACAAATCATGTGATTATGCATACTATATTCGGTTGGATCTAAAAAGAGGTTAAAAAGAATGTTTTGGGGGGCGCACACTACACACATGCTGACACGCACACACCTGGAGAAAGAGGTGCACACAGGGCTGCCTATCTCTAAGCGCCCAATGCAATGCTGTGTCATCGCAGAAAAGACCAAAAAGCCACGCACCCCATGACCTCCATTGACTTGAGCTTCTGCTCTGTGTTTTGGTTTATGTGGATTTATGAAAAAAAGAAATGCAGCTCTGCTTGACTGCTTCTCCTACCCAACACATTGTGTGCTGTGTCATTGTGTGTGTAGGTTCTTGGGCTCTGTCCTTGTCCTCTTTCTCTCCTGTTTCTCTCTCATCTTTCTCTCTCTCCCTCTCAATCCTAGATACTAGGGGAGTAGGCCGGGGGCTCCATTATCTTTTCTTATAAATGCATGGCTCTGATTCCAGGGGGGGATGGGGTATTGACCTGACATGCCCTATTGCCTAGGAATATGTAACCAAGGACTCTTTTGGTTCTTTCCCATCGTCAATCTCCTCAATGACTTTTTTTTCCTTTTGCAATTATTTGCACGGCGCCCTCGCTCATACGCTCTTTCTCTCTCTAGTGTTAGGTTCTGAAGCCTGATGGTGTAGCAGTACCACACTACCACTAGTACATTATGATTTAGGCTGTGTTTAGATCCGTAAAACAGTGGTAAAAAAGATCACATCGGATATTATAGCACTTTTCGTTTATATGTGGTAATTGTTATCCTACCATGACCTAACTAGACTCAAAAGATTCGTCTCGTGGTGTACATCAAAACTATGCAATTAGTTTTTTATTTACCTACATTTAATGCTCTATGCATGAGGCAAAAGATTTGATGTGATAGGTGAATAGTGAAGTTTGGAGAGAGAATTTTTGGAACTAAACACAGCGTTAGTACTAAATCTCAGGTTGAGCAAGGGGGTGTTTAGTTGGTGAAAAAGTTTAGATTTGACTAATGTAGCACATTTCGTTGTTATTTGACAATTAATATCTAATCATGGATTAATTAACATCGTTAGATTCATCTCGTAGAAATTAGTTAGACTATATAATTAATTATTTTTTAACTATATTTAATACTCCATGCATGTGTTCAAAAATTCGATGTGACGGGTACTGCCCAAACTATTTTGGGAACTAAACGCAGCCCAAGTCACAGTATAGCTCCAAAAAAGACGTACTTGCACAATGGCTGTTAGTTGCTGCTAGATTTGTCTCGCCAATTTGTGTTTTTTTATATTACATACGTGATTCTACATTTTTACCAAAGATTATGGGTAGAAAACATGACTTCTGAAGCAACTTGGAAGCAAGTAGGAGTACAGGTGAGCCTGTCTTTTGGCAATATATATACTCGCTTTTCTCTTTCTCCACTCCATCTTTATTGTTCTCGTGATGTCATCCCATCTTTTGTCATACTTGCATTCTTTTGCTTTCTTGTTTTTGTTTTCGCTCAGTTTTTCATTTCCATTGCCAACTCAGATGACACAGCTCCCTCTCCCTCCTCTCTCTCTCTCTCTCTCTGGCCCATGCCTTCCCCAGCAGGCCAGCACCCTTGGTTATTGAGAACAATTCATTTTTGCTTGTGACAACAAAATTCTTCAGATTTTGAAAATGTCTTCCTTTTGTTACCTTATCTTTGTTGTTAATTGATGGCCGTTCAAGTCAAATAAAGAATATATACCTCACATTTTTTTTGGAAGAGTGTATGTGGTGACACTACAATGCATGGTAGTAAATGGCAACCATCTCTGCCTTTTTTTGGAAAGGAAATGCAATATTGTTTTCTTTTTCTTTATTTATAACGATCCAGCTGCACATTTGTTTGCTTTGACGACCAGCGTCTGTTGTGCATTTTCTTGGAAGTGCTCTACACAAAACTTGTTATAGCCAGTGAACTAATCAAAGCTGAAAAAATACAGAACATGCTATATATATAATCTTATTGACCAGCACCGTGCTGATGGTCAAAGTATTTGTACTGAACAACAGAACATGCTTGGATCAAGAATATAACACTAGTTATTTTCTTAAAAGGGAGAGAAACTATTGTTCTTTGTGCATTTTATTTTATCTTTTAATGTGGCTGTTTTTATTAATTCTATTGATTCAATCTCCTTAGTTAGAAAACATTCAGACATATAACTTTGAGCACATAAAGTAGTATATCTAATATCTATGATTGACAGTATACATTAGAAGTTCACTGGCTCCATAATGCTTAACAGTATACATTTGTTCCAATCAAGACAAAAACACTTTAGAAGGGTTTGGTAGTAAGTAGTTGGTATTATCTTGATAGAGTAGTGGTAAAGGAAGGGCGCTTTTCCTGATACACCAAAATCACAAATGACAAAAAGGAAGAAAAGAAATGGACAGCCAGCTAATAAGCTATTTCATGGTCTCCAACATGTGGGGGCATCCACAAACATGTTTCCTCTCTATGAACATTCAAGCCTTCAATTATATATGTATTTGCATATCTGCATGTTACTACTAGATTTAGTATTATTTAGGATTCGTTTTTTTGATGCAGAGCATTTATGCAAACTGGAAATGGTATGAGTGAATATGTTGGATGCTTCCGATCCAAAATTTTCTTGCATTTCCAAAAATGTACATGTCATTTAACTTAGATGGGGCACATAGATTCCTTGCTTCAGCCTTTTGTTTTCCTTGAATTCTCATGACAGGAGGAGCTTGCTCATCAGCTCCCTGTGCCATTATCAGGGCGACTGTACTGTACTGAACCGGAACGTCTTTTAAGAGATTGTTGCCTAGAAAGGAGCTATGTAACTAACTGATCACGAAGAGCAATTGTTACGTTGCTAC
Organism: Panicum virgatum; assembly: GCF_016808335.1. Lineage (NCBI taxonomy): Eukaryota > Viridiplantae > Streptophyta > Magnoliopsida > Poales > Poaceae > Panicum > Panicum virgatum. Next base: position 43,527,474 of record NC_053146.1, on the reverse strand, counting down.
TCACTTTAGATAAAGCTAACTGGGGATTGTGTATGAATGCCCTTCTTCCTACCCAGTGCGCGGAGCTAGGAATCAACTTAAGGAGGGGCCGGTTTCTACAACACTTACACATATGGCAGCTGTTAAGCGGTGGACGGGTGGAGGCCAATAATGCGCACACGTTATACGTAGGAAGTGACAGTCATTTAGTCAACATGTGTAGAACCGCATTGACAAAAATGGATATATATATATATATATATATATATATATATATATATATATATATATATATATATATATATATATATATATATATATATATATATATATATATATATATATATATTGACGCAGAAAAGCAAGGAGTGCAGTAGTAGAAATGTTTTTTAGATAAAGAAAAACATTCCAGCCTCTCGCAGCAGTAGAAATGTAGATTGAGTACATTGTTGCTGCTTGTTGTGCCCATGCAATGAGACTTACGTGGTCATGCGTGGGCTTGCAGGAGTTAAACAGGCATGGCCTGACTAGCTAGCTGTTACAACTCTGTATTCTTGTAACTCATCTCCGTAATTCTATACATATGCTTAGAAATTTGTATGGACCAAGGGGGGCCATGGCCCATGTTGGCCAATACATGGCTCCGCTAGTGTTCCTACATATATATATATAGTAATATTACCATATACTACCTAACTAGGCGTATAGCCCGCGCATTTGGGCGGCTAGTATTGAAAACTCAAAAAATTGCATGTCGTTGTTCCTTATTTAAAGATTGTACTACTTTTTACCATACATCACCCTGTTAACGTAAATTATATCTTATTATTAGTTAAAATAATTCAAATATGATCTACCTATAATAACAATTTGATTTGTTGAGCTTTAATAATATTATGCATATAATTATTCTTATTTTCATTTTATTTTAATTAATTGTTGTTAGCTTTAGTTTTTATTAATAGTATATGTTTGTAACTGATACATAGCTAAATGATATTTTATATTTAATTTTTCATAATGACATTGGTGGGTGATTTTTAATTAGGCACGGGGGTATTTTGGGTTAATTTTATCATAATGGCAGTGGTGGTTAATTTTTATTTTTCTATTTTTTTCTCAGATTAACGTGGGAATTTCTAGGCCTTGAGAGTGAATGTGGATGCTCCGTTTGTTGGCCAAATAATAAGATAATAGATAATTAGTTCACAGGCTCAAAGAAGAAAACTGGCCAATTGTAGCACTGCAATACCCAATTTACTATATTCTGCTAGCTAGTCGCAAATTGGACATAGAGTCTTTAGAAAGTTTGTAACAGATTTGCTAAATGGAAAAATTCTCTTGTTCATCAGGGACCCATGGCTGTCGTCGAATTCATGCAACATGGACGCTCACCGCTTGGCAGGACTGTCTTCTCCAATTGAGGTATACATACATAGCTGTGAATGGTTGCTCGCTGTCTACCAGCTTCGTTCCCCTATATGTGCAAGTCTCATTGGCATGCATGTGTGTGCATGTACGATTGATGTACTCATGAATTCTTCGATCTGCAAATGTATGCATGATGTTTTTCAGAATGCAGAGCCTTGCCGATCGAGCAGCTCGCAGGTGTCCAACCACGAGCTGAGCAGCCCGAGCCTGGAGTTCACGCTCGGGAGACCGGACTGGCAGGGTGCGGATCATGACTAGCCATCATCAGATCATTGCCAAGCTCACAAGAACCTAGAAGGCTAATTTCTTCATTGAGATATATACTGTAGCAGTACTGATATCTGTCATGCTAGCTTGTTGATCGTCCCCAAACTCGGCGACAACCACAAGTTTTCGTCAGCGAAGAAAGAACAAACGCAAGCAGCAGCAGCAGCAGTTTCACCGGTCCGGAGATGGAGTCCGGAGCACCGGGAATTTTAAAGACTTTACCGGCGGGTCTCTCTCAGCCTTTGGGTGGTTCCTTAGATTGGCTATGTTCCTGATTTCCTTTTCTTTCTTGCTTCTCTCTTTTTTGTTTCCTTGTGCCGTGGCGTGGCGAGCCGAGCGGCGATGCTGGCCGCGCAGGGATAGCTAGCAGTAGTAGATGATGGTGATGGCGAGAGCCGATGGAGGCGTAAAGCCGTGTGCGTTTGTCCATGTTTGGTGAGGTTGATGTTGGCCTGGTGGTGTGCGTGTTGTGTGTGGGTGTGTGTGTGGAGCTAGCTAGCTAGCGTACGTATCATTAGCACATGGAAAGTTGGAAAGGAGAAAAGAAAGAAAAGGGAATGAGTTCTCATGAAGCAATCTAACTGAAGGTGAAGATTTCATCCTTTTTCGTGCATGTGTGTTTGTGTGTGTGATCTCTCCTTTGTTCTCGTCTTTAGTCGTCGCTGCAGGTTCTTGCAGTGCCGGCCGTGTCAGTTATCCCTAGCTAGCTAGCTTGCTTGACACGACCTGCCTGCCTGCACTTTTCCAGCACGCAGGTGTGAAACCTTGACCACCGAATATTTTAGCTAAAGGCCATTTATACCGCTTTTACACTAAGCGCGCTGGTTGCCGTACTTTTACATTAAGCTGATTGCAGACTTAAGCACTCCCATTCCCATCAACCCGATTGATTGAGGTCGACCAAGCAAAGCAAACTAATAAAAGATTAGAGAGTTTGTTTGTGCTCTTGGCAGGCATGCATCTCCCTCCCTAGCTACAATCAATTCCGGTACCACGCACCCCGTCAATGATTCATGCTGTCATGCATGGCTAGCTAGCTAGCTGAATGGTCCAATGGATGGATGGATCCATCCATGGTGGTCCAACACAAGAGAGAGGTAGCTAGGCCGGGCCGGGCAGGGGGCACTGGTCAAGTACATGCCATTGCCACGCATAATAAACCCCAATCGACGCAACCGTCTGCCAGACTGCGAGATCGACGACCCCTTCGTTCTTCTGGCTCCCTCTCTCACTGAATCACTGGTCCTCGATCGATCTCCTGCTGCGTGCTGCCGATGGACGGAACATCTGGCCATGTCGTACAGGTGTTTTGTTTTTCCTCACCGGCCGGCGATCGAGATCGACGGACCGGTGGACGTTTGGTGCCAACCTGAGATAGGATAGCGTCTCGACGGAGCGGAGGATCGATCTCGTATCGATCGATCGACGATGCTCTAGCTAGCCAGCAGCGGTCCAGGGCTTAGCTCGGATGATTGGGAAAAAGCTAGGGATGATCAAGCCGCCCGCCGGCCGGCATTGATTCCGATTGACTGGCCGGCCGGGCGGCACCTGCCGTGAGAGTGCGGCGACATCCCTTCACCTGGGAGAAGGCCAGGCTAGGCTAACATGCCAACGACATTACATTCCTAGAAATCCATTGGCTGGGGATAGATAGATGGAGCCAGCCTAGTAGTAGCCTTTTTGTTGAGGCTGCCTGTGTCCCTCATTGCTCTTCGCGAAATGAACGAAGCTTAACACAAATCGACTACATAATTTTCTTTCGAGATCTATGCTTTCTGCTAATTATTAGTACTTCGTCTTAAGGTTAACCAAGGACAACGAGTAGGCCAGGGCCAAGACCAAGAATAGGCAACGGCCTTTCCATGCTGATGCTGCTGACAACAGTAGGCCTCACAAAGCTCCACGGAAAGTGTGGGTTCACACAGGGCAACTGGCTAGCCTATGATCTTGGTTCTGACTGCCGGTGCCGGTGCCTCCCTGTAAGGCTGTAACACACGAGGATTAAGGTTAGGGGAACTGGCGGTAGTTACGATTTGACATCACATCAATTACTCCTAGTTAGCACTCCGTAACCGAGCATTAGCACAGCAGCACTGATCCTCAGGGCATTGCACAGTACAGTGCCTGCAGCCAAGCAAAGATTCCAAGCAGGGGCGGTGGGTGGGCCATGGGTGGTGGAAAAGGAAATGCAGAGGAGGGCGGGGGCTAAACGGGAAAGAGGCGGCCAGGGCAATCATAAAGCAATGAATTGCGATATGATTTGGTGCGTGGATGGATGGATGCAATGGCAAATGCAGCAGAGTCCCCCCATGTTTCTCTGTCCCCTCATTCAAGTCATTCTATTGTTCCCCCTTCTCTGCCTTTGTCGGCCGCGCCATTCCTCCAGCGAGCGGCCTCTGAGCCTTGACAAGAGAGAGAGAAAAGGGTGCGTTTAGTTAAAAAATTTTCACCTCGAAATTTGTGTTTTTTTAGACACATATATGGAGTACTAAATGTAGTTAAATAATAAAACTAATTGCACAGTTTAGATGTACACGACGAGACGAATTTTATGAGCCTAATTAGTGTATGATTAGTCATAAGTGCTACAGTAACCTCATATGTGCTAATAATGCAGTTAAAGTCCTCAAAAGATTCGTCTCGCGATTTCCAGGTGAGTTCTGAAATTAGTTTTTTAATTAGTGTTCGAAAAAACCTCCGGACATCTGATCAAACTGTTGATGTGACACTCAAAAAATTTTGGGTTGGTAACTAAACGGCACCAGGAATAATGAGGTTTAAAGAGGGCGCAGGAATAAAAAAGGGGGCAAGCGAGATGCAGCAACAGCTGCCACAAAGGAGAGAGAGAGGGAGGTAAGAAAAAAAAAATAAGAAAGGCCGCCGGCCCTGTGCATCCTCTGTGGCCGCTTCAATGCCCTGTCGTCCTTCCTCCCTGTCCTCTATCGCTCTAGCGCTATCTCGCTCTAGCGCTCTCGCTCGGCCTCTCCGACACTGTAGCGTGGCCCCCGGGGAGGGCGCGGCCTAGTTCCTGTTGCACTGTGCGGCCTAGTTCCTGTTGCACTGTGCGGCCTAGTTCCTGTTGCACTGTGCGGCCTATAGTAGAGGGAGAGATCTAGAGAGAGAGAAAGAAGAGGGCACTGCCACTTCGAACTGGGCATTTATTTGCATGGGGGCCATTCGGACCCGTGCAGATGGGAGATTGCCCGTTCCTTCCTTGGACCAGCCAGCCCCCGTGCACTGTGCGCCATTCATCACCAGATGACCTAGTGGACTTTCGTTGGGGGTCACTCGGGTGCTGTACTGCTAGCCCGGCCTCTCGTGTCGCGAAACGATTGCCTCTTCCTCATCCAGAAATTCACGGAGAGAAATTGGATCGTCTTTCGTCAGACCATTCCCAGTGGAAGTTTTATAAAGTTTCATACACATTGAATATGACGTCACATAAGCAATTTAGATGACATATAACATAGTTTTAAAGGAGAGATGGAAGGAGTTTTATCCGGATAAAACCCCATCTACACTATTTCCAATTTACATTGTGTCTTACAATTAAACACACCGAGCATATACGAATCATCAAAACTGAAATCATACATTGTATGTGTTGTTTCATCCATGATTTCATTGTACTCTAGATAACTAGTAAGGTGGCTCGCGCTAATAGCGCGGGTAGCTAGTTTTTATTTAGTTTTTTTTAATTATTTTACATTAAAAAACTCAACTTGCAAGTGGCAATATGTCTCCGAGCATTAATGTAAGAAAAAGACCTCACGTGGGCCGAGAAACCTCCGAACCTCTGCCCCACCCTTACGCAGGGGTGGGGTAACCCTGTTATCACCATAAATTAACAGAGTTAATTAATGGGACGCGAGCAAGTTGGGCTTAAAGCAGGAATTAAAGAAGTCTTGTGAATCGGCTCCTGCGTGAGTGTTTGGGCCATGTGGGCCATATATCTTTAGATTTAGTTCAGTTTGGGTTAGAGATAAAGTCCGATTTGGACACATTGGTTTAAATTGTCTTCCAAGTCTCGGGACTATAAATATATACCCAATGATATTCGTAAAAAAAAGAACGTCATCACGTCTCGCAACAACAATTCTCGGCGCACCGCCACCCCTAATCCTAGGGTTTCATCCAAGTAAGCGCCATGCTGCCCTGATCACTTCTTGCGATCAGGGCAGCATTGTTCTTGTTTTTACCTTGGTATTACTCGTACTGAAGCGTTTTTTATGGCGAGTAGTGCTAGTTATCCTGATGTTCGTAGCATGACCTTTAGTAGAATTATCATGCTCTTGTTGTTTATCATCTACGAATATCATGTTATCTCTGCGTGATCATGTATTAATCTTACGCTAATTCTCGTTGCATAGAGTTAGTCGCGTAGAGATAACACCCTGCTTCTTTTCTATCTAGTAGATCTAATCTGTTATGGTTTGTTCTTATATTTAAGAATCGGCTTAATATCTGCTAGGTTAGGCCTTGCAAACGGGTTGGACGATCCGGCGACGTATTAGATGCTTTGCCTTGATCTTAATAGGGATTGATCCGGGAATCGGCTTTCGCTTATTCTTAGGCCTCTATTCTGGTTAAGGTTTGGTTATCTATTACGCTCGTTAGGCCTAACTATGTGTAGGATGTTCCGATCTAGCAGTGGAGCTTTTACCGTCGTGGATTGGATTAGCTAGATCTAATTGAAGCAGTTTTTGCAGTTATTTGCTTTATCTATTAATATCCGGATATGCAGATCTGATCTGACACCGGGACTCGATCGGCTCTTTAAAGCCGATGCAAGAGTCGTACCGGGGAGCCGACCACGGCTCGGACTAATGTTTACACGTGTTTGTGCATGCAGGCAAATCGTCGAAAGCACGTTCGCACCTTCCTGATCTGGTATAGGTCAGGTGGCACGCCCTGCATCTCCGGAAGCGTCGGCGTGTGCCAGGATCTGGGCCATTGACCGAGGGACCGGTGCCAGCCAGCGCCCCGGCAGCCTCCCGGCTCTTCGTGTTGCTTGTCGCTACTCGCCGGTGGGTTTTGACCGACAACACATTCTGGCACGCCTGGTGGGACCTTCATCAGCAACAACGTCCACCGCCGAGATGACTAGACCTCAGAACCAAGCGCTGGTTCTGCCGGCCACCAACCCTGTCACGTATGAAGAGCTGACCCCCGAACACCAGCAGAAGTATGATGAGGTCAAAGCTTAGTTCGAAGCCGATCACATCGGCTCTTTTGAGAGGACTCGCAGCCACGGCATCAGGTGGAAGGGGTTCTCACCCGAAGGCACTCTCGACAACGTCGACCTGTCCGTACCGTCAGAGGAGCGCACCAGAGCCCTACGCCAGGAGATGAACTACATGGTGGCTCACTCGCTTCATCGGCACTCAGAAAGCCTGGTGAACGAGCTCGAGCGTCCAGGAGGTGATCAAGAACCAGTACTCCCCATCGGGACCAATCCTGGGGAGTCACAGGGGAGAAGCCCCCACTTCAGTCTAGGCCGCCAATGCCATACTCGCTCACAACTCCAGGACTGCAGACTTTGCCGATCTACGTCATCTACAAGATCGGCGGTGATCCCGGGGAGGGCCAGTTCCTGAGCGAGCCGCCTAAGGAGATCCCGCACGGCTACACGTGTGTGTACATACCTGACAACATCAACCCAACACGCGCAGGACAGCTGGTGAGTACAGGAGCTTCAGGGGCAGATGCGGAGAAACAAGCATGGCTAGCGAAGTATGCTACCGGGCCGAGTGCTGAGCCCTCGACCCCAGGAGTTCTTAGTGTGGAGCAGATCAGCGCAATACTAAGGGACCAGTTCGGCATTCTGCCCAAGAGAAAGGCGATCGGCTATTCCAAGCCGTACTCAAGCGATTATGACTTGATCCCGTTGCCACCCAAGTATCGACTCCCGGAGTTCACCAAGTTCAGCGGGTCAGAAGGGGCCAGCTCCGTCGAGCATGTGAGCCGATACCTAACGCAGCTTGGGATGATTTCAGTATCGGATCCTCTGAAGGTTCGGTTCTTCTGCCAGTCTCTCACGGGCTCAGCTTTTGGATGGTACACGTCATTGGCCCCAGATTCGATCCGCACTTGGAGGCAGCTGGAAGATCAGTTCCACACCCAGTATCACTTAGAGGCTGCTGAAGCCGGGATTGCCGATCTCGCCCAAGTCAAGCAGAAGTGAGGAGAAAGTGTGTCGGAGTACGTACAGCGCTTCAGAGAGGTTAAGAATCGATGATACTCATCGCGCGTCACCGAAATGGAGGCAGTCGATTTGGCAGTTCTGGGCTCGCTAAGTCGATCAAGTATCTGGCTTTTCAGTTGGAATTCACCTCTCTGGCGCACATGGTGCAGAAGCTCACGACGTATAAACACTATCACCCTGAGCTGTACCAGGAAAAATTCAAGCGCCATGTGAATATGGCCCAAGCAGATGATTCTGATGATTCTAGCGGGGAACAAGAAGTGGCTGTGGCAGAGTGGACACGGGGGGCAAACCCTGTCTCGTGCAAGTGGGTCAAACAGAAGGGGCTTGTGAATGGCTTTGACTTTGACGCGGCCAAGGCAGAGCAGATATTCGATCTACTGCTCAAAGAAAAGCAGTTGAAGCTCCCAGAGAATCACAAGCTGCCAACGATGCAAGAGCTGCGGGGGAGGCCGTACTGCAAGTGGCACCACTCGTTCACCCATGCCACGAATGACTGCAAGGAGCTGCGTCGGCAGATCCAATCGGCTATTGAGCAAGGCCGATTAATTCTGGCCCAACACACGATGAAGGTTGACAGTCAACCGATCCCACAGGCTAACGTGGTGGGGCTGTCAGATCTTAGACTTGAGGGCCAAAATTTTGCGTTCCAGATTAACATGGTGGGACCCGTACGCCGCCGTGACGGGTAGAGGAAAGAGGCCGATTTTGGCAAACGGCCCCAGGATGAAGACGAGTCGGAGCAGCAACATATTACTGAAGAATAAGTGCATCACATCTGCAATCAACTCCCAGCTTCCAATCGGCTTCTTGAAAAATACGAGTATCAGTACAAGCTGCGTCGCCGGTATGAATCGGAAGAGGAGGAGTACGAACACCGCACGGGGAGAATGCTGGGGAAGCGCCCGGCTATACGCGACCACTGGCATTTCCCGTTCTTTAGGTACTGTTGGAATTCCGGCATGAGCCGATTGCCTACTATCGATGATTGCCTAGTGTGCAGGCCTCGGGGACGCCAGTCAGGCGAGACGTCGGTGTTCCGGCGCTTGGGGCCCAAAGTGCATCACGACGACCATGTTGAGCGGCCATCCAGGGATGATCTTGAGCTCGAAGGGGAGGATAAGTATCATCGTCCATGATGGTGTCCTGACGGACTCAGTCGCTCGCAGAAGCGCAGAGTGCAGCGCTTACGCAATCTCGAAGAGGCAGAAGTAAGGTGCCTCGATGTATTGAGGAAGGCGCGCCCAGATCTCGTGGGGCCAGTCAGGCGCCCGCAAAGAGTGGCAAGGCACCCTCCAAGGATGGAGTGGCATCCCAAGCATTTAAAAGCCAATGTGAAACTGTCGGCTGATGTGAATATGGTATTTGTGCTCCTGTCGGAATTTCGAGCGCCTCATCCGGAGGAGCTGGCTGTCGCACAGCTGGATCTTGGCCCACAGTCGATCATCTTTGAGAAGCCCAAGGAGAAAAGCTACAAAGACCTGAAAGGGTTATATCTCAAGGGTCTCATCGACGGCAAGCCTGTGAACAGGATGTTGGTCGACACCGGCGCCGCAGTCAATTTGATGCCGTATTCAGTGCTGCGCCGATTGGGTCATTCTGCTGCTGACCTTATCAAGACCAACGTAATGCTCAATGATTTCAACGGGCAGCCATCGGAGGCAAGGGGCGTCCTCAATGTGGAGTTGACAGTTGGCCGCAAGACCGTCCCAACCTCGTTCTTCATCGTCAACAGTAAGAGTACGTACATAGTGCTGATTGGGAGGGATTGGATTCACGCCAATTGTTGTCTTCCTTCCACAATGCACCAGTGTTTGGTTCAATGGGATGGCGACGTAGTGGAGGTGGTCCATGCAGATGACTCCAGCGAGGTTTCGCTTGCAGACATGAACGCCTGGGACGCGGAAGGACAAGAGCCGATCTCAGGGATTGCGTTGGAAGACTGTGATCGGATCGAAGCGACAAAAAACGGATTGAGACTGGTCTTATCCACTGGCCTCATAGAATAAACACATCCTGGCACGCTACGAAATTCAGCAAGTTTAGAGAGGCCGATCCCAGCGACCGGTCCCAAAAAGTAGATAATTCTTATTTGGAGTTGAAACTGTTGCATATTGAACAAACAATAGCCTGCTCTGGTAGTTGGTTAGTTATTGAGTATTCAGTTTCGAATGGTAATACAAAAACGGCCAGCCCGTGCGGTCGGCCGAAAAATTTCTTTTGTTATCTCTCCATGTTTGCTGTCGACGTGGCAGATGATGACGAGTTGCCTGCGTTCACAGTTGATTTTACAGGCGTTGGCAAATTGGGGTACGGGTTTACATCAGCTGACGATTTGGAGGAAGTTGATATCGGTCCCGGGGATAAGCCGCGACCAACATTTATCAGCAAAAGGTTAGACCCGAGCCTGCGTGAGACGATGATAGCACTATTGAGAGAATACCAGGACTGTTTCGCGTGGGATTATATTGAAATGCCCAGTCTGGATAGAAGCATCGTCGAACATCGGCTCCAGCTTAAGAAAGGATTTCGGCCGTTTCAACAATGAGCACGACAGATGAAGTCCGAAATCCTAGAGGAGGTTAAGAAAGAGGTGCAAAAGATGTTGGATGCAGGGTTCATCTGGCCATGTCGGTATGCAGAATGGATTTCCAGCGTGGTCCCTGTACAAATGAAGGATGGCCGATGGCGAGTCTGTGTGGATTTCAGAGACATCAACAGAGCAACGCCAAAGGACAAGTATCCAATGCCCATCGCGGAAACATTGATCAACGCAGCTGTCGGTCACAAAATGCTGAGCTTTATGGATGGTAATGCCGGCTTCAACCAGATCTTCATGGCCCCAGAGGATATAAGCAAGACCACGTTCAGAGAACCAGGCGCGGTCGGCTTGTTCGAGTACATGGTTATGACCTTTGGATTGAAAAATGCCGGTGCAACATATCAACGCGCCATGAATTATATTTTTCATGATCTCATCGGCAAACTGGTAGAAATCTATATTGATGATATCGTGGTCAAGTCCGCATCGGCTGGGGGACATCTGGAAGATTTGCGTCAGGTCTTGGAGCGGACTCGGAGGTTTGGGCTCAGAATGAACCCGAAGAAATGCGCCTTTGGTGTATCGGCCGGTCAGTTCTTAGGATTCCTGGTACATGAGCGAGGAATCGAGATCGGTTTAAAGAGTCAAGAAGTTGTAAGGACAATGAGGCCGCCTACTACCAAGAAGGAGTTGCAGAAGCTCATCGGCAAAATCAACTTTGTCAGACGATTTATCTCCAATCTGTCTGGGCGTATCGAGCCGTTCATGGGTCTGGTAAAGATCAAGTCTGAGGATGAGTTTCACTGGGGGGGGGCAGAATAGCAGCAGGCTTTCGACGAAATCAAGGGATACTTGTCGAAGCCTCCAGTGTTGGTTACTCCTCAGCAAGACATGCCTTTCTTCGCGTACCTGTCTGTGGGAGACACTTCCATCGCCTCGGTGCTGGTTCAGAAACATGACGATCAGGAGAGGGTTGTTTTCTACCTCAGCAGACGCATGTTGGATGCTGAGACCAGGTATCCTGAGATTGAGAAGCTTTGCCTTTGTTTGTTCTTTACATGCACAAAGCTTCGTCATATTTTGCTCTCGGCGGAAACGATCGTTATCTGCAAGTCGGATGTCATAAGGCATATGCTGTTGGCTCCTTTTCTAAAAAGGCGACTCGGAAAACGGATGTTTGCGTTGTCGAAGTTTGATATCCGATATCAACCTGCAAAGGCAGTCAGGGGACAGGCACTGGCGGATCTCATTGCAGACAGGGTCAACACTGATGTGGCCGCACTTTTTATACGTGCTTGGGCCTTGTTTTTCGACGGATCGGCATGTGATGATGGGTGCGGCGTGGGAATTCTTTTGGTATCGCCTCGAGGGACGACTTATTCCTTTTCCATCAGGGTGACTACTCCTTGCACCAATAATTTAGTAGAGTATGAGGTCATTCGCAAGGGGATGGAATTACTCCTGGAAGCTGGCGCAGAAGCAGTGGAAATATTTGGTTATTCGAAACTGGTGATTGCTCAGCTCACGGAAGAATATAGATGTGAGAGCGAGGCTCTTTTTCCGATATGGATGCAGTGCCGTGAGTTGATGTCACAATTCAGGTACATTAATTTCCACTGGATACGCAGGACTTTGAACAATGAAGACAATGACTTGGCACAGATGGCTTCCGGATACAAGGAAACAGCCGATGGGGTCGATGTAGAGGTTCAGTTCCGGAACTTCCGGTGCTTGGGCATCGGTTCTTCCGGTCACTAATAGTTTGAACTAGCCGTTGGGCCTTTCTGACGAGTTCTGCAGCTGAAAAATGGTACCATCGGAACATCCGGTGGTAGCATCGGAACTTCCGGTGCTAAAGGAACTTTCTGGGGTCAAAAACATGCTTTCTGGACAATAGTACGGGCATTGCACCGATGCCCTTTTTTGTAGCATCGGAATTTCCGGTGCTTATAGAAATCAGCTTCAAGGTGCTTCGTATTTTGGCCATAACTTTTTACTCCGAACTCCGATTTGGATGATCTTGTACTCTTTGGAAAGCTTGTGAAATTCTATACAAGATTCTGCTAAATTCCATCTCATTTGACCAAATTTTGAGCATCGGAATAACCGGTGATAGGCATCTGTTCAACCGGTGCCACACAGAAATCAGCTTCTCCGTGTTTTGACCATAACTTTTTATTCGGAACTCCGATTTCGATGATCTTGTACTCTTTGGAAAGCTTGTGAAATTCTCTACAAGATTCTGCTAAATTCCATCTCATTTGAATAAGTTTTGAGCATCGGTTAAACCGATGCTTGTTGGAAGGTCCGGTGCAGGGTCATAGGAAGAACCGGTGCTACTGAATTTTGCATAACTCGTCCAATTCAGCATTTCTTTGAGTTCTTTCTTCATGTTTTGCTTTGCTAACCCTTTTTAATACATTTTTGGGACCTAAAAATATTCACTTAACAAACTTGTTAGTCCCATTAATTGCGTTGTCATACGATCACCAAAATCACTCGAAATGACATAAATGGTGCCATGTTCGTTGCAATCTCCCCCTTTTTTTGATTGAGGACAACACAATCAAAGTAAGCATAAAAGTTGCAAAAATTGACAAATTGAACCACTTACACTTGCTTGGATGCTTACCACCATCCAATGTTGGTTTGGCCTCCCCCTAAAGCTATGATTCCCCTTTTCCCCCCCTATTTACTACTCTTCTCTCATATGTTGACTTGATCCACTTAGCCATTTCTCCCCCTTTGGGATATGCTTCTCCTCCTTGAGAAAATACCTTGCTTTGATTCACATTTCTCCCCCTTTGGAATCAAATCACCTAAAAAGTCTTGCTCCTAAAAAGGTCTTGCAAAACAATATAGCTCAAGAGAAGGTTAGTAGCCTAGGGAGTTAGTTCCATGACTCATGATCCAATTGTATGATATCAATGAAGATACCAATTGAAAATTTTACTACGGTGGATCACAAAATCACGAAACTAGCATGACATGAGCTATGCTTTCCATAAGTATGTGCACAAAATGATAATGTGAAAATCAAGTGCACAACTAGATGTTATAACTAGAAAGCTTAGATCATATCATGCACGGAGGTAGCTCTAAAATAATAAGGAATGACAAAGATACTAATTGAATGAATTTAGAACCTTGCACACCTCCGGGGGTAATTTGTTTACCTTGCATGTATCAATTTGAAAGTGACTTGCAAATGATACCAAATGAAGTTGAATACCAATTGAAAGTCTTTGAGGTCAAGGATACTTGATACACCAAGGTTAAACAAATGTATGAGCACATAGCCTATGAACTTAGATATGAGTATTTAAGTTCAATAGAGCATGGCTCAATATGCATGAAAGCACAATTTATCTAATCACTCTTATAGAGTTGTTTGTCCACATTGATCGTGAGAAACATTCTCTTAGAGTGTTAACTCCATCGTGAGACTACAAAAGATAAACTTGGAAACATGTTAGTCTCAAAATCACAAACCATAGGATGAACTCCCCCTAAATGTGTGCATTTAGTATTTGAATCACCAAGCAAATGTATGCACATTGATTTTGACACAATTAGAAAGTTTACCCTATAGCTTGTGTTCATGGTACACATATGAAATACATACCTCATGAGATGCATGTACCATGAAGGGTAACCTTGTGTAGCTTTCTACACACTTATCAAACCATGTAGATTGCTCATGGGTTAGAATCATGACACAAGCAACCCACCATATATAGCACTAGGAGATGCAATGTATGCAAACAACCTAGCAAAAAAGTAATGGAGCTACATGATACTTGAATTGAAATCTAGCTACCATTACCTTATGGGGGACTTGGGCAACAAATGTCCAAGTTGTGAGCTTAGCTTCTTTGCTTGAACCTTCACTTCATCTTGTAAGCTAAGTCTCCAAATCCCCCGAAGCCGTTCTTGGCTTTAAGTCTCCTTTGGAACCCACACCATTTGAGGCCCCTTCATGTTGGTGATGATGTCTTTGGGCACCCAAATGGAGTGGTTCCAACTCCTTTCCTTCTTCCCAACCTTGTGAGCAACCACCTTACCATTGGTCTTCTTTTTGATCACATAGGAGGTGCTATTGATTTTGTTCCTCCGGTTGGGCTTGGTGTAGATGAAAGAACTCTTGATTGTGAGTTTCTTCTTGTTCTTCTCATCCGGAAGCTTCTTCCTTGGTTGAGGACACTTGTTGGACTTGTGGCCTTCTTTGTGGCACTTTGAGCAAGTCACAGTTGACCCCTTTTCAAGCTTCTTCACCATGTCTTCACGGTTATCTTGAGAAGGTTGGACATTGTTTTCTATGCTCTTGCCCTTCAATCTATACAAGTCCTTCATGAGCCTTTCCACTTCTTGCTTGAACTCATTATTCTTCTTGGCAATGAGATCATCACATGATTCTACAACAACATTCTCATAGCATTTCTCATTGCAAGGGTTAGAGTAAGAATCATCAATTAAATCAATGCAAGAAGTTGAAGCATCTATCCTAGAGATAGGAATTGCACAAAGGATAGTTTGCTTCATTTCCAAAGAGTCATTAGTATCATTAATGCTCTCAAAATTTAATTTGAGCTCTTCATGCTCCTTGCTAAGCAATTTGAATTTGCACATCAAATCTTCAAAATTTGTAGCAAGATAAGCATTTAGGTCATTGAGAGCATTAAGGTTTTTAATTTCTTTTGATTGCTTCTTAATGACTTTTTGGTGCTCATGAACAAGGTCAAGAAGTTCATCAATTGAAGGAGAGTCGGAGTCATCATCACTTACATCGCTATCCATACCTTTTGCCATGAAGCAAGTGTTGGATGATGATCCCATGCGGGTGGTGAATTTGTTGTTTGATTCATCACTTGAACTTGCACTTGATTCTTTACCACCGCTTACCCATTCACCAAATACGGCATATGATTCATGCTTGGGCTTCTTCTCCTTCTTTTGCTTGTTCTTCTTGAACTTTTTCTCAACCTTCATAAATTGAAGGTGAGGCCCATCGCTGAGGAAGACAATATACCCCATTGAGTTGATTTCCTTCAAGCATTTGTTCATCTTCTTCACTTGCTTGTAGAGGTTGGGGTTAATTGGCTCTTTTTCATCATTTGAGGAGCTTCTTGCATCCTCTTCTTCCTCATCACTTGAGCTACATTTGATGGCCATCTTCTTCAACATCTTGAGATGTTTGCATGCAAGTGCGCTATGTGTTGGTGAAGAAGATGACGCTTTTGCCTTGATGTCATTGCATAGCTCATGGGCGATCACCTTGTTGAGGACTTGATTTGGTGTCATTGTGTCGAGCTCTTTCTCATATAGAATTGTGGTCACCAAATCATAGTCCGGCCTTCGGAGTGAGTGAAGGATCTTTCGAATGAGTTCCAAGTCTTCAATTTGCTTCACACCTAAGGAATTAATCTCATTCACAAGAGTGTTCAAGCGTGAGTACATTGATTCGGCATTCTCATCATCAAGTTGCCTAAAGCTATTAAGCTTATCAATGAGAACATGATATCTTTCGTTGGCAACATCCTCTGTGCCCTCATGAATCTCAATGATAGTCTTCCATAACTCTTTAGCATTTGCACAAGAATAAACACGATTGAACACATTATCACTAAGAGAAGACAAGATTATGCATTTTGCGGTGACATCATATTGCTTCTCTTGTTGACCATTATTTTTATGCCCTCACTCACAACTCTCCAAACGTTTAGTCCCGTCGCTTGGAGATGGGCTTGCATTAACACCTTCCATTGTTGGAAGCCCGTGCCGTCGAACCGTGGAGCGGGTCTAAAAGGATCCATCGTTTCCCCCTAAGAGCTAACTCATTAGGCGGTGAAGCCTACCGATCTAATGAGCCGGTAAACACAAATTTGCCAATGGAATTGGCTTTCTTTGTGAGAGAAGTGAGTCCCGGCTCTGATACCAATTGAAAGTGATCGGGTGCTCTAGCCTAAGACGGGGAGGGGGTAAATTAGGCACAATTAAAACCTTAACCTATGGCTCCAACTAGTTTGCACAAAACTTAAACTAAAACAAGCTATCTGGATGTGCAACTACGGTTCACCTTAGTGTGAAACCCTCATCCTAAAAGAGTTTTGCAACCTATAGCCAATCCTAGTAAGATACTACACTAAGAAAGTAAAGGCACACAAGTTGCAATATGAAATGCGGAAGCTAAAGGAGAGGGATGAGAGAAAGCGAACTCTCGACATGAGGATATATCCTGTGGTTTGGTTTGCCACAAATGCACCCCTACGTCCACATTGTTGAAGCACTCACGAAGAGTATCGCTTCCTGGCAATCAAGTCTCTTCCATGAACACAATCACGGTCACCTTGATCCCGATCTTCACTAAGGGAGATTGCCCACGAAGGAGGGGTCTCCGTCCCCCGTACAATGTTGTCGACGCCACTCCACACCAAGCCGGAGGGTCGTTGACTTGCCGGCGAGCCACTAATGCTCCAAGAAGGCCGGCGCACCAAGATACAAGTTTGGTTCACTCTAGAACCATAGCACAAGGATCTAAACCTTGCTTGATGCCTCACTCATGAGCTAACCTAGCACTAACACTCACAAAGCTTGTGCTAAGGACTAAGGATTTGAACTCTATGCTCTTGGATGGCTTGGAGGTGTTCTTGGGTGTGTGTGTGATGTCTTGGGACTCCAGCAAGCTTCAAATGGCCGGGAGAACACATATATATAGGTCTCCAACTTGAACTAGCTGTTTAGAGCCATTGGACACATTTCTGCATAGGCATCGGAACTTCCGGTGCTTGGGCATCGGTTCTTCCGGTCACTAATAGTTTGAACTAGCCGTTGGGCCTTTCTGACGAGTTCTGCAGCTGAAAAATGGTACCATCGGAACATCCGGTGGTAGCATCGGAACTTCCGGTGCTAAAGGAACTTTCTGGGGTCAAAAACATGCTTTCTGGACAATAGTACGGGCATTGCACCGATGCCCTTTTTTGTAGCATCGGAATTTCCGGTGCTTATAGAAATCAGCTTCAAGGTGCTTCGTATTTTGGCCATAACTTTTTACTCCGAACTCCGATTTGGATGATCATGTACTCTTTGGAAAGCTTGTGAAATCCTCTACAAGATTCTGCTAAAGTCCATCCCATTTGACCAAATGTTGAGCATCGGAATAACTGGTGATAGGCATCGGTTCAACCGGTGCCACACAGAAATCAGCTTCTCCGTGTTTTGACCATAACTTTTTACTCAGAACTCCAATTTCGATGATCTTGTACTCTTTGGAAAGCTTGTGAAATTATCTACAAGATTATGCTAAAGTCCATCTCATTTGAATAAGTTTTGAGCATCGGTTAAACCGATGCTTTTCGGAAGGTCCGGTGCAGGGTCATAGGAAGAACCAGTGCTACTGATTTTTGCATAACTCGCCCAATTCAGCATTTCTTTGAGTTCTTTCTTCATGTTTTGCTTTGCTAACCCTTTTTAATACATTTTTGGGACCTAAAAAGATTCACTTAACAAACTTGTTAGTCCCATTAATTACGTTGTCATACGATCACCAAAATCACTCCAAATGTCATAAATGGTGCCATGTTCGTTATAGGACCTTTTCTTTGAGTTCCACCAGTTCTTTCTCCAGGAGATTGAGTTGCCTTGTACTCGCAGAGATATCGGCTTTGGCATCCAGAGTTGCTTTCTTCTAGTTGAGCATCTTGCACTTTTGAGCGATGTCGCCTTTCAAAGGAATTTGAGAATGATGTAATTCTATTCTCTGTTGTGCTGCTTTCACCTCTGCCCGAAAGAAGGGAAGATGGCCGGCTGGCTAGAGCTTGATCTGAAGTGACTCTGGGAGTTGGGATTCTATCTGCTAGAGGATTTTCTTTATTTCGCTAGAATCGTCAACCAGGGTACTGATTGGAGCAGATAGCAGATTTTTGATGTGTTGAAGCTGATCTGCGAGGTCAATCAGCTGCCGTGATGATGGTACTTTCACTCCTGGGGCGATCCGACCCATTGATGCTGGGTCAAAGGAGAGCAAATCTGAAATATTGAAGCCCTGTGGAGATATTGGAGTTAGTTTGGGGAACAAGGTGCATCAATGGAGTTATCGGCTGATTTAGAATCGGCTCATGTAGTGTTACCTGTTCTGAGGAAGAAGCAATGGTCGGTCCGAGTGCGATCGGCTCAGTTGGGTTTGAGGCAACAACAGGGGCATCGGCTATGTCAGCTTGTTCGTCACGCACCTCCATCGGAGCTTCGGGAGTTCCGGGTTGAACTTCCATCGGTACATCAGCTGTTGCAGTTCCTTCGTTGTGAATTTCTGCTGGGACGATGGTTGATTCTTGCTGTTCTTGGACTTCAGTTGTTCCAGTGTCGGCTTCATGAATGGTGGTTCCCTGTTGTGCTGGGCTTCCAGTACTGAGGATGTCTCCAACTGCGTCCTGGAAATAGGATTACAGTCAACCAGAATATATATGCGTAAGGAAGAAGTTTCGAAGAGGTGAATTACCTGGTTGGTGTTGAATTCTGATAGATTCGGGGAAGGTTGTGCTATTTTCTTGATGACTCGTCTTGCGATGATCTTCCTTTTCTTAGTCGGGACTCGGGGGGCAGCACTTCCAGAGGTTTGTCTCCGCTTAGAGGGGTGAGTCTGGCTGAACAGTCATTATTACTTTCTTCATTGGCGGTGATTCCTTGCAAAAAAGAACATCAGGAGCGGTTGGAAGGAAGTGGAATGGCTCTCCGTTACTGGTCATGGGTTCTGGATCATCTTGTTGCTGTAAGCAAGGTGAGCAGGGTTAGCCAAGTAAAGTGGTGGAGGACTTAAAAAGAATAGGTGCACGGATTCAGTACCTCTTCCTCGGGGATTGCATATTCAGGATCAATTTGCTGCTGTAGAGGGCCTAAAGCTCTTCTGAATACATGAGTTTTCCACATTCCCCACCATGTGTTAAAGTCGATTGACGAGGGACAGATCGGCTAGTATTGGAATGTGGAGGTTGTCAAACATGCTGTAGCATCTTGAGCTAGTAAGACCATCGGGCAAATCGGCTCTACTCTCCACCAAGTGGTGAATATGGAAGTGGGGAGGGACTTGTCCTAAGCCAAATTGCCGAGCTGCTACGACTGGTTGATAGGTTTCATAACCTAGTTTGATGATTTTGTTGGAAGTACTTATGCCAACAGGGAGGAAGCCAGGTCGGATCATTAGGGAATATAGATGCCGAGTGCTGCCGTCATCGGCAAAGCTATCCAGCCTGAAGGTAGTTGGATTCTCAAAGGCTCCAGATTCAGTGAATGGAAAGTAGAGGGGATTGTCTAGACCTTTGTAGAAAACTCTAAACCAGTTTGCTGCATCTGTCGAGTTCAGTTTACTGCTAGGGAGGCTGAATAGGGCTTGGCCATAGCTGGTGCATCTAATTGGCTTGCCATTCTCGTCGGGGAAGGAATTCTTGGCTAGGCTTTGAAAGTTTGGAATCTGATGCTGGAAGTAGAGTTGTGCCCATAACCATGGTTTTTAAGGCGGTAAGGCGAAGCGTGGCGACCCACCCCCTTCCGGACGCCTAGGCGAGTAAGGCGCTGTTGGCACTCCTTAAGTATCCATTTTATCCCCTGTTTAACTTTGATAATGGCATGAATTTAATATCAAAATCACTAACCATCCTAACCTCGGCCCGATTATTGGTCGTTGTCGCATTTGCACATATATTTTGGAGGTACTTCGTTTTTGCAGGTTTTTGGCCAATTTTGGAGCATGAAATGACGAGGCCCATGATCACGCAATAACAAGAAGAAAGACGAAGGCCAAAGCCCAAACAAAGGACCAAATGCCATGACAACTAGAAGCCCGTTCATGCACATCCACCCTCGAATGAAGCCCAAAGGACAAAGCCCACAAGATGAGATCGAGATACTTCGGGGCTAAGAAAAGCAAATAGAGATTTAAGGAAGGATTCTCCGTCCTATCCTTTCCCTCGAAGAAATCTCGAAGATAACGATGTCCAACGGGGTGCAATCGTGAAAGGTATAAACTCCAGAAGACTCTAGAAGACTTGGGGAGAAAGGAGGATGCGAGGCGGCGAGAAAATGGGCCAGGCCGGCCGGCCTGGGCCCATTGAGCCGGCCGGCCCAGGCCCTTTTCAGGGAGTCTCGGCCTCCCCTTCAACCTAGGGTTTCTTGAGGCTATTTAAAGACCCCTCCCCCAGGCTCACGCAGAAGATCATTCGGGAGACGACGCCAAGGAGCAGAGAAGATAGAGGGACACCTCTCGGAGAGCCGAGGGTCGTGCTAGTTGTCTAGGGGCTTCCCTAGCCGATGTGGGAACCTTGTAAGCCAGACCACGTCGGAGTTCTGGAGCTAGGATCATCAAGATCAAGGTAGGGCCCCGGTTGTGATCTTGTGACGTACAATCATTCATGGTGAACTTACTTGTGATTCCGAATTTTGAGCGACCATGTTCTCTCTTTCGATTTCATTCTTTTCTTTGGGTTTGCTTCATCTTAGATCTGTTATCGAGATAGATCACTTAGCATGATCTTGTAGTCATGGTGGCTAGAGGTTCATGGCGGAACTACCAAAGGGGGTTCGACTTGCTTGAGGGTGCTTTTGTCCAAAGGGGGGCGTCGTGACAGGGCGTTGCTTTAGTAGATGGGGTATCGAAAGATCGGATTGGAGATTTTGGGTTTAAAGATGCTTTTTGTTGAGATTCACATCTGTCTTGCTTCACTACATCTGGCTTGAACTACAACATATGCATGATCTAGGTGATCTAGATTGGTTATCTCTAACTTTCTCTTGATACCTTCGGTGTTTGCTGTTTTTAGTAGATTAGATTCGTTTTACACCATCTCAACACAAAGGATTCTCTGTGTTAGTAGATTGTTTCTTGTATCTTTGGTTCTGTGGATTGATAAACCTTGGGGGAATATTCTAAGGGAAAAGCTACACGATCCCGTGCACTTGCGATATATAAATTACGGCGCTAAGGAGCGTCAACAGGCGCGCGGCGAGGCGACGCCGTACTATATATCATAATCTAGGATGAATCGCATAAACCTACCTTGTTGCTGTCAATTCTGAAACCGAGAGTAGCAAGTAGCAAAACTAAGCAAAATGCAGTAAGATGCAATCACATGAATCAATCATAATAGATGCAGTGGAGCAGAGCAGCCAATGTTGTTTGCCTCCTAACGCAAGAAGCACAGCA
Organism: Panicum virgatum; assembly: GCF_016808335.1. Taxonomy (NCBI): domain Eukaryota; kingdom Viridiplantae; phylum Streptophyta; class Magnoliopsida; order Poales; family Poaceae; genus Panicum; species Panicum virgatum. The sequence continues at coordinate 43,505,859 of NC_053146.1, read as the reverse complement.
GAACAGAGCAGAGCAGAGTATGTCCAAGTAGAAAGCAGAGCAGAACAGAGCAATAGAGCAGAGGAATGGAGAGGAAGAGGTATGTGCACTGTGAGCAGACCGGGAGGACAAGGAGGCAGAGCGGAAGACAGAACAGAAGGGGAACGAGTCGACGAGGACCTGGATCTAGATGTGGGCGGACTGGATTGGTTGCAGCAGAAGGGATGGGAGCCGCCAGACCAAGGTGCGGCAACCCTTTGACCTTCCGTTTCTCCTTCCCTCTCTCTGAATCCGCCCTCCCTCTGTCTTCTAGGTGCCGGCAGGCCTGCACCCTCTTCTTCCTCTCTCTCGTTCTTAATCCTGCTGGCGGGAAGTTAGACACGCGGATTTCACCCGCACGCGCCGACTCTCCCGATTCCCCCCGCGCGCATCTCTCTCGCGCGCCCACTCGTTTTCACCCGCGCGCGTCCCTCGTCAAATCGCCGCGCGGCGCCCGACTTGCTGAAAATCGATGCCATGCCCGCCTAGGCGACGACTCCGGACGCCATACGCACAAGATTCATGGCGCCTTGGACGTCGCAATTTTTTTTTCCGCCTGGACGACTAGGCGACACCTAGTCGACGCCTTAAAAACCATGCCCATAAATGTATAAACCACCAAGGTCCTCCAATTCTGAGTTTCCTTTGGCTGAGCAAATTAGTTGTCATCAGATGGAGACATCTGTATGTTTCTCCGAGAAAAAGTTTGCCTAGGCTGGTGCGGTTGCCATGGGCCAGATGGTAAGCCAAAGGAAGGCAATTCTTAGTTGGAGCTAAGGAAGGACCACAGAAAATAAAATGTTCTAACCAAAGATTTAAAAAGGCTGTGTGTTCCTTTTTAGTTACTGGACCTTTTGTCTTCATGTGCTGGTTCATGTAAGTACTCCAGTTTGTGCAGTATGCCTTGGATGAAAGTTTGAAGGGGGCTTCTACCATTCTGTGGGCTGCAGGATCATGGGATCTAATGTCTAGGCCAGTAATCATGGTAACATCTAGCAGAGTAGGGGTCATGGGTCCATGACCAAAGAGGAAGCAATTTAGCGCGTCGGACCAGAAATAGCCGATGGTCTTCAGAAGGTTTTCATCTTTATCAAGGGGGAATAATGATAAACTGAGTGCATCAGCTATGTTCAATTCTTGCCACAAGGGCATATAGGTTCTTGCTACTCTGCTATACCATGCAATCCTGCTCTCGGGTGGATTAGGCCAGGCTCTTAAGCAGTCGGCCCAGGAATTTAAATTAATGTCTTGACTTACGAAAAGGATTCTATTCGCTTCACAGGAGATTAAATTTGTGGGATTTTCATAAACTCGTGGGCCAAGACAAAGGGATTTGGGATTGGAAGGATGCGTCAAAAGGATGTTTGACACCTGGAGTTCAGAAATTCAGAAATTTATATATGGTGTAATATTTTAGAGTTTAATTCATTCGGAGGTTTAATGCGCTGAAGAAAGTTAAAAGGACAGGCTGAATATTATCTTCAGGCCATAGATTGCCATATCGACGATTGGAGATCTCGCTGTTTGAGCTTCGGAGTCCGCCATGGTTCAGATCTGCTACCTTAGGGTTTGGTTGTTTTGCGGGCTCTGGTTCAAGTTTTGGATACTTTGTGAGTTTTCGCTCTAACTTATGGAGCGGGATTCTCGAATTGCGCTCGAGTTTGGAATATCTATTTCGAGTTGGATTCAGAGTGGAGGTGATGTTCTTTTCTTATGCTGGTTGTTTCCAATTTTGAATTTTGTCGGCTCTTGGATATTAGTAAAGCCCGGTGCGGTGCCATCGGCTTTTGGAGAGTGATCCGAGCAAGCATTTAAAAGATAAGAGACTTCATTAAAGATTGAGTCTTACAAGCGGAAGAGCCGATTTGACAAAGGACGAATCCTTCGGCTCTACATTATTACTCCTACAGTACTACCTACATCTGCCGCTCGTAGGTACCTAGGTACCTACGGTGCTTGGGGCTTCGCGCCGGCACGTCTCTGCCGTCGCTGTCATCGCCGTTGTCGTCGGCACTGCTGCCACCACTGGCCTCGTCATCGCTGATCTAGCCGCCGCTGCCGTTGCTTTCCTCTTCGTTATACCCCTCGGGAGACCCGAGGAACCGGAAGGCATTTCCGGCCATCGGGTCATCGCCGCTAGAGGAGGAGCCGATCTCCTCTTCCGAGGAGGAATCGGCTCCATCCCAAGAGAAGTCGTCATCGCTGTCGCTCTCCAGCTCCTCCTGGAATAGGAGCCGGAGGTCCTCGCCGTCAGTCTTGGGCTCGTCGTCCTCGGAGATGACCCCGAAGTCGAACTCCTCTGCATCCCAATGTAGAGGAGCGAGCGCCTTGTGCGCCGCCGTCGAGTCGTACTCCGGCGTCGGCTCTCGGCTCTCGGAGATGGAGTCGAGGGAGGAGACGGAGGAACTCGAGAAAGAGGGGGAGAAAGGGGAGCCAATGGAGTTGGAGTCAGAGGAGGAGGAGATCGCCATGGCTGATGTAGGTTTGGGTGTTCTGCGCTGTTTGGCTATGGGAGGAGGGTGAGTTTGTGGTGAAAGGAGTCGATTTAGGGTGAGATAAGTAATAAAAAATGGAAGATGGATCGGCATTTTCACATTCTGCAGGAGCCGGCTGCATAGACGTTGCATCTTCCATGGTGGTTGTAGTGGGTTTTAATGAGCATCAACGGGAAGATGAAGCAACGAAATGGTTTTGGAATTATCATTGCCAAAACTAGGGGGCATGTGTTATCACCATAAATTAACAGGGTTAATTAATGGGCCGCGAGCAAGTTGGGCTTAAAGCAGGAATTAAAGAAGGCTTGTGAATCGGCTCCTGCGTGAGTGTTTGGGCCATGTGTGCCATGTATCTTTAGATTTAGTTCAGTTTGGGTTAGAGATAGAGTCTGATTTGGACATGTTGGTTTAAATTGTTTTCCAAGTCTCCGGACTATAAATATGTACCCTATGATATTCGTAAAAAAAAGAACGTCATCACGTCTCGCAACAACAATTCTCGGCGCACCACCACCCCTAATCCTAGGGTTTCATCCAAGTAAGCGCCATGTTGCCCTGATCACCTTCTTGCGATCAGGGCCATTGTTTTCTTACTTTTTTGATGCGAGTAGTGCTAGTTATCCTGATGTTTGTAGCATGACCTTTAGTAGAATTATCATGCTCTTATTGTTTTATTATCTACGAATATCATGTTATCTCAGCGTGCTCATGTATTAATCTTACGCTAATTCTCGTTGCATAGAGTTAGTCGCGTAGAGATAACACCCTGTTTCTTTTCTATCTAGTAGATCTAATCTGTTATGGTTTTGTTCTTATACTTAAGAATCGGCTTAATATCTGCTAGGGTTAGACCTTGCAAACGGGTTGGACGATCCGGCGACGTATTAGATGCTTTGCCTTGATCTTAATAGGGATTGATCCGGGAATCGGCTTTCACTTATTCGTAGGCCTCAATTCTGGTTAAGGTTTGGTTATCTATTACGCTCGTTAGGCCTAACTTACGTGTAGGATGTTCTGATCTACCAGTGAAGCTTTTACCGTCGTGGATTGGATTAGCTAATCTAATTGAAGCAGTTTTTTGCAGTTATTGCTTTATCTATTAATATCCGGATATGCAGATCTGATCTGACACCGGGACTCGATCGGCTCTTTAAAGCCGATGCAAGAGTCGTCCCGGGGAGCCGACCACAGCTCGGACTAATGTTTACACGTGTTTGTGCATGCAGGCAAATCATCGAAAGCACGTTCACACCTTCCTGATCGGGTATAGGTCAGGTGGCACGCCCTGCATCTCCAGAAGCATCGGTGTGTGCCTGGCTCTGGGCCGTTGACCGAGGGACCGGTTCCAGCCAGCGCCCCGGCAGCCTCCCGGCTCTTCATGTTGCCTGTCGCTACTCGCCGGTGGGTTTTGACCGACAACAAACCCATAGCATTACTTGTGTGAGAGCGGGCCGGGATCTATTCCATGGGCTTTGGCATGTAGACAGGCGAGGGTATTTTTTTATCTCAACCTAAAATTCACCCCCACCGGGAGTCGAACCCAAAGACCTAAGGAGTGCTAGTGAGGCCACCAAACCAATCCGGCTCGGCATCTGTTCGCAAATTCATTTACCTCTCATATGCTCTTACTGAATACTACCTGCAGCTTTCTATGCATAGGAGTTCATACCAATCATCAATTTTTATGTTGCTTTGTTCTATATTATAGTTGCATATTTTATTACTTTAATCTGCAAAATCTAAAATTGAGGATTGAATTTTAATATTGGGTCACCTTGAATATGGATGCATATTGTATATGTTTGTATTTATACAAATTTTTTTATAAGTAGTTATGAAATATATTTATATGTATGTGTTAGTGATGGTTGTTAACAGTCTGTAACTTAGATGTTGAAGTTCGATTTGTATCTTGCAATATTTTGATTATTATTTAGCGAAAATATGTCTAGTGTAGTTGGTAGAGCACCTAAGTAGCATCTAGCAGATCTAGATCTGACTCATCGTAGGAGAGAAATAAAAATGATCATGGATTAGAAAAAAAAGTTATGCTAAAAAATAAATTGGGGCCTCATGCTTACTTTAGTAAATAAATGTTATGCAAAACTTATATATATATATATATATATATATATATGTGTGTGTGTGTGTGTGCGCTATATGAATGCATATATATTTTAAATCTTTTATTCAATCAAATCTATTATTATTTTTCCCAGTTTGGTCAATACATAATTTTTTATTTGTTTTTAGCCCATATGACTGCATAAATTGGCCTACTTTAGAGTTTTGTCATCTCGGTGATGGATAGTTCCATATATAACTTTGTTGTTGTTTCTAACTCTTCTTTTTTATCTTCCATTTTCTCTAGCTATTTCTACTGGTTTCTCTGTATTTCATTTTGTTCCTCTGTATAGTTGAAATCAATTAGTGTGTTTCACGTCCGATGCATCTAATGGAGAAGTTCCTTGTTTAGTTTGACTCAATTGCTGAGTTTAGATTGTGCCTCATGGCTTTTATTTTTCTAAGCGAAGAGGACCAACGATAACTGTCGGTGTCCAAACCCGGCGGTCCGGCACCAACTAGTAAAGTACTACGTGATCCCTCACTCTGAGTGGTTGATGCAAGAGGTAACACAGGAACGCACGGGTTTATCCTAGTTCCGGCCGCGGGGCCGTACGTCCAGCAAGGGTGTGCGAGTGCACTGTACTATCTTGCACCGGGGGTGCCTGTAGTAGAGGGTACAAATGAGGCGAGAGAGGGAGGGAAGCTCCCAAGTCTCTGCTAGAGGAGGTGATTGAGGCAAGTGCCAATATCGAGGCTCAAGAGAGAGTGAGTGTGTTCTGCGAGTTACGTGTGTGCGAATGGTGAGATCGTGTAGAAGATGGCGCCCGCCTCCCCTTTTTATAGATACAAGGAGGGGCAGGGTACATGTACGGGGAAATCTAAAGTCGTCGTCTCCTCCCCGAATCGGGGGCGCGCAGTGGATGACTATGGTAGAACACAGTGGGGCACTGAAGAACATGGCGTCGGGCGTGGCGGTTGTCCTGGGCGACGTCCTGATCTCGCGGAGATCGCGCCGGCGTCCTGGCAGCTCCAGCGGGCGGCATAGTGGCTCCTGTAGAGGGTACTGTCCCCTGCACTTGATGTGGCGGCATTCCGAGGGTCCTGCAGGCGGGGCTCTTGATCGGGTCAAGGTTCGGGCCTCGCCCGAGGGTCTTGCCCATGCCGTTCAAGGGTTCCACACCAGAGAAAGTATGAGGAGTAGGCAGCACAGTGGGGGGAGTAGCGCTGAGCACACCAGCACATTGCATCGCAGGTTCCCTCAGTGTTGCTACAGCGCCGGGGAGCAGTGACCGGAGTTGGCGGATGGGACTCCGGGTGCTGTTGCTGTGTGGAGTGCCGGCCTGACGCCGTCTGTCCCGGGAGCTGCAGCGGAGTTGTTGGCATTTAATGCCTATGTACGGCGAGCGAGTGAGCGGATGGGCCGTTTGTCCTTTCCGTCGAGGGGTGGCCTCGAGCGAGGCGGAGTTGATCCGCTTTCCCGAGGGTAGGCTCATTACCCTCGAGCGAGGCGGAGTTGGCGTGCTTCCCCGAGGGTAGGTTCGCTACCCTCGACCGAAGCGGAGGTGCGAGGTGCTATCGAGGGCCTCGGCGGCGAGCCCTCGAGCGAGGCGGAGATTGCCCCGCGGGTTTGAGGGGGGTGCGAATGGGCCACACTGTGTATTTGGGCCGTGGATTTTGCTTCTTTGAGTCCTTTCCTTTCCTCCGGATTGGAAGGAGGCTGTTGGCTTTCGTGGGCCCGTTTGCTAACATGTGTTTTTGCATTTTAAGGGCGATTGGGTCCCCTGGTTAGGGGGCTCCTAATCATGGTACCCGACAGTAGCCCCCAAGCCTTTGTAGGGATGAGCATCAGCCCTGCAGAGGCTTGACTCTTCGAGAGCGCGACTCGGGTGCTGACCGTGGGGATTTTAGTTGCCCGGCGGGGGCGTTCGAGCTAGTTTGCAGAGGATTTCGATCCTCGAATGTGTGAAGTTTCCTCCGTAGGGGCGCGTCAGCGCACCCGCGGGTGTAGCCCCCGAGGCCATGGAGGAGTGCACGCACTCGTCCAAGGGCTATAAACGTCGTCCTGTATGATTGATTGATTGGGGCGACTGCCCAGCTTCCTTTTCAGCTAGCCTCGGTGTTCCTTTAAGCTGGCCTTGGTGTTTTTCGTGCTGGTACGGCAGCCCGTGATTCTATTGAGCAATCCGGCAGGCGCGTGTAAGCGCGGGAGGTTCGTTAAACACGTGGGATTTCAAAATCGTCGGTGGCCGATTCATTCGAGGGTGCAGCCTGAGCCATGGTGCGCAAGAAGCCCCCGAGCCCTGGCCTACGTGAAGGCGTTCAGGGGACCCTTGACTTTTCGTTACGACCCTCGTGCTACCCATGCCCGGGCCGCGAGCCATGGCTGCTTCAGTGAGCTGTTATCGGGTGGTTCACGTGGACGTCCGTGCCCCGTTCGATAAGGGTCGGCTTGCGGTCTGGGGACACGTCACATAAAGCACTCGCAAAGGTTTGCTAGGCGGGGCTCGGACCCGTTCGATAGGGTCCGAGGGCTCGATGCTCTTCCTCGATGGGATCCCCCTACTAGGCACCCTCGACCGGCCTCGAACACTGCGTGGGACATCTCGAACTCCGCATTCGAGGGTTGCTTGTATGGCATGCCCATGCAATCCCTGACTCTGGCGATCTGGGGCACTTGTCGAACCCTCGACGGGCCAGGCTTCGAAACCCTAATCAGTAAGGCCTCGGAATCGAATTCCTTCGACGGTAAGGAATCCCCAGAGGGAATATTCCGTAACGGTTCGCTAAATGGTGCGGAGTTGCCGGTCGCGCACGGGTCTCCCGCCGATCGTGGGTGATGTGGCTCAGTACGTGTGGTGTGGAGTGGGCGCGCCTTTTCAGGTGGCTGCCTCGGGTATGCAGAGCAGCATGGACGGCGGCTGGTGGATGGGACGGCGCTGCAGTCCTGCCGCGCCCATCGGTTACTACGCCGTGACTATTGCCGAGTGCGCGCATGGGAGCGTCCATGATCGTGGGGCCTAGCTGCCAGTGGCAGCAAAATCTACTGCATTCAATGTAGTAGATTCGGGGCTGCGGCAGCGAATCCGGCCATCTTGATGGATAAAAGCGAGGAAGGGGGGATTGTTTGGGCTCACCTGGCCATCTTGCTCTCGCCTCCCCTGCTTTCTCCGCCTCCCCCGCCTCCATAGCCCAGAACCAAGAGCGAGACGAGGAAGAAGAAGAGGAGAGAGCACACCTTAGCCAACATTGAGCTTGTTCCCCGCGCTCCTCGCCCGAGTCGAAGCGATGGCGCGGATCGAGGAGCCTTTGCCATGGGGGAAGTCCACCGCCACCGCGGCGGTTTTGGAGCAGTTGGTCGCCGACAGGATCCTTCCGACGAACACCAACCCGTCGCAGCCGGTGTGGATCCCTCCGCGGCCGGAGGAAGTCGAGCCGAATCCCCCGAGCGGCTACATAGTGAGCCTTTTGCGGCTCCACGAGCGGGGGTTCGGCGTCCCCGTCGGCAGGTTCATGCCCGCGCTGTGCGACTACTACGAGGTGGAGCTGCACAACTTCGGCCCCAATTCCATCTAGCTGGCGGCGGTCTTCGTCACCCTCCGTGAGGGTTACTTGGGGATTGAGGTGCACTGGGATCTGTGGATCCACCTATTCCGTGGTGAGCTCTTCATCGACAACGCGCGGGGCCAACCGAAGAGGTACGCTCATGCCGGCGGCCTCATGCTTCATGTGCACACGAACAGGTCGCATTGTACATCCCCAACAAGATGACCACGAACAACGCCGGGTGGGCTCGAGGGTGGTTTTACCTGCGCAACAACGACAATCTGCTCCCGGCGTCCACCAACAAGGTGCTCCAGAAGAGGCCGAAGAAGTGGAATTGGGGGGTGTCGCCCGCGAAGCAGCAGGCCAAGCTCGAGGTCCTCACCAACGTGCTAAAGTGTTTGGTGAGGAAGGAGCTGACGGCGGCGGCCGTCATCGCGGATTTCCATTGGTAGAGGGTGATCCCCCTCGTGGAGAGGAGTCTGCCGATCTTTGAGCTTACCCCCGGGGCCCCTGCCGAGGGCTCGAGGACGTCGTACATGCTGCTCCCCCAGGACGTTGCTGCCCGGAGGGCGAAGAATGCAGTTACGGAGTTCCCCTCCGACCTCGAGGATCTTTGTAAGATCAAGATGCGCCCCGAGGAGAGGCATATTTCTGTGGTGAGTTTGGTTTTCAATCATTGTCGATTTTGGGCTGTTTACTCCCCTACTTCCTGTCCCTGATTTGGTCGCGTTTGCAGGGAGTGAGCCGCAAGGGCTATATCTCGAAGCCCCCGGTCCCGGAGGATCGCCAAGCCAACCGCCTACGCGACAAGGCGGCGATGAGGAAGAAGGATGCGGCGAAGGAGGTCACCGCCAGGAAGAGGGAGAGGAAGGAGAAGCACGATAAGGCGTGCAAGATAGCACAAATCGAGCGGCGGGTTCAATTTCTCGAAGCATGACGACTACGAGGTGGTGACGGGCGCGAGTCCCACGCCGACCCCTCTAGGGGCTGGCGTCAAGGGCTTGTCGATGGTGCTGGGCGAGGCGAGGCTCGCGCCAGGGACACTGGTGGAGCTGCCCGCCGCGAGGACAGAGCGGAGGTCACCCACGCTGGCGGCGGGAGAGAGATCTCCCACGCCGGCAGCAAGCAGGAGATCGCCCACGCCGGCAGCGGGTAGGCGATCCCCCACGCCCGCGGTGTCGACGGGCGGCGGGGGGACCGCAGCGAGCGCGGAGACACCCATGCGGACATCCCCGAGGCTTCAGGCCGATGCCCTTGGGTCATTCGTCGGGAGGCGTCAGCGTGCCGCCGGTCCGGAGGAGTGGCACTGGCAAACGCAGCATGAGCGCCCGGTCGGAGTAAGTGATCTAGATTTTGTTCTTCACATTCATTTACTCGATCCTCCAATTCCGCTAACCTCAGCCTTTTCCTCCCCGATTGCTTGGCTATAGGGCCACCACCAAGGATGTGGCCCGCCTCGTACCGACCAAGGCCCTCAAGACCGGGGCGCACGCGACACCGCATTCAGCGCCGCAGCTCCCGATCGGAGTGGACCCAGTCTTAGAGGCGGAGGCCGTAAAGCTCCGAGAAGCGGTGGCTCGGGGGGCCCTGGAGGCCCAGCTGGCCCGAGCAGAGGAGGGTGGAGGTGTCGCCGGTCAGAGCGGCGCAGCGGCGGCCGCCCGGGCCAACGCCGAGGGGGGATTCGGCCGGGGTGGCGCGGAGAGCGCCTCCCGGCCGGACGTCAAAGCCGGCGGGGGCGGAGCGGGCAACGCCGCCCCGCCAGAAGCTGGAGGAGGAACTGGCGGGGAGGCGCAGGAGCACTCCACCGGCCAGAGAGATGGATAGACCCCCCGCCCCCGAGCCCCCGAGGGCTGGGGTCGAGGCTGCCACAGAAGTAGAGTCGGCGCCGAGGGTGTCGGTGGTGGAAGAGACCCGCGTCCCGAAGCCTGCGGGGGCTGGGGATGAGGGTATTGCTACGGAGGCGTTGGTGCAAACGGCGCCGATGAGCACGGCGCCGGTGGTGGAGCTGCCGCTGAGCAGCGACGAGTATGGGGACTCGAGGGATATCGATCCCGCTACTGCAACCAGTGCCACCGCTCGGATTGCCGAGTTTATTTCAGCCTCCGAGGATATCCTCAGCGTAGTGACGTCCGAGGGGCCCGGTCATGGGGCCAACTATGCGATCGTTCGGTCCGAGGTCCCCTCGGAGTTTCTTCGCAACAAACAGGAGGAGGAGGAGGCCTGGAAGGCGCGGTACGACATCGGTAGTCAGATCCAACATGCCCCCGACTGTGCCTTCCAGCTCCATCAGAAGACGGATTTCCGTATCAGCAAGGAAAATACTTTCCCCTGGGAATTGCTCTTTTTTATCTTGTTTTTGTGTGTTCCACTCATGCTCCTCCGATTGCAGCGGCTGAGGGAAATCTCGCGCAATAAAAGCGCTGAGCTGGCCCAGTTGTACTCCCAGGTGCGCTGGCTTGGGCAGTACAATGCCAAGTTGGTCGTTCGAATGATCGAGGCCAACACCTTGGTGACCGACCTGGGGGCGTGCCAGTGTGCACTGGAGGAGGAGCTGGTGCGGGCCGCCAATGAGCGCGACGCCCAGAGGGCTGCAGCGGAGCGGAAGGCCCAGGAGGTCGAGGCACAAGCTGCCGAGCTGCAGTGGAAGGAGGCCGAGCTCCAGGGTAAGGAGGCCGAGCTCCAACGCGAGAGGGCAACCGTCGCCACGCTCTCCGTGACCCTCGCTTAGAGGGATGCTGCCCTCGCTAAGCAGGAGGCGGCCGCTCGGAGCGCGGAGGCAGCCCTCAAGGAGAAGGAGGACTCCTTGTCCGCACTCCAGGAGCAAGCGAACGCCGCGCTAGCTCGGCTGGAGGAGGCGCAAGGAGATATCAAGGGTGAGTATATGAGATTGTTGCTTACGTTGATTCTCGATTTGCTTGAGACTCATCTTTATTCCCCTGTTCAGAGCTGAGGAAGGCGGTGGCGGACGAGACCGCGGTGAAGGAAGCCGTCAACACCGTGCTCACGGTGGTGCATGATGAGTACGCAGAGCTGGAGCAGACCGCCGTGGCCGTGTGCCAGGAACTCGAGGGGGAGGGGGCCTTATCGGGTAGCTCGGTGGCCATCCGCCTGCGGGCGCTAGGCAGTCGGGTTGCCGAGAATGCCAAGAGCACCTTCCGCCTCGGTGTTCAGCGTTCCCTCACTATGGCCTCGACGCACTACGACATGGACCTCAAGCTGGTGTCATCGGGGTGCATTGTTGCGTCCGGTCTCGATGCGGACGCCACATCGGCTGCCATGAATGACGCCGATGCCGCCGTCAAGGAGTTCGCCACCATCTAGGCCAAGAAGCTCGAAGATGACATCCCCCCATCGCCGAATTCGACGCCGTTGAAGATCCGCAGGGGCGGGAAGGTGACCTGTAGGAGGTCTATGCCTCGAAGCCCATTTAAATAAGTTAGTATTTTATCATAACTGTTTCTGAACGAGAAAACTAGTTATTGTATATCGATAGTGTGGACGATCGAGGCCTTGTATGTTCGAGCCCTCGTTTTTTCTACTTTGCTTTCGTGTTCTTCGTATGTATTTTAGATAAGCTTCGGCAAGGAAGTTCGCGTTCACAAACGGCTTAGGCGTAGGGAGGCGAGTGGGGATGCCGTATCCGGGAGGCGTAGGTGGTCCCGCGGCTCGGCCTATCCCGTTCCTTAGTCGTTTATGCCTTGCGTCTACCTTTCTAAGTATACGAGAAACTTGGATACGGAAATTTTTTGAAAAAATATTGGCATTTTTGGGGACGTTCAGGGGTTCCCCTCGTAGTAGCCCCCGAGGGAGGCTTGGCTTTGCTGAGGGTAAAGCCGAGTGTACCTCAGTGTTCGTGTGCGTCCGAGGCCCCGAGGGTTCGGAAAGTTCCCAAAGATAAATAAGTAAAGCATACTCTTTATTGCTTTGGGAAATTTTAAATGCGAGTACAAGCGATGTACAAATAGCTTGGAATTCTAAGGAATGAAGCGACATAGCTGCTGAATGTTCCAAGCGTTGGTGAAGACTTCACCGATCTCATTTGCCAGCTTGTACGTGCCGGGCTTGAGTACTTCAGCAATGATGTATGGGCCTTCCCATCGCGGTGAGAGCTTGTGACGGCCCCTGTTGTCTTGTCAAAGCCTCAGCACCAAGTCCCCTTTCTTGAAGTCTCGGTGCTGAACTCTCTGCGCTTGATACCTTCGCAGGGATTGCTGATAACGTGCGGAGTGTAGGAGCGCCACGTCTCGAGCCTCGTCCACTTGGTCCAGCGAGTCTTCGCGGGCTTGCTAGTTCTGCTGTTCTTGGTAGGTCTTGAGCCTCGGTGACCCGTACTCCAAGTCTGTGGGGAGCATGGCCTCAGCGCCATAGACGAGGAAGAACGGGGTGAAGCCCGTGGCTCTTGTCGGAGTCGTCCTCAGGCTCCAGAAGACTTAGGGTAGCTCGGTGAGCCACCTTCGGCCAAACTTGTTCAACTTGTTGAAGATCCTTGTCTTGAGGCCTTGTAGAATCATGCCATTGGCACGCTCCACTTGGCCATTTGTTTGTGGGTGTGCCACAGCTGACCAATCCACACGTATGTGGTTGTTGTCGCAGAATGCCAAGAATTTCTTGCCCGTGAACTGAGTGCCGTTGTCGGTGATGATTGAGTTCGGAACCGTGAACTTGAAGACGATGTCGGTGAAGAACAGAACGGCCTGCTCGGACTTGATCTTACCGATGGGTCGAACCTCGATCCACTTGGAGAACTTGTCGATCACTACCAACAATCGGGTGAAGCCCCCGGGCGCCTTCTGCAGTGGCCCAACGAGGTCCAGTCCCCACACGGCGAACGGCCACGTGATGGGGATGGTCTGCAGAGCTTGTGCCGGGTGGTGCGTCTTCCGGGCATAGAACTGGCAACCCTCGCAAGTCCGCACGACATCGGTGGCATCGGCGACCGCGGTGGGCCAGTAAAAGCCCTGTCGAAATGCGTTGCCCACGAGGGTGCGCGGCGAGGCGTGGTGACTGCAGATGCAGGTGTGGATGTCTCGGATCAGCTCCTTACCCTCGGGGATGGGGATGCACCATTGCAAAATGCCTGAGGGACTACGCTTGTACTGTTCGTCGTCGATCAAGACGAAGGACTTGGCTCGCCTGGCGATGCACCGTGCTTTTGCCCGGTCCGAGGGTAGGACCCCTCGGATCATCCAGTCAAGGTACTGGGTGCGCCAATCTCACGGGGGCAGGGCCTCGTCGATCTCCATTGCTGCTGCCTCGTCCACTGAGGAGGTCTCAATGTCAGTGTCCATGGCCTCAGACTCCTCCATCGAGGGGTCTTTGGCTGATGGCAGCGTGGTCGCAGTCCCCGAGGGTTTGGGTGCTGCTCCGATGGCTTCCGCAGGATTCTTGAAGTCGACGGATGGCTTGGTGAGGTCACGGGTGAAAACGTTCGGGGGAACGGTGGTCCGCCCAGACGTGATCTTGGCCAGTTCATTTGCTTCTTCATTGTACTTGCGCGTGATATGGTTAAGCTCGAGCCCGTCGAACTTGTCTTCGAGGCGACGCACTGCATTGAAGTACGCCTCCATCTTCTCGTCGTGGCAGCTAGCCTCCTTCATTACCTAGTCGATGGCGAGTTGGGAGTCTAACCGGACGTCGAGACGTTTGATGCTGAGTTCGATGGCGATGCGGAGGCCACTGAGGAGGGCCTCGTATTCCACCATGTTGTTAGACGTCGGGAAGTGCAAGCGCACCACGTACCGCATATGCTTTCCGAGGGGCGAGATGAATAGCAGGCCCGTGCCCGCACCAGTCTTCATTACTGACCCATCGAAGTACATGAGCCAGCATTCGGCTTGAATATAAGGCGGGGGCAGATGAGCGTCGGTCCATTCGGCAATGAAGTCTGCCAAGAGCTGAGCGTAGGTGAGAGTCTCTCCCATCAGCTCCATTGACCACTTGGCAATCCTACCTGTGACCTCCCGGTTGTGGACTATGTCCCCATGGGGGAAAGACAAGACCATGGTGACGGGATGAGCCTCGAAGTAGTGGCGTAGTTTGCGCCGTGACAAGATTACTGCGTAGAACAGCTTATAGATCTGTGGATACCATGTCTTGGTTTCAGACAGTACTTCACTGATGAAGTACACCGGCCTTTGGACTGGTAGAGCATGTCCCTGCTCCTGTCGTTCTACAACGATGGCCGCGCTGACGACCTGAGTTGTGGCTGCCACGTAGAGATAGAGGGGCTCGCGTCCATCGGTGGTGTTAGGATTGGAGCTCTAGTGAGTGATGCCTTGAGCTTGTCGAGGGCTTCTTGGGCCTCGAGGGTCCACGAAAAGCGTTTGGATTTTCTTAGGAGCCGATACAAAGGCAAGCCTTTCTCACCGAGGTGTGAGATGAATCGGCTGAGGGCCGCTAGGCAGCCCATGACCTTCTGCACCCCCTTTAGGTCTCGGATTGGTCCCATCCGAGTGATGGCCGAGACTTTCTCTGGGTTGGGTTCGATGCCCCGCTGGGAGACAATGAAGCCCAATAGCATGCCTTGAGGGACTCCGAACACGCACTTCTCGGGGTTGAGTTTCATCCCCTTAGCCCTAAGGCAATCGAACGCGATCCTGAGATCGACTACCAGGTCATCCGCCTTCCTAGATTTTACAACGATATCGTCGACATATGCCTCTATGCTGCGCCCGATATGGTCTCTAAACACGTGGAGCATACATCGCTGGTATGTGGCTCCAGCGTTCCTAAGGCCAAAGGGCATCGTGACGTAGCAGTACATGCCGAAAGGGGTAATAAAAGAAGTCGCGAGCTGGTCGGACTCTTTCATTTTGATTTGATGATAACCGGAGTATGCATCAAGAAAGGATAAAAGTTCGCATCCCGCAGTTGAATCAACTATTTGATCAATACGTGGTAAAAGAAAGGGAACTTTAGGACATGCTTTATTTAAACTAGTGTAGTCTACACACATCCTCCATTTCCCACTCTTTTTTTTAACTAATACAAGATTAGCTAACCAGTCGGGATGGAATACCTCCTTGATGAATCCGGCCTCCAAAAGCTTGTGCACCTCCTTGCCGATCGCCCGTCGCTTGAGCTCGTCGAAGTGCCGCAGGCGTTGCTTGACCGGCTTGGAGTTCAGCAGGATATCAAGGGAGTGATCGACGACCTCCCTCGGGATGCCAGACATGTCCGAGGGGCTCCACGCGAAGATGTCAGTGTTGGCATGGAGAAAGTCGATGAGCACTACTTCCTATTTGCTATTGAGGGTAGCGCTGATCTTCAGCGCCTTGCCGTCAGGGGTCTTTGGGTCAAGGGGGACGTCCTTGGTACCCTCGGCGGACTCGAAGTTTCCCACGTGCCGCTACTTGGAGTCCATGGCCTCCTCAGCCATTCCTTGCAGCTGCGCGGCGAGGGCTTCGTCGAGCGCTAGAGCCTTGGCGTGCTCGACGCACTCATATGCATGCTCAAACAAGGAGCCGATGGTGATGACACCTTTCGGGCCCGGCATCTTCATCTTGAGGTAGGTGTAGTTGGGGATCGCCATGAACTTGGTGTAACAGGGATGCCCAAGGATGGCGTGTAGGCTCCCCGAAACCCCACCACCTCGATGGTGAGCACTTCCTTGCGGAAGTTGGACGTCGTGCTGAAGCAGACGGGCAGGTCGATCTGGCTGAGGGGTTGCACTCGCTTCCCCGGCGCAACGTCGTGGAACGGCGACTTGCTGGGGCGGAGCTTGTCCAGTCCGATCCCCATAAGCTCCAAGGTGTGGGCGTACATGATGTTGAGGCTGCTACCTCCGTCCATGAGCACCTTGGAGAAGCGGGTGTTGCTGATGATGGGATCCACAACGAGTGGATATTGTCCCGGGTTCGGGATGTAGTGGGGGTGGTCCTCGCGGCCGAAGGAGATGGTGTCCTCCGACCAGTCGAGGTAGGATGGCGTGGCCTTGGTGATGGAATAGACTTCTCGGCGCTCACGCTTGCGCTGCCGAGAGGTCATGTTCGCTGTCGGCCCTCCGAAGATGAAGAAGGCGTTCTCCACCGTGGGGAACTCGCCGTCGCCACCCTTGTCGTCCGCATCATTCTTCTTGTCCTCGTCGCGATGCGCGATGCGGTTTTAGTACTTGCAGAGCATCTCACACTGCTCGAGGGTGTGGTTGACCGAGCCCTTATGGTAAGGGCACGACTTCTTGAGCATGTCGTCGAACAGGCCACCACCGTCTCGAGGGGGGCCTCGAGGGCCCTTGCGATCCGGGACAGCGACGAAGGCCTCGTTGGAGTCCTCCGCTCGCCCCTGTTCGCGCTGGTTCGGTGAGGCCGGCTTCTTTCCTTTCTTTCCCCGCTTCTGCTTCTTGGCGGGGGCCTTGTTGTTGCTGCCCTCTGCGGGCGCGTCTTCCTTGCGCTTGTTCGCCTTGTTGTCGAAGATGGCGCCAACTGCCTCCTTGCTGGCGGCATAGTTGGTGGCGGCATCGAACAACTCGTTGATGTTGGCGGGGCAGCTCCGTGCGAGCTCGTGCACCAGGTTCCTACACATCGTGCCTTCGAGGAAGGCGTTGATAACCTCGACGTTGGTGACGCCAGGGAGCTCGGTGCATTGCTTGGAGAAGCATCGCACGTAGTTGCGCAAGGATTCATTGGGCTTCTGCTGACACCCTCGGAGATCCCAGGAGTTTCCGGGGCGCACATAAGGGCCCTAGAAGTTGCCCACGAAGATCATGACCAGGTCGGCCCAGTCATGGATCTGATCCGCGGGCAGATGCTTGACCCACGTTCATGTGGCATTGGCAAGGTGAAGAGGGTGGTTGCAGATGATCACGGCATCATCCGTCGCGCCGCCCAGCTGGCATGCTAGGCGGTAGTCGTTGAGCCAGACCGCGGGATCGGTCTCGCCCGAGTACTTGACGAGGGTGGTGGGCTGTCGGAAGCGTGGGGGAAAGGGAGCGGTGTGAATCTCCCGACTGAACACACGGGTGCCCGAAGGCTACGGTGACAGTCCCCTGTCGTGCTCGGGATCGAAGCGGCCACCCCATCGAGGGGTGTACTTCTTCCCATTGATGATGTTGCGAGTGTCACCGTCGTCGGCGTGCCCGCACGCATCGTAAAGGTGCTCCTTTGCAGGAGGCTTCTTAATGCGGTCATGCACCGAGGGTGCTCTTGCGTCGTCGGCCGCAGCCGCCTTGCCCTTTCCTCCCAAAGGAGTGTGCACCGAGGCCTCATGGCCCTGGTGTGCTACTCCTCCGGTCTTCGAAACTACCGTGCGCATGCGAGACGCAGAGCTCTCAGCCTACTGCACTGCAGCCTGCTCGATGAGCGCCTTCGCTTCGTTGCGCAGGTTACGTCCCTCGGTCGCAGAGGGCTCCGGCATGGCTTGAAGTAGGTAAGCCGCAGCGACGAGCTTTTGGCTGGCCCTTTTCAGTTCCAGCAGTTTGTCGACATTGTCGTCGGCCAGGATCCTCTCCCAAGTGACGCGCCCCGCCTCCTGAGCCCACGCACCGCGCGTGGTGCGCTCCTGCTCAACCGCGATACATAGCAATCATGTTTGCCGATGCTCCTCTTTGAGCCTTTTTTCGAGCTCCGTGAGTTGCGCCAGCTGCGCCGCCGCGCCGCCGAGCTTGACGAAGCGGCGGGGTTCGGAGGGGGCGGCACCACTTGGTTCGCTGGTGGGGGCTCCTCGTTGTTCCCGTCATCGCTCGGCGCTTTGTAGACCACCCCATCCGCCAGCTCGACCATGAAGCACTCCCGAGTGGAATCGTAATCCCCCTCGCTGGAGTCTTCAGAGCAGGTGAGGCAATAGTCCGCCGCAAGCTGAAATGACCAAAAGGCGTTGAGGTCACGGACCCCAGAGTAGTCCCGCTCCGTGGCCGTGAAGTTGTCCATGAAGAAGTTGATGTTGTCGGCGATCGAGCCCGTCGTGTCGGGGTAGGAGTCGTTGGGTGATGACGCGATGAGATTGCGGATCGAGAGGAGGTGGTGACCCGGCAAGTCCTCGTACGCACTCATGCTGGTGCTAACCGATGAGGCATAGGTCGCAGCCGCGTTGCGCATCCCGAAGAGAAAGGGCGATAGCGCAGTCGCGCCCTCCCTGGGAGGCTCCGGGGCCGCACTCGGTGGTGGTGCCGGCGCGGATGACGCCGGAACACGTGGTGACGATGTGGTGACTCCGTTTGTCGCGGTGCCGGGATGCGATGCGCCAGCCTCGACCCACGTGGGAGAGCTGAGGCGCGCCGCCCTGCGCCGCTCCACTTGCCGCGTGCGCTAGCCCGAGCGCCTGTTGCGCCGGGCTGGTGGAGTCGGAACGTCGGGGTTGGCCACGGCCAGGAGAAGCTCCATGTCGTAACCGTTGCCGGTGCGACAAAGTCGAGGCTCCCGAAACGAAGCACAGTGCCTGCCGGGAATGGGCGTGGCTCGTCTGCCATCCAGGGAACAAGAGAGAACGAAGAAAAAAGTCACGCAGCGCTGCCCCCTACCTGGCGCGCCAACTGTCGGTGTCCAAACCCGGCGGCCCGGCACCAACTAGTAAAGTGTTGCGTGATCCCTCACCCTTGATGGTTGATGCAAGAGGTAACACAGTAACGTACGAGCTTATCCTGATTCCGGCCGCGGGGCCGTACGTCCAGCAAGGGTGTGCGAGTACACTGTACTATCTTGCACCGGGGGTGCCTGTAGTAGGGGATACAAGCGAGGCAAGAGAGGGAGGGAAGCTCCCAAGTCTCTGCTAGAGGTGGTGATTGAGGCAAGTGCCAATATCGGGGCTCAAGGGAGCGAGTGTGTTCTGCGAGTTACGTGTGTGCGAATGGTGAGATCGTGTAGAAGATGGCGTCTGCCTCCCCCTTTTATAGATACAAGGAGGGGCGGGGTAAATGTACGGGGAGATCTAAAGTCGTCGTCTCCTCCCCGAATTGGGGGGGGGGGGCGCAGTGGGTGACTACTGTAGAAAGTACACTGTGGGGCACTAAAGAGCATGGTGCCGGGCGTGGCGGTTGTCCTGGGCGAAGTCCTAATCTCGCGAAGATCGCACCGGCGTCCTGGCAGCTCCAGCGGGCGGCAAGGTGGCTCATGTAGAGGGTACTGTCCCCTGCACTTGACGTGGCGGCATTCCGAGGGTCCTGTAGGCGGGGCTCTTGATCGGGTCAAGGTTCGGGCCGCGCCCGAGGGTCTTGCCCATGCTGTTCGAGGGTTCCACAGAAGAGAAAGTACGAGGAGTAGGCAGCACGGGGCGGGGAGCAGCGCCGAGCACGTCCGCACAGTGCGTCGCAGGTTCCCACAGTGTTGCTACAGCGCCGGGGAGCAGTGACCGGAGTTGGCGGACGGGTCTTCGAGTGCTGTTGCTGTGCGGAGTGGCGGCCTGACGCCATCTGACCCGGGTGCTGCAGCAGAGTTATTGGCATTTAATGCCTACGAATGGCGAGCGGGTGCGGATGGGCCATTTGTCCTTTCCGTCGAGGGGTGGCCACGAGCGAGACGGAGTTGATCCACTTTCCCGAGGGTAGGCTCATTACCCTCGAGCGAGGCAGAGTTGGCACACTTCCCCGAGGGTAGGTTCGCTACCCTCGAGCGAAGCGGAAGTGCGGGTAGCTGTCGAGGGCCTCGGCGGGGAGCCCTCGAGCGAGGCGGAGATTGCCCCGAGGGTTTGAGGGGGGTGCAAATTGGCCACACTGTGTACTTGGGCCGTGGATTGGGCTTCTTTGAGTCCTTTCCTTTCCTCCGGATTGGAAGGAGGCTGTTGGACTTCGTGGGCCCATTTGCTAACATGTGTTTTTGCGTTTTAAGGGCGATTGGGTCCCCTGGTTAGGGTGCCCCTAATCATGGTACCTGACAATAACGTTTGTTTGAATCATTTGTTTTGTACCATAGGCAATCAACTTTGGAATAGATTACCAGGGTTCTAGGCCTCTTGCTATGGCTAAAATAACTCTGGTTGTGGCTTCTCTGATGGAGCAGCTTCTCTTATGGATATAGAGCCATTTTGAAAATTGATCGGTAGAACGAGTTCTCCTATTTTTTTCATGAATATATGGAAGATGTCAAATGTCCAACGTGCCCTGGCTATATTTTTATATTCTCCCGTAATATATAATGTGATTTCATAATAACATAATTTCATATGAAATAACATAGTAGTGACTAATGGTATTAATTAAAGACTAAACCAATAATTCCACTCTGTCCTTTTCATTTGCCCTCTCATTTTCTCATTTTTCCTACCTTCCTTTTCTATTCTCCTTTTTCTACTTTCCTTATCCGTTCAACCTTGCTGCTTCTTTATCCCTTTCTATTCCCTTTCTCTATACTTCTTTAGAGGTATAGATCACATTTGTGTTCCGTGGCTAGTGTATTTTCATGTACTTATAAAATATTAAATGTGGATTATAATGTTAAGAATTATTTATACTATTTGATTCCTCACACGATTAAGTCCGTGATTTTTTCCCCATGCATCTATTTAGATTGGGCTAATAAATAGTCACATTTATTTGTAGGTTTCGGTGCTTTACTCTTTATCCCAGCGATTATTACTTGTATGGAACTATTTGTACGCCCACAGAATTGTGAATCTTCGTTGACCACCATCAGATTAGTTTGTATAACTGAAGTTGTTCAGGAATGCAATATTTATGATGATAATCCTTGTTTGGAGAAAATATTGGTTCTTCAGCGGATGTTTCTCTCACATTGATTGGCTTGCGAATTTATTGGCCCACACTGACAATCATAAGGTGCTAATTGTCTTGCAATACATTGCATATTTAAAACTCTGCACATCGTCACTATCTTTTTCATCCCTATCTTGATGTTTGTCACTATCTTTTTCATCCCTATCTTGATGTTTGGTTGCTCACTTGCTCCAGAAGAAATGGACTGATTGAGTTTGGCAATGGTTTTGAGTAGAATCCAGTTTGCTTCATGTAGCCGCATGTACTGCAGAATGTTCTTGAGACTCAAAAAGTTGAGATTTGGAATCTCGGGCAAATACTACGGTCGCGATGCAGTGCAGGGCGTTCTGAAGATTTTTTAAAGCAACTATGATCACACTGTCATGCTTATGCTACTGCCGTATTTTTTTTCTTTTGCATATTTGAGGAGGGTTAATGTGAGACATAGATGGAGACGTGAGTTTTTATGTCATGCAGACTCTAGACTCTATATTTAACTTTAATTGGATACAAACACGACTCTTTTGGCCAATTTAGACCCATAGATCTTCATTAAATCCAATAGTGTAAATCCTATATATTAATACTATTTAGATCTTCATTAAATTAAACTTTATTTGACATGGAACTCAAATTTGGTTTTTATTATTTCATTTGACATATACTATTTGTTCAGCTATTTTCCTTCTTAATATGCTTCTTAATCACTCTACACATCAACTATAATTTTTTTGTTTCTAGTTCTTGCATTTATCTATTTATTAGTCATATCCAATGCCATTTTTTTATAATTTTAATTTTAATTTTTCTATTTGGCTAATATGATTTTTTTGTCGAGTGCTAATTCTAATTTTCTTAATTCTATAATTCCGAATTTACCTATTTAGTCATTGTATTCAACATGGACTTTTTGTTTGAGTTCTAATTTCCTTATTTTTAATTCCGAATTTAGCTATTTACTAATCTTATTCAGCATGGACTCTCTGCCATAAACTAATTTTTTTAATTTTTAATCCAAAATTAGCTATTTATTAATCATATTTGATATGGACTCTTGAGTTAGTTTGAACCGTTAGATCTTCATAAAATCCAATGGTGCAAATTCTTCTCTTTTTTTAGATTAACGTGGGAATTTCTAGACCCTCTCGGCTCTTTTAACACTCCTTTAATAATATAATAGATGTGGCTATATTGGAAACAGTGCAATGAAAACCTCCACTAGAAATGACCCTAAAAAAGACAGTACCTTGTCACTGGGCATTGAATTTCAGAGCTTGCTTGGTTGGAGACTAAAAGTTGTTATGCCAAAATATAGGCATGACAATTTGTTATCAAAACCTTAACATTTTTAGAATAACACTTGTTAGAGGGGTCAATTCCCTCTATGCCATTTGAAATATAGCTCATTCCTTCAATGCCATCAAAATTTAGTCCATTCATTCATTGCCACTGGAATTTTAATCTCATCCCTTCAATGTCATTTTGTGGCTGAGCTGTTAGAAGACCGTTAAATGAAGGTGGAATAGATAATACTGCCCCTCTAGGAAATACATGAATATTTATATCGCTATCACTAGCTCCTATGCCATTGTAGTGAATAACAAAACTCTATATGATGACAAATTTTTTTCTTTTGACAAGAAGCAAAATACAGTAATATACCTATCCACTTTTGTCTACACATATGCATGGAACCCAACAAGCATGTATTGATGTCTAGATAAGATACCAGTCATCAGTCAATGTAACATACTACTTCGTCCCGCAAAAACGGTTCATTTAGCTTATTTCAGACATACTACTACTAGTAGTAGAAAATGACCATGTTACCCCTAATTAACTATAGTAATTGTGATTGAAGACCGCGATATTTCTTTGGTTTCCTATATCCTCAATAAATGCAACTGCATTAGAATCAGAAAAGTAACATCTACTTAAACATTTGATTACCTTTATGCCCTTCTCAATGCAATTCTTTCTTGGTAATTGATATTGCTTTAATTAGATAATTTTTTCTAAATTTTGTAAACAAACTGTCTTTGTAGGAACAGTCTTTGTGAAATAAAATTTAAAGCTAAAACAAACAATCTTTACGGGACGAGGTTTTAAAATAATATTATTTTAATAGTTAATTGCAAAAATGAATGTCTACTACGAAGAATTGCAAAATAGGTACTTTTCGGCAACCAAAAAGCCAACTGGAGGCCAGTGTGGCTCATGAGACGGCGGCGAAAGTGTGTAGGATCAAAAACACCGACTAGAGGGGAGGTGAATATGCGGTTTAAAACTAAAATCACAAATACTAAAGAAATTTAATTAGTAACACAAGAGAACCCTATGTCATGCTACAACTATTTCTAGTTTCGGTTTGCAACCTAGGATGGCAAGATATAATTCAAGCTCTAGTAAAGTAAAGTGCTCAAAGTAAATGCTATAATTAAAATGAGCAAGACGAATAACCGAGCTTGACACAAAAAAAATTTCTCGTGGTGTCGATGACTTGCCGGTCACCCCTAATCCACATTGAGGTGGATTCAAAGAGTCAACCGCTCCTCTATCAAGAAATCTCTTGATCTTGAGCCGGCTTTAATCAATGAACCGCTCCAAACCTCGATTCCACTAGAGTTCCTCTTCACCACTCCGGTGAGGTGAGCACAAGACCTCTCACAACCAATTTCAGGGCTCCTCAACAATCTCCTCGGAGGGCTCCACAAAATCAACTCCTTCAAGTTGTCTAGGGAGCGGCAACTCCCAAAACTAACAAGTCGATGACACTTGCTTGAAGTTTTTCTAGTGCCACAAAGCTCAATCTCTTGATGCAATGCACTAGGAAGCTCTCACACTCTCAAGAATGCAATCACTAAGCAAGGAGTGTGCGAGAGAGGGGAAGACCAGCTCAAATGTGTCAAGAAGGCTTTCAAAGTGGCCAAGAGGGACACCAAATGGCCGGCCAAAGGGAATATATATAGTTCCCCTTTGTTGACAGCCAATTCTGGCAGATTAGAGGCCGACCGGCATGACCGGTCGGGCCGACCGGTCAGACCGGTCTGTCAAGTTGTAATCCGAGTAGGCTTCGTTTTATTTTGTAAATTCTTATATAAACCGACTTGGAAAGGGGTACGACTTCCCCGGCCCATAAATATAAAGGCTAAGGCCGATTGAGGTATTCCCAATTGAATCAACACAATTTACATCTATTTTTTATTCCTCTCAAACCCTAGCTTTTCCAAACTCTAATTTGTTGTTCTTCTCGCGTCCCGGCGACGTTCGAAGGCGTTCTGAGTGGCCTTGCCGACCTCAGGACAACCCTAGGTACGCAAGCTCCGACGGGGACCCTCACGAGCTTACATTTCTAGGTCTGCACGATTCTCTGCTCCACACCGGTCAGACCGGTCTGTGGAACCGGTCAAACCGATCCAACAGGGTTTCGCTGGTTCAGATCGTTTTGACGATCTCTTGCGCGTTCTAGCGCATTCGAGTGTGTTGGTGCGATTCTGTGTCAACATACTTTTTGGCAACTCCGCTGGAGACAGATTAATCTGGTTTTGAAACCGATCTAATCTATTCCTCGAAGAAGATGGGCTCTTCAGAGATCGACAAGAAAAGCATCATCACGGCTACGCTGGAGGAGCTCATCGAAGAGGAGCGCAAGGCCTACCTTCTTGTGGAGGAGCACGTCAAGGCTCAATTCCTGAAGGGCTTCAAGAAGGATCGTGGTGGCCTCGTCAAGAGGGTGGAGGAGTTCGTACTGCCATCTCTCAAGGTTAACAAAGATAAGATTGAAGAGATCCCCAATGTAAGCCTCTCTCCCTCCGATATGTTTGATAAAATGTCATCGATGATGGATCAAAAGATTGTTGTTGCACAAGCCGTTGTAGGTTGTTGACGGTCGTTAAGTGCGAAATATGACCGTCAATTATACTCATTTAAGAAGGAAAACTATACCTCTTACTCGCAAATTTGTATCACTAACCTAGCTCCACAATTGTTTTCGAGAATTTATGATTTCAGGAGCACAAGTCTGGAATAAGACGAAAACATGACGAATACGCAGACAGAAGTCGCAGACGATCGTGTCCTGCATAACATGAGCAAAGGAGGCCCACAAACCAGACCAAACCGACCAACCAAGCCCCGGCACCAACCATCTGACATCAGGACCCACAGAGCAGTGAACCAGCAATGGTCGGTGGCCATTGGCGCCAAGGGGGGGGTCGGCCGACCCCACCTGGCAGCCAAACAGGCTGAGTTTTGGCGGGAAGCTCGATCTTATCCTCCTAAAGGCGGTTGACCATGTTTCCATGTATAACTCTGGCGGGAACCGACCTCAAGCACTATAAAAGGGGCCTCCCACCACTCTCTCAA
Organism: Panicum virgatum; assembly: GCF_016808335.1. NCBI lineage: Eukaryota > Viridiplantae > Streptophyta > Magnoliopsida > Poales > Poaceae > Panicum > Panicum virgatum. The sequence goes on along the minus strand of NC_053146.1, from coordinate 43,480,731 downwards.
CACACACCACTTGGAAGCCTCTCTCTCTACACTCTCTTGTGACTTGTACTCCTTAGGGTAGTGGAGCTAGGTTAGTACTTCATCTCCTTAGCGAATCCAGTCGTCCTCGGGGTCGGCGAGCAATCCTCGGCCTCTGGTATGGCTTTGTATTCTGACTTTCTTTATGCTATTCATATTGAGTTCGTTCTTGGTTATCTTGCTATGTTCGTAGCTTGCTTAGCCTTGATCTGTGCTTTACCAAGTTATAGTAGTTACATGCTTAGACCAGATGATCTGGGTAAGGATATCGGTTCGTTGTGCTTTCGGGCTTGCCTTAGCATCTTACCTGTCCATCCGAAGGGTCGGGGACCCGGGGGTGCTAGGGTAGTGACCTCATATGTGGGCATGGTGCCCGGGTATGCGAGATCCTTCGGATATGACGGTGCTCCACAGTGTGACTGTGGTAGACCGCAGGTGGTGACAGCCCTGTCGGTCCGCCGGGAAGCTTCTTCTCGGTTAGCGTACTCCCCGACATTCGGGTACGGTGTAGGAGTTCATGCAAATATGAAACGGGACTGGATGTTCTCCAGTGCGGGTCATTCTCCCCGACGTCCCTAATTTCCCGGCACCTGCAGCTCTAAGCAACGCAGCTAACGTAACTTATCCGCTAACATGAATAGTATACTAGGAATCTTTGCCTATGCTCCCACTAACCTTAGGATTGCTTGTTTATTCTTTATTCATGAGAGTTGGCTGTTCTGTGTGTGTCACATTACCCCTGATTATCTCTTATATATCACTTACCCCTGTATAGTCAGTGGTCTTCATCTTGCTTATACGTGTTATAGTTATGTAACTAAGTAAATACACTTTACACAACCTAGCCATCCCTTGGAAAAATATAAATAACGATTCTTCATAATTTTCTAGAGTTATGCAAGACTGTAACCATACGGGGCGTTACGGCTGACGCCATCAGGCTCCTCCTGTTTCCTTTCTCCCTCCTGGGGAAGGCGAAGCAGTGGTTTTATCAGAACAAGGGGAAGCCGTCAGCACGTGGAGCAAGTGTTCCACGGCGTTCCTTGCTAAGTTCTTCCCGTTGGGCAAAACCAATGCCCTGCGCGGAAGAACTTTAAGTTTCCAGCAGATAGGGATAGAATCCATCCCAGAAGCTTGGGAAAGGTTGCAAGAGTTCATACTCACCTGTCCTCTTCATGGGATGGATGACTGGCTCGTGCTCCAAAGATTCTACAACGGGCTAACGACTACATCCAGAGCCCATCTTGATGCTGCTGCTGGAGGAGCCTATCTCGATCTCACCATTGCCAAGGCTATGGCCTTAATTGAGAAGATGGTCTCCAACCAGGGCGGGAACGAGGAGCGTTCCCAGCCCAGAACGAAAGGTGGAATGCATACCGTCAAGGAGACGGATATGCTCGCCGCTAAGCTAGACCCCCTACTGATGCCTGTTCCCGTCCATGCCATGAACTCATACTTTACAAGCGATGTTTGTGGTGACAGTGGACACTCAGGGAATGACTGCCCCGAGACCCGAGAAGACGCAGCCTACATCAACAACAATAACACTGGGTTCCGTCCACAAGAAGGCCAGGGGTGGGGTCAGACACGCCCCCTATTCCAAGTAGGAGGTAACAATTTCAACTCAAACTTCAACTCGAATTTCAATTCGAACCAACCCTCCTTGAGAGACTTAGTCTTTGTCCAAGCTAAAATCAACGAATCTTTAAACAGAAAGCTTGCTGCCAATGATAAAATTTTGGAAAGTATACATGCTAAAGTTAAAACTCTTTCTTCTGCTCATAAAAATCAACTTAGTTTCAGCAAAATGATAGAAACTCAATTGGCCCAATTAGCTGTTGCTGCTCCTGTCTCTGGAGACGGGAAGATTCCGGGGCAACCCGAATCTCCTGTTGAATCAGCAAATATGGTGTCTACCGGGTAGGGCAACCTTCCCTGGCAGATTTCTCGAACTAACCATGCAGGAGAAACCACACACCCAAGGATGAATGCGTGGGGTGGGCTGACAGCAAAACTTCATGAAGATCCAGGGGTGCCCATGATCAGCTGTTCCATCTTTGATCAATCCTACACAAGGGCCCTATGCGACCTTGGGTCAAGCATAAACATCATGCCCAAGGTAATCTTTGAGCAATTACAATATCCTGCTCTTTCCCAAACCCGTATGCTCGTACAACTTGCAGATTCCACAGTCCGACATCCCGAAGGGATAGTCGAAAACATCTATGTACGAATCTAGAATTGCTTCGTCCTAGCCGATTTTGTCGTCCTCAACATGGATGGAGACTTGGGACTAGACCTTATCCTCGGACGACCGTTCCTGAATAGTGTGAAGGCTAGGATCGATGTCGGATCTGGATAAGTCCAGTTCCGCATCGGGGTCGACGAAATATTCTTTAAATTCCTCCACAGGAAGGAGCAGAGGTTTGTGATCCAGCAGGCTCACGACGGAAGTCCACTCTGGGGTGCACCTGAACCCCAGCCAGAAGGACCCACGACCACAAGATCAAAGAAAAGACATTCGAAGAAAGTGTGGCGTAAGGTCGCAAGCTCGTTCTCGTCCAATTCTCCAAGACGAGCTGAGCAGTGGTAATCACAGCAGGAGAAAGGTCCCGCTCGTCAGACTCAAAACGATGAGCCCTTGCCGAAGGTAAATCGGTACGTATCTCATATTCACCCTCCATCATTTTGCTTTTCTCGACTTTTTCAATTTTTTCCCACTGCATGTTTGAATTTTCAAAACACCCTTGCATGCTAGAAACTTTTCTAGCACCTTTTTCTTTCTTTCAAAAAAATCCAAAAAATATTTTCGAGCATGAAAATCCTCTGGAAAAAAAAATTGAACATCTTTTCGAAGCAAAGTTTGGCCGGCACCAAAGTTTTAAAAGTTTTTGACCGTTAGAAGGGCAGTGGGCCCTGGCTGTCAGCAGGGTGGCCCACCTAAGGTTCGGCCGAACCCTAGGGTCGGCCGGCCCCCTGCCAACGGCTAGTGGGCCCAGCCTTTTCCAACGGTCACTAGCCGTTGTGCCTGGCTTCTCCCAACGGTGCCCAGCCATTCTTCCTTTAAATAGATGTCGAGGGATGGGTGTTGAGCTCTCACACTCAACTCTCATTCACTCACTCTATCTCAAACTCTATAAAACTTTGCTCACGGGTTTTTATTGGATTTTTGCTCAAGATTTGAATTCAAGAGACCTCTCTCTCTCTCTCATTTCTTTGCTGCAAGAAAGAAGGAGCAACTCATGGGTAAGAACATTCAATTCGGTTTCACTAACGTTACCCGTTTCAAGTCGCACTTGTTTTTGTTCCATCAAGAAAGGCATAGGGCGAAAGGTCTCCGGCGCATTCAAGAAGATGACGGGTGGAAGCTCATCCCGTTCGCGGGGTGGCTCAAGCTCGTACACACCCGAACCTATGCCTACACCAACCATGATGGACTACGAAGAGGAAGAACATTATGAAGAGATGCAAGCCGAACCGCAAGCCGAGATGATAGAGATTGATGCGGAAGATGCACCGTACCTCGACTTGCGAGATGATCGTGAATGACAAGGTTATGCCATGCTCAAGAACAGAAGCTTCGTCCACACCCGAGCCTTTGATCCGGACCTCCTCATCAAAACAGGTATGTACGAAGAAATCTCTAACATTTGGCATGAAATTGGATGGGATAACTTCGTTCCCGTTGAGGAGTATGGTTCTCGACTCCTCACCATCCAATTTCTTTGCACTCTTTGGGAGGTGGAAAATGGGGTTTATTTTCGACTTTTTGGGAAAGAATATTTGCTTTCTTGGAAAACATCTGCCGGCCACCTCGATTTCAACAAACGCTAGCCTATTTCTTTGGACCAAGCTTGCCGAGGTTTTAATCGTCATGAGTTTTGGGGCCGGATTTCGGGTCAAGTTGTCCATGGCAAGTTTGCACCTCGGTGCAGCGATATTCACAATCCAACTCTTCAGTTGATGCACAAGGGGTTGACCATCACTCTCTTCCCAAGAGATGATGTCCGACCCATGCACAACGACGAGTTGCTCATTCTCTATACCATGGTCAACAAGATCAAAATCTTCCTAGCGCAAGCTTTGGTTAGGCAATGGCTTTCGAATTTCAAGATGACGGGTCCTACTGAATGTACTTTTTTGATTACTCGTATCGCTACACGTATCAATGCCTTAGAGGGGAATTTTATTCCTTTCATTGAGGGCGACCGTGCGTATATCGACGAGGACTATTTGATCCAAGGTCACACACTTAAGAAAGGCCCGAATGACTCTTTGATTTTCTTTTACATGGGCTATACAAATGAGATTCCGCTGCCCAATGTGGAGTTCCATTTGTATAATTGCCATTCGCTAACCATCCCTCTCGTTCCACGAGAAGGGGGTCGTAGTCATAGATCTTTTGGTTTGCCTGGCAGGATGACAAGAAGCAGGACCACCGACACCACCGCCTCAACAGCCACATCACTCATATTAGTATGAGGCTGGTGGTTCGTCATGGCATAGTACCAGCACTAAGGAGTGGACACAGCAGGCACTAGGCTGCCGGTCCACTAGTTCTAGCACTGGTGGAGCCCCGAGCCTCATCAGACGGACATCTTCGTCTCGAGGTTTCGGTGCCATCACCCAGCAGCTAGGAGAGCTGCGGGTGCAAGGCGACAACATACAAGAGATGCTGAACCAACACATCGACAGTACCCAAGCATGGCAGCGTCACACTGGCGAAAGACTCCACGACATGGAGCAGTCGCAGTTGCAGCGACAAGAGGAGTGGGGGGCATACTGCCGCTGGACGGGTTTCAACCCCGATCAGCTGTTGTAAGCCTGAAGCTAGCTTGGGGGAGGACCCCCACAAGAGGTAACTTGTATTATTTCTCATTTACTGCTTTCATAACCTTGCATGAAACCCATAAAAATTTACAAAATTAGAAAATCCATAAAAAATTGCATAACTAAAAAACAAATAAAAATTTGCAAAACCTAGAAAATACCAAAAATATTTTCTTTTAATATGTGTAGTAAGCATGGTGTAAGTTTGTCTTGTTGAGATGATGAATAGTTGCTCTGTTAATTTCCTTCATATGCTTAGTTACAACTTTATGCTCTACCTAGTTTTGAGTTTGGTGGCTTAAAATGTTCATACCTTAAACTTGAAACTTGTGGGTAGCAAAAAGCATGATCCAAAAATCTAATTTGTTGTGAGCTATGATATGGTTAAGTAGAGTTGCTATGATCTTCTCCTATGTGATACTAGACATCCGGAGTATTTAATTTTTGAAAACACAAAAATATAATAAAGTTCCTCGATGATATGAAATTCCTATCCAAAGCCATATGTTATTTTCATTGCAAAACCTTCCACATGTGCAACTTGTTATCTCATTGAGCTTTGTCAAATTGTTGTGACCCTTAGTGAGATTCATTTCATACTCCCATGATCAAGATCACGTACACGTTTCCACCACATGCTATGCTTCTAAACTAGAAGTAAGCACATATCCATCCACAAAATAAAACTCCATGTCCATGTATGACACCACACTCACTCTCAAAAATATGACAAGGATATGGGGCTATGCAAAAAGAAAAAATAAAAGATACATACCCAAAGAAGGTATGCCACATGCTTCGGCATGTCAAAAAAAAGAGAGAATAAAAAGATGCATACCCAAAGAAGGTATGCCACATGCTTAGGCATGTCAAAAAAAAAGAAAGAAAGAAAAAAGATAGCCCCTTATCCAAAAAGAAAAAAAAGGAGAGAGAGAGAGAGATGGTGCATACAAAGGAGTTCATACACCATCCACCAAAAAAATCCACACACTTGCACATCCTAATAAAGGTTTATGACTTGTTTCTCCTTTAGATCCGGTCTTTGACTTAGCAAAATATGAGAAGCAGGTATGCCTTCAAATCGTCCATACCTACAGCTCCAGAAAAATAGCCATTAGACATAGGTTGAGGAAGAAAGGCACAATAAAAAGCCTTGGTCAGGAATTATACACATTGAGCGATCCGATAGATCATCCGAGGAACTTTATAAATTTATTTTGAAAAAAACTTTACAAAAACTCCGGATTGATGGTTGAGCTAAAGAGAAAGAAATATGAGCACTCTATGATACAGTTCTGACTCTCAACCGCCAAAGATGAGGTGAAGCTATAAGCACCACAGGAGTAAGGTAAGAGGTAAGAACAAAAGACCAACTTATTCAAAATCAAGGTAAGAAGCATTTGGTTGTCCCTAAGTATGAGTTGGAAATTCAACATTGTAGCAACTCATGATCAACAACGAGCGCCTTGTTTTGCTCAGGGACGAGCAAAAGGCTAGCGTGGGGGTGTTGTTGACGGTCGTTAAGTGCGAAATATGACCTTCAACTATACTCATTTAAGAAGGAAAACTATACCACTTACTCACATATTTGTATCACTAAACTAGCTCCACAGTTGTTTTCGAGAATTTATGATTTCAGGAGCACAAGTCTGGACTAAGATGAAAACACGACGAATACGCAGACAGAAGTCGCAGATGATCGTGTCCTACGTAACATGAGCAAAGGAGGCCAACAAACTAGACCAAACCGACCAACCAAGCCCCGGCACCGACCATCTGACATCAGGACCCACAGAGCAGTGAACCAGCAAAGGTCGGTGGCCAGTGGCGCCAAGGGGGGGGTCGGCCGACCCCACCTGGCAGCCAAACAGGCTGAGTTTTGGTGGGAAGCTCGATCTTATCCTCCTGAAGGCGTTTGACCATGTTTCCATGTATAACTCTGGCGGGAACCGACCTCAAGCACTACAAAAGGGGCCTCCCACAACTCTCTCAACACACACCACTTGGAAGCCTCTCTCTCTCTACACTCTCTTGTGACTTGTACTCCTTAGGGTAGTGGAGCTAGGCTAGTACTTCATCTCCTTAGTGAATCCAGTCATCCTCGGGGTCAGCGAGCAATCCTCGGCCTCTGGTATGGCTTTGTATTCTGACTTTCTTTATGCTATTCATATTGAGTTCGTTCTTGGTTATCTTGCTATGTTCGTAGCTTGCTTAGCTTTGATCTGTGCTTTACCAAGTTATAGTAGTTGCATGCTTAGACCAGATGATCTGGGTAAGGATATCGGTTCGTTGTGCTTTCGGGCTTGCCTTAGCATCTTACCTGTCCATCCGAAGTGTGGGGGACCCGGGGGAGCTAGGGTAGTGACCTCATATGCGGGCATGGTGTCTGGGTATGCGGGATCCTTCGGATATGATGGTGCTCCACGGTGTGACTGTGGTAGACCGCAGGTGATGACAGCCCTGTCGGTCCGCCAGGAAGCTGCTTCTCGGTTAGCGTACTCCCCGACGTTCGGGTACGGTGTAGGAGTTCATGCAAAGATGAAATGGGACTGGATGTTCTCCAGTGCGGGTCATTCTCCCCGATGTCCCTAATTTCCCGTCACCTGCAGTTCTAAGCAACGCAGCTAACGTAACTTATCCGCTAACATGAATAGTATACTAGGAATCTTTGCCTATGCTCCCACTAACCTTAGGATTGCTTGTTTATTCTTTATTGATGAGAGTTGGATGTTCTGTGTGTGTCACATTACCCCTGATTATCTCTTATATATCACTTACCCCTGTATAGTCAGTGGTCTTCATCTTGCTCATACGTGTCATGGTTATGTAACTAAGTAAATACACTTTACACAACCTAGCCATCCCTTGGGAAAATATAAATAACGATACCCTGAATACTTCAGGGTGAAATGCTACAATACTATATCCGTGCACTTACGGATCCTTCTATAAATGTTAAGACATACCACACGGCATCTTCGAGGCGCCATCGCTAGGAACTAACCACTCTTAGTGATTACGCTAAGAAATGCGAACACAGGTGACGTTTTCATTAAGTGGAGTAGTGATATTGACGCGCTTAAAGGCAAAAAAAACTATGGCAGATCCTCACTCATCAGATCCGAGTTCGGCTATCCCTGAATTCACATCTGAACCACTGTATGGTATGCCGCCGAACTCGTTCCTAGGGCAAACCCCACCACCGTCGACCGTGTACACAGCACCGGCCGGACTGGTCTCACTAACCGGTCAGCCCAATCCGACTGGTCAGACCGGTTATCCAACCGGTCAGACCGGTCACTCATTGCCGTCACCGACGCCCCTCGGGACAATTCTAGGTTCGGCTGCCCCTGGCCGAACTAATGAATTGTCGCTGTATACACCACCGCGCACTACTGTTGTAGCAGGTGGATCACAAGGATTTGGACCTAACTAAGGACCGATCCCAACTTCTTCACAAACGATGACACATGGAAATCCTAATGCACATCGTCAATTTTCTGAATTTTGTACTAGCCAGCACTATCAAGTTGATCTCCTTAAGTTTAAAGAAGATCTGGCTAATGCAATTAAGAGTAAGCTTGGGGTGGATATGGGTACTACGCGTTTGTATCAAAAACCTTATCCCGCTGAGTTTGATTTTGTTTCTTTCCCAACTGGTTGGCGTATTCTCGAGTTCACTAAATTTAATGGTGATGATTCTCGTACAACTTGGGAACATGTTAGTCAATATGTCTTGCAGTTGAGGGAAGCCGGTTTCAATGATTCTTTGCGTGTATGTTTGTTTTCTTTATCTTTGACTGGAACGGTTTTCTCTTAGTTTTCTTCGCTTGCTCCGAACTCTATTCGCAATTGGAGTCAATTGGAGCATAGGTTTCATGATCACTTCTTTAGCGGGGAAACCGAAGCGAAATTGTTGGATTTGACATCGATTAAGCAAGGTCGTGATGAGTTTGCTTCCGATTATTTCAAGAGATTTAAATAGATTAAAAAATTGGTGTTTTAGTTTGACAATTTCTGAAAAAGATTTGGCGGATTTGGCATTTAATGGTTCACATTCTTATTTGAAAGAAAAACTCGAGGGCTTTGAATATCATACGGTGAATTTCTTGCAAGTCAAAGTTATGGGTTTGGATTTTAAGCTTAAAAATGCCAAAGGTACTTTCAAGCCTCATCGGTCTAATACTTATATTCTTGATCATGAGTCGAAAGTTCAGACGATGAGAGCAAAGAAGTATACGCCGCTGAGTTTGTTTGGCCATCGAAGGCCAAACCCGGTTCAATTCCGTCTCTTAAGCCGATTCAAAAGAATCGGCAGGAAGAACTGAAATTTACGTTTGATGTTTCTAAGTGCGATCGGATTTTTGATGAACTACTTAAAAATGATAACATCCGATTGTCACATGCTATACCATCTCCTGAAGAGCTTAAATGACATGCATATTGTAAGTGGCATAATCTACATCTCATGCTACTAATGATTGTAATGTTTTCCGTCGACAGGTACAATCGTCCATTAATGAAGGAAGATTGGTACTTTTTGAGATGCAAATTGACAAGGCTCATTTCCCTCTTCATACGATGGAATTGAACAATCCGAAGGTGCTTATTCGGCCAGAACAAGCCGAAGGAGCTAAGGGGAAGAATGTTGTCATTGGTGATCCGAGGCCGATGAATGCAAATGACAAGATTCTGGCCAGAGAAGTTGTCAAGAAAAAGACTGATGATGGAAAAGACACTCTAAAGATCACCATCAGAAATCCAAGGCTCGGGGGGCAAGGAAGCTCTCCACAAGAAAATCAGTCAGCTGCTCAGGCACGACCGGTTAGACCGGTCCGATCTGTCAGGCCGGTTCCTCCAACCGGTCAGACCGGTCTGGTGACCGTCCCCGGACTTTAAAGCCAAAGCGTCTGGAAGTGGGTACTTGGAAGGCCAACAAGGTGAAGGTGCAGGGAAGAGCTGCAAATCAAAAGCCCACCTTCAACCAATTGTTGAACAAGTACGCAAAGTCCGTTCAAAAAGATCGGCCGCTAAAAAAGAGACCACGATCGCCGCCGTGCCAAGATCGTCTAGTGTCCCCAAGGAGGGAATCCAACAGGAGCAGGGGTGATGTTTTCACATTGTATCTTCCTCAGAAGATGTATGCCACCATGCCATGGGTACCGCCAATGTCAAATGGAACAAATCCGGCATGGGAGCATGAAAGGATATGGATGCAGTGTTTCCCAATGCCTTATCCTCCACATTATCAAGGAGAAAGTTCCAGAGTGCCCGTACATGACCGATTGGGACCACGCTAATCTGGTCCATTACAGCAGGCTGCACCGGTCAGACCGGTCTCATCAGAGGCCGGGCCAAGCTTCTGTTCCAAGATTTGAATACCGTGTCAAGGAGAAAAAAGGAGGAGCAGAAGCCTGTTGCCGACCAGGAGAAGCTTAAAGCCGATGTTGTTGTGCAGATCGGTGAAATCAAGGTGCCCATAAAGGATGCGGGCAAAGAGCCGATGGACATTGAGAAATTGGTTGATGTTCCTTCACAAAAGCCAGCCATGGCTAATGATCATGAGGCCGGTAGCAGCAAGGTTGTAGTGGACAAGTATCATCAGCCAAGGTGGTGCCCTTCAGGCTTAACTCACACACAGAAGAGGAAGCTACAGCGCCTTCGCAATAAGGAGAAGAAGAATAGGAGGCAGAAAAGATGAAGGATGAGCACTTCAACAAGTACAGGCCCATGATCCCTCAAGACTAGGCTTGGTAGATCAAGAAGGCTGATCAGCCAGCACAACTGGTCGGACCGCCGCAGCCGACCGGACAGACCAGTCAGTCGGACCAGTCAGACCGCTCTAACCAACCGGTCAGACCGGTCGAGCCCAGTGCAAGCCAGTAGCCGAATCGGCGTCACCCGTTTCGGTTTCTTCTGTTGATGAGGCTCCAGCAGTTCCTCCAGCATCAGAAGATGAGGAATTGGTGGATTATCAAGCATCTCCGGAGCACACCAACTTGGAAATCAATGTAGTTCACTTGTCTTCAGATTACTTCATGGTTCTGGAGGAAGACATGCCTCATCTTCAGTTTGGGCCCCGTGAAGCTGTGTTCCAGAAGCCAAGCGAGAAGGACAACCATCTCAAAGCTCTTTACATGAGGGGACACATCAACGGGAAGCCGGTAACTTGCATGCTAGTGGATGGTGGGGCCATTGTAAATCTTATGCCCTACTCGTTGTACAAGAAGCTCGGTGGCCAAGACAAAGACTTGATCAAGACGAACGTGATGGTCAGTGGTGTTGGTGGGAAGGAGCCCATTAGTGCCAAAGGAGTTGCTTCCATGGAGCTCACCATTGGAAGCAAGACGCTTACTACGGCCTTCTTCGTCTCGGAGGTGCAAGGTAACTACAACTTGATCCTTGGGAGGGATTGGATTCATGCAAATCAGTGTGTTCCTTCTACCTTGCATCAGTTTCTTGTTCAGTGGATCGGCGATGAGGTTGAGGTAGTCCATGCAGACACTTCATCTTTAGTTGCCTTGGCCGATTCCGATTCTATTAGTGCACATGATAATGTCAAGTGTTTATCGGGCGTGGATTTGTCCGATTATGATCTGATCAGTTGCACTAAGGATGGTTTTGTTTCTGCTGTACTAAAGCCGATGGATAATCGGCTAAATCATTTAATGTAAATCAGATGAGTCCAGCAGAAAATCTCAGAAGCGACCGGTCAGACCGCTTGTGCCGACCGGTCAGACCGGTCTGATCCCGTTCGGCGCACAGGGCCGACCGGTCACACCAGTCCTACGCAGAGTGGCTGCGGCAGAGGCTAGATCAATATCGGGCGCGTACGAATGATATGTGTGAAGCCATTGAAGATTTTGATGATTTTGACAAGCTGGGCCAAGGGTTTGCATCGGCCGATCCTTTAGAAAAGGTAGATATTGGTGATGGAAATATTCCTAGGCCGACATTTGTAAACAAAAATTTATCAGCTGAATATAAAGTTGATTTGGTTAATTTATTGAAAGAATATGTTGATTGCTTTGCTTGGGAGTATCATGAAATGCTTGGTTTAAGTCGTGATCTTGCTGAGCATCATTTACCGATCAAAGCCGGTTTCAGGCCTTATAAGCAACCGGCTAGGCATTTCAATCCTGTTATCTATGACCGAATTAAAGCTGAAATTAATCATTTGCTTGATGCTGGATTTATTCGGTCTTGTCATTATGCAAATTGGATCTCTAATATTGTGCCCGTTGAGAAAAAAGATTCGGGGAAAATTAGAGTGTGCATTGATTTTATAGATCTTAATAAAGCTACTCCCAAGGATGAATAGCCTATGCCCATAGCTGATATGTTGATTAATGAGGCTTCCGGACATCGTGTTATTAGCTTTCTTGATGGTAATGCGGTTACAATCAAATCTTTATGGCCAAGAAAGATACGTCTAAAACGACCTTTAGATGTCCCGGAATTATCGGTTTGTTTGAGTGGGTTGTTATGACTTTTGGTTTGAAAAATGCGGGTGTAACTTATCAAAGAGCTATGAATTTAATCTTCCATGATTTGCTTGGTGTCATCTTGGAAGTGTACATTGATGATATTGTCATTAAATCGGATGGTTTGGATCATCATTTGGCCTATTTGAGACTTGCTCTTGAGAGGATGCGCCGGTATGGTTTGAAGATGAACCCGCTCAAATGTGCTTTTGGTGTATCGGCTGAGAAGTTTCTTGGCTTCATTATTCATGAGAAGGGTATTGAGATTGATCCTAAGAGAATTGAGGCCATGAATAAAGTTGAGGTGCCTACATGCAAGAAGGACTTGCAAAAATTCTTGGGCAAGGTAAATTTCTTGAGAAGATTTATATCTAACTTGTCTAGGAAGATCGATGCTTTTACTCCTATTCTTCGGTTAAAGAATGAGACTGAATTTACTTGGGAGGCAAAATAGCAAGAAGCGTTTGTGAAGATCAAGATTTATTTGTCTTCACCACCTGTGCTCAAGGCGCCTAGGAGAGGAATACCTTTCAGACTTTATGTGGCCGCTGAAGACAAGGTTATTGGGGCTGTTTTGACTCAAGAGACGGAAGGAAAGGAGTACATCATTACATATTTAAGCCGACGACTTTTTGATGCGGAGAGAAGATATACCTTCATTGAAAAGTTATGTTTGTCTCTCTATTGTGATTGTACCAAATTGAGGCATTATCTACTATCTAGTACTTGCAAAGTGGTGTGTCAAACCGATGTGATCAAAAATATGTTACAAAAGCCGATTTTGAGTGGTCGAATCGGCAAGTGGGCTTATGCTTTGGTTGAATATGATTTGGCTTGTGAACCTTTGAAATTTATGAGAGGCCAAATCGTAGCGGATTTTATTGTTGAGCATCGGATTAATGACAAGGTGTTGACGGCCATTATTTCCCATTTCGGCCATCAACTTCTTGGGAATAAAATGAGCTTTACACCATGTTCCGTACATATTTTACTTATTTCTAACAAGTTCCACAAGTTTAGGATGAGTTGTGCTTTCAGGAGATAATATACCAAAAATGAGCCAAAACTGGGAAAAACCCAGGCCGGCCGGCCTCACCTAGGCCGCCCGGCCTAGCACCTCTACACACAATGCTATTTCTTTGATCCAGGAGTGAAATGACATCCTCACATTGCCTCTAAACCATGGATTAACAGTTGGTTAGATCAAATGGACCGAAAGGCCTAGCACATGGATTGAAAGGCCCACCTACAGCACTTACTGAGATCTTTTGGGCCGGAACACCACTATGGACTTCATGCATCCTTGGATCAAGATGTCGGTGAAACAGGAGGCCGAGATGTGCCAGACCCAGGCCGGCCGGCCTACCAACTGTCAGCTTCAAACGGACGCAACCCTCCACCGCCATCTAGACAAGATCAGAAGCGTCCACGAGAAGGGTGGTTGCGAACGGAGAAAATACCAGGCCGGCCGGCCTGGGAGAGGCCGGCCAGCCCCACTTTGCAGCATCTCGAGCTCATCTTCGCGTGGAAGCTATGTCAACCGACCCTCTTGCTTACACCTGACGCCTCGGCCAAATACCGACCTCTAGCTAGTATAAATAGGCCCCCCATCCTCACTTGTGACACACACCAAAAGGAGCTCTCTTCTCTCATTCTTAGTTTCTAGGGTAGGTTAGGTAGTCTAGGAGTTAGAGTCGAGTCGAGCTTGTCTCGGGATTCCGGAGTCGTCATCGAAGGTCGGGTATAGCTCTTGTATCATTTCCTTTGACATTTATAAATATAAGTTATCTTTTCAAGTCAGCTTTATTTTCCGCACTTGTTTATCTTTCCAAGTTATCTTACTTGTGTGCAGAAGTAATTCCTCTAGCTTAGGCTTTGTACCTACCTTGTTTATCGGGATCTTACTTTACGGGTTTTCACGCCCAGACTAGGGAGGCTCAAGTTAGTTCCCTAGGTTGAGGTGGATTTCTCTTGTTAGCTACAAGAGTAATCCTAACAATGAGAGCAGACGTGGTGTCTGAGCTCAGTGTTAGCTAGAAAGTGTGTTTCACCCCCACGATACCGTTGTGGTAGGCGGCAGGTGGTGACAGCCCTGTCCGTCCATCGTAGTCCACCACGTTCGGGTGTTTTCATTGCAGTAGTTGCAGATTGCCGTTGGACTCCCCTCTCATCCCTTTCTGAAGTCCTTCCTCTTTCAGCCGCCGAAGTAAGCTCTAGGTTCCCGATAACTAGTTAGAAGCAAGGTATAGTCTAGAGAGGCTAGCTCGATAGTTTAGAAGTGTTTTAGGAGTCTTTCTCGCTCGTTGTCCTCCCAGCTGCTTACTTCTCTAAGGATTAGAGTCTCCTGTGTCAGACGGTCATCGTTAGCCATTATCTTATCTTATCATATCAGGCTTACCCTCACTAAGTTAGTCGGTTGATATCTCTAATAAAGTTTGTCATTCGATTCTTCGATACTCTTTATCCATAGTGCTTCCTTGAGGACATATACAATACCCTGAAATACTCCAAGGTGAAGTGCTACAGCGGTGATTCTGTGCGCTTGCGGAATCCATATTCTATTGAGCGTAAGAAACGCCAATACAAGCATGATTTAGAAGTCGGCTATGTTACTTGCACACCATGGAAGTTGTACTTTGATGGATCAGTTTGTGATGATGGTCAAGGGATTGGTGCTGTTCTTATTTCTCCGAATGGTGTTGTTTTTGAGTTTTCAAACCGATTAGAAGAAGAATGCACAAATAACCAAGTTGAGTATGAAGTACTTCTATTTGGCTTGGAATTCTTGCAATCCATGGGGGTGAAGCATGTTGAAGCCATTGGAGATTCTCTTCTGGTGGTGCAGCAAGTATCCAAGGTATGCCAATGCTATAGTGGTTCTCGAAATGCATATCTTGATAAATGCCTTGATATTATTTCTTCCTTCAACAAATTTGTCATTCGATTCTTAGATACTCTTTATCCATAGTGCTTCACTGAGGAAATATATGATACCCTGGAATACTCCAAGGTGAAGTGCTATTGGCTAAAGATTTCGTTGAAAAGTTTGATAAAATTTACTAGTTTGTTACCGCTAATTTTAGCGGGATTACCTTTGCTCTCGGTATCTTTGTGATTCAGAGCAGTGCAGGTCCAAATTCGATCTACCATACCACTTCAACTCAGATCCAGAAAAAAATTGGGTGACTTATTTCATGCATAGTCGTCCTATCAGAAGAAATTTTTTTAAGATCAAAGTTTGACAACACCATCTTCAATACCCATGGCTCAGAAGACACTCCGTCAATTCTCAGCCCCGTCCAATAGCCATATCCCTACTGGACTGAACAATGACCAAGGCACTAATGACTTTGAGATAAAGACTGGGCTTGTCAACATGATTCAAGCAAGTCCCTTCCGCGGAAAGGCATCAGAGGATGCCCATGGTCGTCTACAGAATTTTTTGGAAGTGAGCAGCATAATCAACCCAAAAGGCACAACGATGGATAATATTCGTCTTCGACTGTTCCCATTCTCTTTGCGTGGGAAAGCAAAGACGTCGTTCTACACCTACAAGGAAGCATTCAACACTTGGGATGCGTGCTCCAATGCTTTTCCGGTCAAGTATTTTCCGATGGGCAAAACCAACGCCCTTCGGAACAGAATTTCCAGTTTTGAACAACTCCAGGACGAGACAGTCCCAGAAGCCTGGGAACGTCTTCAAGAATACATTGCAGCATGCCCACACCACGGCATGGAAGAATGGCTTATCATTCAGAACTTCTTCCATGGCATGAACTAGCGACCGCAAGATCACATGGACGCAGCAGCGGGAGGAGCATTCCTCTCTCTCGATGTTGCAGGAGCTAAAGTGATCATCGACAAGATTGCTTCCAATCAGAGTTGGAAGAGAGATAGGCAACCGGCCCATGAAATACATGAAATCGACAGTGTCAATATGCCGGCAGCCAGGATGGATCTTCTCATGAAAAAGTTAGAATCTCCACACCAGGAGGTTAACCAGATTATGGAGTCTCAGATGACATGTGAGAAATGTGGCAATACTGGACACTCAGGCAAATCTTTCCCATTCACTCAAAAGGATGAGAACTCCATTGGGAACAACACTCCCAATGACTCAGATTGTCGTCCTCAGCAAGGTTGGAATTCTAAGTCCGACCTCCCCTTCGGGCAACAGCAAGGTATCAATTTTAATAATAGTTTTCAGCCCTCGCTTAAAAACTTCATGTACTGCCAAAAACAAATGAATGACAACATTAGTGAGAAATTTCTTGCTAATGATAAAATTCTTGAGTCTTTGGCTACGCAACTAGATGGGTTTAACTCTGCTATTAAACATCAGTTGAGTTTCAACGAATTGTTAGAAACTAAAGTAAATCAGCTAGCCTCATCCTGCCTTAACCATGACACGGGGAAGCTCTCCGGGCAACCGGAAGTGACCCCGAAAGAAAGTGTGAGTGCGGTAGCTGTGCGGGCAAGACAATCCGCACAGAAACCACCTCTTCCGCAGGATGCAGGTACACGGTGGAAGACCGTAACCGCCAGGAATACTGATGCTGAAGATGAAGTGCTGGAGGAGGCCAAAGAATCCAACACCATTGCTACCCAGAAAGACCCCGTGGAACCCCCTAGAACTTCACGGGACTGTCACGATACAGTACCATTTCTAGAGCGGAAAAGGAGGCCGGTGGCCGACGAGCAATTCGGCAAGTTCGTCGAGGTAACTAAGAAGTTGTATGGCGACATACCACTTCTTGATATTATGCAAGTTCCCACGTACGCCAAGTATCTCAAGGATATCCTTGGCAATAAGAGGGTCCTGCCGACCACCGAGGTCGTGCAAGTTACGGATGAGTGTAGCACAGCTATACTCAATCCTCTCCTGGAGAAGAAGAAGAAACTAGGATGCCCCACCATCACATGTTCCATCGGAGCTCAACACTTTAAGCATGCTCATTGCGATCTGCGAGCAAGCATCAGCGTTATGTCAAAGGTAATTTATGATAAACTTAACCATCATGCGCTTGCTCCTACTGCCATGTGTTTGCAGCTAGCGGACCAATCAGTTCGTCATCTAGCGGGGAACGCCAAGGATATTCTGGTGAAAATACAGAATTTCTTCGTCCCTGTTGATTTTGTCATTCTCGACATGGAGGTCGACACTACGATCCCTCTCATATTGGGGAGGCCATTCTTGAGCATGACAACTGCACACATTGATGCAGGAGTTGGAGTAATCCAACTCAACATCAATGGGCAGAAGGAGAGATTCGGTTTCAGTCCGAAGGATGAACAATGCTCACAGATCAAAAGTTTCAACCGGAAGGAATCTGTGAAAGAGCTGGAGAAGCCGTATTCCCTCATCAAATTCGTGGAGAATCTTCGAACTCGAGAGGAGATCAAGGTGTATAACCAACGGAACGCGAAGCGGAATATCCAACGTAGGAATTTTTTGGAATTTGGGAAGAAAGAGATCGAAGTAACTCTGCCTACACAGAAGGTGTAGCAGAAGAAAGCATCGCCACCAATGTCTCCATCAGGTGACGACGACCAAACCAAAGGAATGGATTGTC
Organism: Panicum virgatum; assembly: GCF_016808335.1. NCBI lineage: Eukaryota > Viridiplantae > Streptophyta > Magnoliopsida > Poales > Poaceae > Panicum > Panicum virgatum. The sequence goes on along the minus strand of NC_053146.1, from coordinate 43,462,826 downwards.
TCGCTCAGGACGAGAAACTCGAGCCCTTACCATGAGGTACGTAGTAGTTATCCATTCTTGCATTTGCATATAGGATAGTTTATCTTCTTGCATAGTTTTTTTTCCTTTCACATCATGGCATATTTAAATTCTCGCAAATGCATTCTTTTGATTTTACATTGCATACAAAAAAATCTACCAAGATGGCCGACCTACTGGGCTTCATTCAAGCTTGGGGGGGTGCCGATGTATCCAAGTAAGTCATCCGACCTATCCTTTCGTCTTGTGTCCTAAAAAATTAGTTAGTGTAAATCAATCAAAAACTCAAAAAAATAAAAGTATAAAATAAAATAAAAACATAAACAAAATAAATAAAACACAAAAAAAATGTTTCATGTTTTGAATAAAACTCCCAACTCATATGTGGGGAAATCCGTGTAAGCTCTTATCATGGAGATGATGAATAGTTGCTATGTTCATGCTTTACAAGAGCCTCGTATACAACTATTTACTCTCCTAGTACTTGAACTAGTTGGCACATAAGTAGTTCCACTAAAATCTGGTTGTGTGGGAGCATGAGCTTGATTTCCTAGTCTAAGTTGCTGTGAGATTTGAGATGGCTCGAATCAGAATAAAACTGCCTGCTCTAGTAGGGAACCTCTCAGAATTTCTTTAAAATAAAGCATAGTAAAGAATTCCCCTTTGGTTTACATGTCCCACCCAGAGCCATATTGCTTTATCATATGAACCGATATAAGCTATCTTGTGTTATTTTGAGCTTTGTCGAATGGTGAGTTCGTTCAAGGAAGGTACTTGTCATCTACCAATCTTTTTCCTTTGCGTACCCATTGTTTTGCTAGCCTCAAAATGTCTGGCGTGTCAATTACCTACCCCGGGTATTGATATCCACCTTTGCCAGACAATTCCCCTCACAACAAAACCCAAAATCTCCATAGTGAACATATCCATCTCGAATGGTCTATCCAAATAATGCTCCCTTCCAATAACTCTATCCTCATGGAGTATGGGTCATCTTCCTTAAAAAAAACTGGAGCAGAAGCAATGAAAAAAAGAAAAAAAAGAGAGAGACAAGACCCATACCTCCACTTAAGAGAGTTGAAATAAGGAGCTCAAATAAAAAGACCAAAAATTTTCTAAGTGTGAGTCTATTTCCTCCCTCTCCCCTGAACACTTCACCTTCCATAAGATCGAAATTTGATCGAGTACCAACCTCTTGCGAACCACTCTTCGGCTCGGCAACACAGGAAACTAAGATATGCTACACTCTTCCTACCCAAAACTCCACATAACAGCCTTAGAGTAGGAAGAAGATGGTCAAATTGTCCGACCATGGTGAGGATCATACACCTTGAGCGACTTGAGAGTACCATCGGGAAATCTTAAACCACTTTTGAAAAACTTGCAAAACTTCGAGATAGGAACCTGAACAGGAGGCAGGAAATATTCCGGTGAAGGTTGTTAAATCTCACAACCGCCCAAGACGAGGGATGAAATGCCAATAAGCACCATCTACCAGAAACCAAGGTATGAGCCAACTTATTCAAAGTACATATGGGTTAGAGTATTATGTTGTGCATATGGTTTCTGCAAGGTATGAGCATTGATGCAAGTCCTGATCCACCGAGCCTCAGGTTTACCTTTGCTCGACGACGAGCAAAAGTTTAAGCTTAGGGGGGTGTTGACAGCCATTATTTCCCATTTTGACCGTCAACTTCTCGGGAATAAAATGAGGTTTACACCATGTTCCGTACATATTTTACTTATTTCTAACAAGTTCCATAAGTTTTGGATGAGTTGTGCTTTCAGGAGATAATATACAAAAATGAGCCGAAACTGGGAAAAACCCAGGCCGGCCGGCCTCACCTAGGCCGGCCGGCCTAGCACCTCTACACACTGTACTATGTCTTTGATCCAGGAGTGAAGTGACATCCTCACATTGCCTCTAAATCATGGATTGCAAGTTGGTTAGATCAAATGGATCGAAAGGCCTAGCACATGGATTGAAAGGCCCACCTGCAGCACTTACCGAGATCTTTTGGGCCGGAACACCACTATGGACTTCATGCACCCTTGGATCAAGATGTCGGTGAAACGGGAGGCCGAGATGTGCCAGACCCAGGCCGGCCGGCCTACCAACTGTCAGCTTCAAACCGACGCAACCCTCCACCGCCATCTAGACAAGATCAGGAGCATCCACGAGAAGGGTGGTTGCGAACGGAGAAAATCCCAGGCCGGCTGGCCTGGAAGAGGCCGGCCGGCCCCACTTTGTAGCGTCTCGAGCTCATCTACCGATCCTCTTACTTATACCTGACACCTCGGCCAAATACCGACCTCTAGCTAGTATCAATAGGCCCCCCATCCTCACTTGTGACACACACCAAAAGGAGCTCTCTTCTCTCATTCTTAGTTTCCAGAGTAGGTTAGGTAGTCTGGGAGTTAGAGTCGAGTCGAGCTTGTCTCGTTATTCTGGAGTCGTCATCAGAGGTTGGGTATAGCTCTTGTTTCTTTTCCTTTGACATTTATCAATATAAGTTATCTTCTTTATCTTTTCGAGTCAGCTTTACTTTCCACACTTGTTTATCTTTCCAAGTTATCTTACTTGTGTGCGGAAGTAATTCCTCTAACTTAGGCTTTGTACCTATCTTGTTTATCGGGATCTTACCTTACGGGTTTTCTCGCCCGGACTAGGGAGGCTCAAGTTAGTTCCCTAGGTTGAGGTGGATTTCTCTTGTTAGGTACAAGAGTAATCCTAACACCGAGAGCAGACATGGTGTCTGAACTCAGTGTTAGCTAGAAAGTGTGTTCCACCCCACGGTACTGTTGTGGTAGGCGGCAGGTGGTGACAGCCCTGTCCGTCCCTCGTAGTCCACCACATTTGGGTGTTTTCATAGCAGTAGTTGCAGGTTGTCGTTGGACTCCCCTCTCATCCCTTTCTAAAGTCCTTCCTCTTCCATTATCTTATCTTATCATATCAGGCTTACCACCACTAAGTTAGTCGGTTGATATCTCTAATAAAGTTTGTCATTCGATTCTTCGATACTCTTTATCCATAGTGCTTCCCTGAAGACATATACAATACCCTGAAATACTCCAAGGTGAAGTGCTACAGCGGTGATTCTGTGCGCTTGCAGAATCCATATTCTATTGAGCGTACGAAACGCCAATACAAGCATGATTTAGAAGTCGGCTATGTTACTTGCACATCATGGAAGTTGTACTTTGATGGATCGGTTTGTGACGATGGTCAAGGGATTGGTGCTGTTCTTATTTCTCCGAATGGTGTTGTTTTTGAGTTTTCAAACCGATTAGAAGAAGAATGCACAAATAACCAAGTTGAGTATGAAGTACTTCTATTTGGCTTGGAATTCTTGCAATCCATGGGCGTGAAGCATGTTGAAGCCATTGGAGATCCTCATCTGGTGGTGCAGCAAGTATCCAAGGTATGTCAATGCTATAGTGGTTCTCTAAATGCATATCTTGATAAATGCCTTGATATTATTTCTTCCTTCAACAAATTTATTATAAAAACATATTCCGATGGAAGAGAATGGAAAGGCAAACACTCTGGCTCAGCAAGCATCTAGCTATAATGTTACGAAAAAATATTTCAGCATTCGCAAGCCAATGCAAACAAAAGCCGAGTTTCTGGTTCTGGACGCACCGGTCCGACCGGTCAGTGAGATAAGCCTGACCGCCTAGACCGGTCTGACCGGTCGAGAGACCGGTCTGACCGGTGATGCTGCTGCTGATCCTAATTCGGCTGTAAAAGATGATTCGATCGTCGCGGCCGAAGGCCAGGATTGGAGGGTGTGGCAGAACCACCTGAATTATCCCGGCTCAAGTGCGCTGGCCATCACCATAAAGGCAACTCCGACTCAAACGCACTTTGAACGGAACAATTCTTGGTCTGTCGGGTAACGTCCCGATACAACAACTGGATCTCAGATCGAACAAGCATACCCCGCACGAAGGCGAGTCCAGAGATATTACAACCATATATTTTACAACACAGGCATAGTAGTTAATACAACAAGTTCAAAGGATTATTACAGGTCCAAACTCAGTAAAATGTTATACAGAACATAAGTTTAAAGTTTAGAGTTTAAGCAGTGGAAAGAAAACACGACGGCTACAACACGTCGCAAAAGTATACCAAGCTAGCCCAAGCAAGGTATCACTCGTCGGGGTCATTGCCGGCCGGAGACGGATCCCACTCTACGGACTAGCCAGAGGGTAAAGAGCAGGGCCAAGTCAGACTAGCGGTCTGGTCCTCAAAACTCATACCTGAAATAGGATTCAACAGCAAGACTGAGTATACTAATACTCAGCAAGACTTAACCGTCAACGGATATACTTAGTCCACTTAGCTAGACTATGCAGGGTTCTGTGAGGTTCTGGTTTTCCTTTTTGCCGAAAAGCAATAAAGAGTAGGTCCTTAATTTCACATTTTAGCTTTCAACATTCTAGTTGATTAATCATTCTATGTAAGCAACTAATTCTAATCAACCATGGTAGAACTTTAGTCAAACATCAAGATTGATCATCATAACATTGCTCTTATTACTCTGTGTGACAAAGGGATCAAGTAGTCTCAATATCCGCGAGAGTCAGACGATTCGAATCGGATTTCCAACCTTGCAAGATAAACCTAACACACATGTTTGGAACACCGTCAGGTCGTTCCCAAACAACCGTTGACCTTTCATTCCGGCCTGTGGATAGGGTCACTCTCCCCGACTACAGGGCACCAACTTCATCCCTGCACCCGTGGTGTTGCGCAACAGAAACATAAATAAAATCTATCTCTAAGAGAGAGTGAAAGGTATATCCACTCAACAGTCCGATCAGCTACTAGGCTTACCGCGTACCATATTTACGGCATGTGGCTAGTACATTCAAACACTTAACCACCGCTACCACACACCGCGACCTTAACAGAATTCATCAATACAGTCGGGGTCTCACCCAAGGTCATGATATCGAACATGACCCCGTCCGACATCTTTATAGTGATTGCAGAAAGTAAACAAGCAACTCCTATTAAGCTCGCGAGTGACAGGCAATCACTCGACTTTTACCGGTCCTATAAGCATAGCAATTACTCGAACTCAAGTCTAGTGTTCAGTACATAAGTTCCTAGAATCATGCATCTATGGTTTCAATTCAAATCCAAAGAACTATAAATGCACAAGTAAGTAGTATAAATAAAGTGCATAATTTGAAATACTGGATTTATGTCCGAGGTTTGCCTTCGCGGTAGTCACTAGCTAAATCGGCCTTGGGCTCTTCCGGACTTTGGTCCGGGTCTTCAGTCAGTGTAGTGGCGTTTAGCTGGGCTTCTTGATCAGCTCCTTCGGACTCCGGGATCAGCTCGTACGTCCCGTCCACTAAAACAGTCGTATCTATAGATGATGCAAGAAGCAGTATTACAATTACACATACTTCACAATAAAATTGTAGTCTAACAAATAGCAATAAAAACTTAGCATATGGGCAAGAAGCAGTATTACAATTACACATACTTCACAATAAAGTTGTAGTCTAACAAATAGCAATCAAAACTTAGCATATGGGCAATTGTTTATAGAGTAGTTAATTAACATGTCTTACTGCCAGGTCAGCGTGATCAACGGAAACCGTGGACTGTTGGATCGGTCCATCTCTCATGCATGTCCGCCAGTCTCGGGCATGTGTGTCCTCCCATCTGATGACGTCAGAGCGCGCGCTTGACTCGATCGCCAGGCCTCCGCGCCCCGCGCCATGGAGATGGGCGAACCCGCCCACGACGGCGCTGCTGCCGCTTCCTCCTCCTCCTCGTCCTCCTCGTCGTCGTTTTCCGGCGCCGAGGAACACGCGTTCGAGGACCAGTTTCGCGGCCACGGAGCGCGCGCTCCACCACCACCACCAGCAGCCGCCAGCGTTGGCCAGCGGACACCGCGGCGGCTCTGGGCGGCCGCGCGCGCCGGCGCACCAAGGCTGCGCCAGGCGTGCAACAACGCGGCGCGGGACCTCCTCGCGTGGACCAGGCAGGGCGGCGCACCCCGCGCTCTCCTCGTCGTGTCGGTGAGCCTCGACGATCCTCCCGGGTCGGGGGATGATCGACCCTTCGATCGGTTGCGTTTTTCTGCGGTTGGATCTGATCGGTTCCTGTGGTCCGTGATTCGTAGGTCGGATCCGTGGCGCTCGCAGCGCTAACCGGCCTCCTGATCGTCGTCGTCTTAGTGGCCGCGGCGGCGACGAACGCCGCCGCGTTCTCCGTCCTGGTGTGCATGACCGCCGCCGGGGCATCCCTGGCCGTGCTGCTGGCTCTCCTTGCAGCGGCGTATGTCTGCGCTCTGTCAGTTGCCGTCCTTGTCATCTCTGCCACGACCATCGTAACAGTCATCGCCATCACGATCGCATCTGGTATGTTCTTCAGGGTTCAGGCCTTGTGCTCCTTTGCAAGCTGCAAGTCGTCAGTCCCAAAATGCCTGTCGAGCCTACTTGCTGCTGCAATTAACTCCGGTCTGAACCGTGCTTCGTACGCGTTTCTCGAATCGTTTTTCCTGTGAGCTTGGTTTGTTGTGGTTACTCAATAAACATTTGCCCAGTCATGGCTTTCTCCTTAATTGCATTGCATTGCATCGTGCTCACGCTCACGCCATTGTGATCTTGTGCATGTCTTGTTTGTCCTTATTGATGAATTGCTTATTGCACTTCCATATATTCATGCATCAGCATTGTTGCATCTCCTTTGGGTACGCTAGATGTTCAATGCTTGGACGTGAAGCACGTGTTGACGGAACCGAACCACAAGACGGCGTTGGTGAACGTATCCTAAAGATGGAAGGACTGGCTGGAGTGCATGCTTGAACAAGAGATGCTGTCAAGCTGGAGCAATTAAAGACCCAGCCCAAGGCCTTGTTAATACTAACACTGGTTTAGTGTTATCGCATGCAAGCCCCGGAGCATATCCCTTATTTTAATTACTCCATGTTTTATTTAAAGTATTGTGTATTTACGTTTGAGGAATTGATTGGAACCCTAGATGCATAGTCTCTAGATTACTCCAGTGTCCCTACTAGTGTGGGCAGATCGATAGCACTGCTATGCTTAAGTAAAACCCGGTAGAAGATGGGTGATTTCCTGTCACCTGCGAGATATAGGTTGTTACTTCAGTAAGAGAAGTGAGAATGTTACTGTAAGGCTGAAAATGGAGACCGGGCGGAGGAAAAGTTGGACATGATTATGGATTTAAGGAAAATTGAATCTCCGCCTGTGTCGATTGAGGACCATTTCATTGTTGGCCTTTTGACTGAGGATTGAACAGTACTTACCACATGCCGGAAGTAGGAGGTAGTCGAAACCGGTAAGCTAATTACCTAAATTGCGTCGGAATCTGATTCTCGACCTGCGCTGCTGAGCAAGGGTTGACGGATGGGATAGTCGTCCACGGGTTCACCGGGTGTTTGCGGGCTTGTTTCAGGCTTCGGGGTAATCATGGGAACAGTTGCTCGGTGTGACTCGACGGGGTCGCACTTGGCGTGTGAGTTAGGTCCACCTTGCAAGGTTAAATCGGATCGATTCGCCGTGACTCGCGCATATGAGAGCCTTGGTCAAGTCACACCGTAGTAAAGATGGAAGTTGGAATTATGATTGTGATTCTCTGATAAGATATTATGTTCAACCATGTTTGCTCTAGAGAAATATGCAGACCTAGTTTATAGTTGTTAACTAAATTTGGGCTAAAATACTGAAAGTAAGGATCCAGTACTAGCGGCTTTTTAGCAAAAGAACTACAGAGCCAAAAAGTCTTGCATGTTTAGGAGTCGGCTAAGTATATACCACTAGTCGGGTAAGTCTTGCTGAGTATTAGTATACTCAGGGTTTGTTGTTACCCTGTTTTCAGGTATTTGTTGCTGGTTGGAGCTAACCAGAATTCACACCGGTGGGCTCGATGTGACATCCTCACGTCTTCGTAGTATCTTGGTTTTTAAATTAAGCTTCTATTTAAATTCCGCTGTATTTTGAACTCTGATATATTACATAAACTCATTTTGTTAAGTTCTATTTTGTAATTTAAATTTGAGAAATTTATGTCTGCTTGTAATCATCTACACTCGCATTCGGGTGAGACTTCCAGTGTTTTCGATCCTTAACCCAACAGGCTACCGGATTACACCGTTTTAAGTGCGCTGTAACTTGATTAACGCTCAAAATGATAGTTAGCGCACTTAAGCCGGTTTAATTTAAGCGGTTCTATCACACCGAGGGAGCCTCCAAAAGTTCGTGAGGCTCCCAATGAAGGCGGCGGCGCAGCCCTCTCCGCTTCCTCCGGTACTCCGCGGGCGGCGCGGCCGCCTCGGTCCCGATGGACCTCACCGGCGCCGGTGGCCCCTGCGGCGGCGGCGGAGGCAGGAGTCCTCGGATCCAGCCCTCCCTTGACCGGATCTGGAGGCCATGCGGAGGGGGCGTCTGTGTGTAGGCGGTGGGTAGAGGAGGGCATCTGGCGGCGGGCGGCTGCAGATGCGGAGGCGCGAGTGGGGGCAGCAGCGGCGGCGGTGGTTCATGCGGCGGTGCGCGGGATGGCTACGGCGGAGGCCGGGGCGATGGCGCGCGGGACGGGGACGGCTGCGGTGACTCGTACGGGGGCGCACGGGATGGCGGCGGCATGTGTGGCCTGCGTGGGCTGCCACGCCGGCTGTGGTGCCGTGGGCGGCCCTGGTGGGGGTGCCTTCGGCGCTTGTTGCTCTAGGCCAGGTGTGCTGGGCGGCGTTCCCCTTCTCTCCTCCTCAACAGCGCTGCAAGAATGGCGCCACCATGGTGGTGGGGCTGGGTGGCTTGTGCTGGGCTCGCCCAGCACTAGGTACGCTTGTGGTGCCATGGTGGTGCTTCGGGTTGTGCCGGGCCTCCTCTTCGGCAGGGGCATTGCGGAGGCGGCAGGGAGCGAGCTGTGCTCACATGGTCGTGAGCGTGCTGCAGGCATGGGGTTCAGCCGGGCGAAAGGCTTCACCGACAGCCCTGTTGATGGTGATGGTGACGGCGTCATTGGGGCGTCGTTTTCCCCATTGGTGGCAGCGTCATTGGGGCGTCATTGTGGAGTACCCTGTCCAGCTATGGATGAGCGACGACGGCATCATTGGCGTCGTGCCCTTCTTGGAGGCGTCGTTTTCTGAGACCCGTCTTGACTTGTGGTACCGTTGGTGGTGATTTGTTTGGTGGTGTTGCCCGTGCGCAGCGGTGGTGGAGCGCTGGCTCTGTGTTGGCGGCAAGGTGCAGAGGGTCCATGGGTGTTGGAGGCCTTGGCCTAGCGTGCATGGTGCGGTGGTGATCCCGGTGATGGCTTGGCGAAGGTGAAGCTCTCAATGCAGTTTTGGTGGCAAGGATCCTTGGCTGAGCAGTGTCCAGTGTGGCGGGCGGCATGGTCCCCATACACTTTAAGGTGGTTGCTTCTGAGGAGTACGAGGCGGTGGTCGAGGAGAGGCCCCCACGCATTGAGTGTTTATGGTGGCTGCACTGGTGCTGCGGCGGGAGTGTTCTACTAAAACAACGCTGGAACTGGGGGATCGACGGTCGTGTGTTCCATGAGGATGACAACCTTGTGGTGGAGGAGTTCTGGTTCGCCGCTTAGGCTTGTAGCAGGTCGCGGCTTTTGGCGTGGCACCAGTGGCGGATCTAGGAAAAATACTTGGGGGGGCTGAAGTATAAAAGGAAGTCCAAGTTCATATTCATAGTACTCCAATATATAAAAGCAAGTCCAAGTTCACATATAAAACCAACAGAGAAGCCAGCAAATCAAGAGAGAGATGAGAGACCTGACAGGAAAAAAAAAAGGTCGTCTTGGTCGGGCCTGTCCGGTTGCGGGGGTTTCGCACTTGGGCCTTGGGGGGCCGGGGGGGAGGGGGTGCATCTTCAACCTCCAGACGCGCCTATCCTCTCTCTCTCCTATGGCAGAAAATTTTAGGGAGGGCTAACGGGGGCTCCAGGGGTTCCCCGGCGGTAGGGGGGCTCTAGCCCCGGCCGCCCCACCGGTAGATTCGTCACTGTGTGGCACAGCGTTGGTGACGACGGCGCAGTTCTTGGTGGTTTACTTTCGGTTCCGCTTACAGGTTGTGGTGGTGTAGTGTTATGTTGTGTGTTGTTTATGTGGTGGTGGTGTTCGCTTCGGCGCATGATGTACAATTGCTTCTTCTTAAATGATATAGTAGTGCTCGTGCTTTATTTTTTAAAAAAAAATAGTATTATTAACACATCGTTAGTTGTAATACAAACTCCTCTAGAGTTCTTCTTAACAACGTTTTGGCCTTGGCTTGAGCCGCGACGCCCTTAAAGGTAAGTCGTTCCAATTATTTTTTTTACAACTGCAACTACAAAAGGCGAGGCCGCGCCTGTGGTCAGGTCGGAGCTGAGCGCGAGGGCAAAGCCTCCCTCCAGCACCTCCGCTTTCCCTCCTCCGCTTGCATTGGTCGGACGGCGAGCCGACCGCTCAGTTCCCCGTCTAGGAGGCAAAGGCGCAAAGCAAACCTCGCGAGCTAGCGGCGATGGGATCGGCGGCGGCAGACACGGAGGGCGGTGGCGGCGCCGAGGCGGCGGCGGCGACGGCCATGGCGACGTGCGCGTGCTGCGGCATCGCGGAGGAGTGCACGGCGCGGTACGTGGCCCGGGTGGCCGCGCAGTTTGGCGGGGCCTGGGTGTGCGGCCTCTGCGCGGAGGCCATCAAGGACGAGGCCGCGCGCCGGGGCGTCGGGCTCGAGGACGCCGCGCGCGCGCGCACGCCGAGTTCGTCGGGAGCGCCGCGGCGAGGTCCGGGCATGCCGCGCAGGTCGCGCAGGCCCTGCTCCAGCTGTTCAAGAGGCTGCTAGCCGCCGCCGTTCTGCGCGCGCCGCGCCGGCGGCACATGACCTGGACATGTAGATGTAGTGTGACTCGCGAGTTAGACTACTTCGGCTCGATTTAGACTCTGAGGGCCATGCCGGCTACTGATTGTTTAGTTGCAACGTAAGATCGCTCGAGTAATTGAATGGGGCGGTGCATACATTCAGTTCCTTTCCTAAAATCTTCAATGAGATGAAAGTTTATTGAACAGGTTACAGGTGTATCTTTCAATCTGTGTCTGGAAGTACAGAACGAGGCAGTCACATATTTACAGGATGCGCTCGTGAGAATATGTGAAGGCCTCAAGTCCTTCGCGAACTAAGGTAGGAACAACAATGATCGAGAGACTAACTGCTAGCAGCGGAAACGGAATAGCCAAATATACCACATCCACTGGAGTGAGCACACACGAACATGACATCATATTATTGGTGTTATGGAGACACACGACAAGCCCACTGCAACCAGCAATAGCCCTAGTGCTCCGTCCAGAATTCTCCAACACAAACCCCAGATACGCATATATATATACACGAATGGTTTGCACAAGCATACTAGGATCTCATATGTTGCAGTTAGACAGGTTCACAAGTCACAACAGATAAATGGCGACATCATACGTTTTCCAGGTAGGTCGCTGCATTTAGGGTGGATCGATGGAATATCATGTCCCATGGTCGAAACAAAGCCTGTTACTAAAGCAGAGCAAAACAGAGGAGTAAATATGAGACCAATTTGGAAAAGAAATAATCAAAGTAGCTCCGGGGGTCAAACCTAGTGGCCGTGACCGACAAGTGAGAGAAGGAACGTCCGATAGTTTCCAGATGTTTCAGAGTTGATAGCTTCGGCTAATGGCTTCTTATACTTCTTGAAGTACTCTGCCTTGATATATAGCATATCAATCTCCGTCCTTGTCACCACGACCCTTATAAGGGTTTTGTCATCGGTGCCTAGACCTTTCATGGCATTTCGCAAGACCTGTATTCATGTCATTCAGAGAAGATTGGTCACTTGCAAGTATGAAACCAAGTAAATAGAGGCCTTCACCTATTATTAGATGTGCTGAGTACAAGAGAGGGGGGGAGGGGGTTAACAAAAAAGACAACAGGCAGAGAGATTTCTTTATAAGTAATAGTTGGTCTGAGGATGCTATCCTAATCTCCACATGAAATGAAAACTGGAATAATCATAAAACAAAGTGCCACATGAACTCAGGTTAACAGCATATTCTGACAACAATCCCATATTTAAGATACTAGGGTCTAGGCTAATAGTAGGGCCGTCATGGGCATCAAAGATACATGAGCAATCTAGCATGTGCTATTTTGGCAGCATTAGGAGAAAATGACACTTTCGAATGGTGGCAACCTACATACAGTTAAAATAAGAAATAAAGTATACAAATATCAACTCCAGGTGATATAGCAGGCTATAAGTCATGGTGCCTATACTTATCAGAAGCTACAATATTTCTTTATCGAGGACAGCAGAGTGCAATACCTTAGCAAAATACTTTGCCGGATTCTCTGCGCATCTGAGGATAGTTAAAAGTGCAAATGCAAAGTTTCCAGATGTTTCACTCTTGATAACCTATCATATATATAAAGATCACTCTGTGATGCACTCCAAAAGAACAGAAAATGCTTATGTGAGAAGAGTACTGAACAGAAATGTTACCTTCTCTAATTTCCGGTCATACATATGATGGTAAGCAGAAGAAACAGATGCTATGTGTGCCCAACTGCGTTCAGTGAAAATGCGGATGAAAGTCTTTTCATCCGTACCCAGCCTTTTCTCACCAGCTTTGTACAAGTCCTTCGCATCATGTGTCACTATAGTAGGATCAACCTCAGGGCCTTCATAGCGTGGAATTCCCACATAGGCAAGTAAAATCTGAAACATACATTATATCATATTATCATTCGTTACTGGCAGAAAAAAAACCCAACTTAAATTCAGACAGATAACTAGTAACTACTACTTCATGTAACGAATACTGATTGGCATGCTGCACAGGGAGTTCATGCTACAGATCTCCTTATGCATCAGGTAAAGAACTATAAAAGATTACAGAAAAGCAATTGAAACACTTTCTCATCAGTCATAAAGCACAGAGACACTAGATGTGAGGATGTCCACAGACATGTGTGATCCTACCCACCATGTCAGACTCACAAGTCACAATGGCAGATTCCGACCTCATTCAAGGGCATATTGAAGTTGTTGCAAAGAAAATTATAGCCAAACGTTCTTATTCCTAAAGCCGAGCGGTGTAAAACTAAAAATAAAGTAACTTCAGCATCTTTCACGTATCACGCATAAGCATTAGGTGAAGAAATAGAACAAATGCAAGAAAGATACTCTACTAAGAATCAGGACCTTCTGGTGATCTCCAGATGTGTGGTGACCAATGTCATGCTCAAGATAAGTACCGAATCTTGCCAAATAAGTTTGTTTCATTATTTGCAACTGCGATGGTGTCCTGGAACATATTATCTCAGTGGCTGCTCTAAGATCCATAGTGTCACCACTTAGAGCTTCTCTCAAAACAGTTGCATCACGTCCAGCAGGATCAAGAATCCACAGCAACATAGCTTTCTGGAATCAAATGAAACAAAGTTGATATATTTAACACAATGCTTTTAAGTAATTCAACTCGACTTAGAATTGAAGCAACACATATTAACATTTTCAGATAATTTATTAAATCGTTAATTCTACTTGGTGAAGATCTAGTACAGTTGATTAAACATATTTCTCCACCTAGGTTATCAATTTGATTTATTTAATAAAGAGAAAATTCTTTGAGAACTTTTCATGCCTTGTGGTGTCCACTGAGTTCAGATGAAATACGCTGGGAGAGTTCCTCATGATACATAGCCTTGTATTCCTGTTGAATGTATCCACGTTGCACTGAATCGCGATGAGTAAGTATGTTTATCACAGCTGTACTGTCACAACCAAAACCTGGAAGACCATCAACCAAAATAAAATTAAAAACAATGTCAGCATGTTAGCCTACCTGAAAATCAGGTACAGGAATTCAAAATGACAAGAAACTTTGATAGTTAAGTAAAATCATCGAAACTATGCACAACATTAAATTTCTAAAATTCAAGTCCAAGTTCAATTATTTGTGCTCACTTTACTCACAGCAGCCAGACATCATTCAAGCATATCAAGACCAGCTCACTCTAAGCAACAATTTTATCGATCAAAAAATAAAAAACATTCATAAAACACATTTGTGATAGTACTTAAGAAAACAAACACCTTCAATTAATATATGCAAAACATGCAAAGTAACACTGACATAATTATGATTTTTAGTTATATAAAGTTACAAGAGGTTTCAGCGCATCTAGGCATGAGGGTGGTGACGTTAGTCTCGATGGGCAAGTGGTGGCCCATAAGGACATTTTTCGGTATTTAGGTTCGATGCTACAAAAGGATGGCGACATTGATGAAGATGTTAGGCATAGAATCTCAGCTGGCTGGTTGAAATGGCGTCAAGCTTCTGGTGTCCTCTGTGACAGGAGGGTGCCACAAAAGCTAAAAGGTAAGTTCTATAGGACAGCGATTCGCCCGGCGATGTTATACGGTGCTGAATGTTGGCCTACAAAAAGGCGACATGTCCAGCAACTGAGTGTAGCAGAGATGCGGATGTTACGGTGGTTTTGCGGGCACACAAGGAGGGATAGAGTCCGGAACGAAGCTATTCGGGAAAGGGTAGGGGTGGTACCAATTGAAGAGAAACTTACCCAACATCGGTTGAGATGGTTTGGACATGTCCAACGGAGGCCTCCGGAGGCGCCGGTGCGTAGTGGGGTGCTAAAGCGTGTTGATGAGGTAAAGAGGGGTAGAAGTAGACCTTAACTGACTTGGGACGAGTCGGTTAAGAGAGACCTTAAAGATTGGGATATCTCTGAGTTAGCTTTGGATAGAAGCGCTTGGAGATTAGCTATCAACGTGCCTGAACCATGACCTTTGTGTCTTTTGGGTTCCATCTCTAGCCTACCCCAACTCGCTTGGGACAAAAGGCTATGTTGTTGTTGTTGTTGTTGTTGTTGAAAGTTACAAGAAGTAATGGTTAAAGCACCATTTCTATGCTGTAAAAGATCAGAAACAACAAATGGAAAAGAGGGAGCGAGTTCAAGAGGGTAAATCATTTAGCTAGAAGACTTGCTCTTCATAACATATGAGTTCTTAGAAGGCTAGAAGCAGTAGACCTGAATTTTGGCTTTCTTTTGGCAGCTCTTAAGATATGCTGAGGACACTGGAATTCTGAGCACTCTCACAGAATAGAAATGAACCAAATGAATAAAATAATTAGCGAGTACATCGACTTGCATACCAGCCAGCCAAGATTTCTTTAATCACAACTATTGTATATGAAACCACTCCATACTTTCGTAGAAGCAAAATTCTTATTCATTTCCTCAGCCACCAATTTAATTATATAGCATATGTTAGCTACCAGAAATTACACAACTGTGGTTGTTGACCCCAAGAACTGACAATCAAACCCAGTTCTGACTTCCCCTTGTATTAACTGCTACCCACTTGACCCCAAATTGTAGTCAGAGAAAAAATAAAATGTCTTAATCCATGCATTGACCATCAGTGCATCCAGACCGACCTATACCCAATTCGTAACGAAATAATTGCATTTTTGGGACTGCAAACATTGACCCCTCAGGAAATTTCCCATTGCCTATATAAGCCTCTCTTAACAAACAACCATACGCAATCCATAAGAGGTTCCAATCGACCACCTCCCCATCTGCCGCGTGGACCCAATCCGTCCAGCTCCTCAAGACCTCAACACACCCCCCAACCTCACATGCACGGATAATCGAATTAGGGCAGGCGACCGCCGGCTAACATACAAACCCTTTACACCACACTCGCCTGCCCGTTCGGCCTTGTATATCCAACCGAAATCGAACAACAGGCGCCGCGGAGGACGCGGGGGATTGCGGGGGAAAACGGAGATTGGGGCGAGGGGAAAGCGGTGGCGGAGCAGACCTTTGAAGGCCTTGTGGAGGTCGATGGCGTCCTGGCGCGGGTTGGGGGGCGCCGGCGGCAGGGTGAGGCTGGCCATCGCCGGCGATCGGTGCGCGTGCGCGCTCGCCCTGCGATTCGATTCGATTCGATTCGATTT